>NC_057803.1:283593344-283901647 GCF_018294505.1 Triticum aestivum | reverse complement strand
ACACGGCACCCCGACACCGACACGACACCCTGACCCCCGACACCTCCCGAAAAGGTGTTCTTTGGCCTTCCAGAGGCCGACGGGGTCATATATTTGTGAATTATTAGGTAGGTCATATATTTGTTATGAAAAACATCATATATAATTGTGTTAATCGGGTAGTTTTAAATGTGCAGTTGTTTCATCGTTGCGAGGTTTGGTGTTCGACGACCTCGCCGTGCATTTGATGAGCTCTGCCCCTTCATTCATGGGTGAGCACAAATGACATGTCCTCCTCCCCCATTAATTATTTGATCTATTCCGATGAAACTTGATAGCTAGTTATATATGTGTCTTGAATCATCAGTATGCGTAACCAATATGTGTCTCCCGTTCGAAAGCGTCATAGTTATAAATATGCATGCATTTGCATATTTATAACCTTGATTCTTTCAAATTGTCCAACGTTATCCATGGACAGCCCGAGTATGTGTAGATTGGGTTCGTTTTCCCATATGCTTTGCTCCGGATCTGACGCATAAATTTCGTGAGTGCCTCCCCTGTTGTTCTCCGGGTACACATCCTCTCTGTTTATTGCAGAGACGTGTATCAGGAGAACAGCGGGGAGGTGCTGCCGAAATTTTGCGTCGGATCCGGAGCATAGCATGGGAAAATAAACCCAATCTACACATACATTGGTGGGATTAGGACCTATCATTACCTATTAGAGTGTAGGTTGCATGGACGTAATAAAATTGACAAAGTAGATCAAGTGATGAATATATACATGGTGAATTACATATATAATTGTTGTGTGTCTAGTAGCTCTGAAAGTCAAGATGAGTGATCGTGCGTGGATGTATACCGGTCACACTGGTCAGAACAAATGGAGCGCTGAATGGTTCACAAAAACCAAGGGGTTTGTGCAAGCCGCATTTGCAAATGGCCAGAAGAAAACCTGGTGCCCCTGTTTCCGGTGCGGCAATTGGGAAAAGAGGACAGAGGCTAAAATGGGCAAACACCTGCAGAAGAGTGGTTTTACGCTCGATTATACGGTGAGGACATTTCATGGTGAGTCTTCCCAACGTGACCGAGCTGAGGTGGATCGTCGTTGCACCGACGAGCATGGTACCGGGATGGAAAACATGGTGCAAGACTATGATGATGCTCGGGATTCAGACGAGGAGATGGAGGAATCTGCAAAGGCCTTCATGAAATGTTGGAGTCTTCAAAACGTCTGCTCCACGAGCACACTGAGCTTTGTCAGTTGGATGCCATCTTACAAGTAATGGCTCTGAAGGCTCAGTTCAACTTGGGCAGAGAATGCTATGACGCATTTATGACAGTATTTGGACGCTTTCTCTCCGTCGAGCGTTGCTGGATAGTATGGCGCCACCGCCGGGCCCTTCTTCATCGACCGCGGTGCCCAGCAGGGGATGAGGTAAGAAGAAGAGAGGAGGTGGAGCACGTGGTCGTGGGAGAGGAGGTAGGGTGACTCTTATGGCGCCTTCCTCGCCGCCGCCCCCAGCTGTTTCACCCGAGCACGTGACTGCTAGCGTGGACTCGTCTAAGGAGGAGGCTGCACGGACTCCGGTCCACGAGCCTCCAGTCCACGGGTCTTCGGCCCACGAGCCTCAGGTCGACGGGCCTTTGGCCCACGAGACCCCGGAGGAGCACACGTATGGTTGGGGTACCTGGTCGGGTCAGCCTGAGGAGCCGAGTGGCCATGCTGATGATGGCGGGGAGCCGAGTGGCCATGCTGATGATGGCGAGGAGCCGACTGATTTTGAGGAGGAGGGGGAGGAGGGGGGCAACATCTACCAGCGTGGTGCTACATGGCTCCCGTCCGTGCCGGTGACCCGCGAGCAGAGGTGGTTGATTTTCCCTGATGGGGAGAGGTAAGTGCATTTAATCTTTTTGTACCTTCTGCATTCACGTTTCTTCAAATAACTAATGTGTTGGCCTTGTCATGCTGCAGGGGTTGGGACCACCATGAAAGTGTCCGTCGGCCCAACTCCGTCCTTGGAGTTCTGATTCGGCAAAACTTCCCGGGGTTTGTGACGTTGCCTGGTGAGGGTCGGCTTCCAGAGGTTGGATTGAGCTGGGAGCACTACTTGGCTGCCCCGGCCCCGCCGGGTGAGATTATCGACGGTGTCTTGTGCAAGACGAGGGCAGACGTGGTGATCAGAAAGTTCTGGGTAATTTCTCCTTTACACAATTAAAAATCTTCAACTAGCTACTTATTAATTGTACTAATCAATATTGTCTCATTTGATTGCGGACATTCTACAGGTGTGAGGAGGGATACGAGGAGGAGGCGGCAGATGTTATCCACAAGGAGTGCAAGCGCCTACTTCAGAACTTACGGCATGAGGTTCGGGTGCAGGCTGTTTGAGACTACTACGCCAGGCGTGGTATCAAGAAGCCCAAGCAGGAGTGCCGCGATAAGTTCTTGAGTAAGGAGAAGTACATGAAGGTAATTCTTAAGGCCTTGTACTTACTTCCTTCATTTAGTAATTCATAGCCGTAGCGCTCAAGTTTCTATTTGCTAACCTAGGCCCCTCCGAGATGGTGTGCGGATCGGATGCATTGTTGGGAGGTGTTGTTCAATGCGTGGTGCTCAAAAGAATGGCGGGCCACCCACAAAGAGGCCAAGGACAAACGTGCCCAAATGGAAGGTGTGCCACACCACCAAGGCAGCTCCAACTTATTTCAGTACGGGCGGAACTAGGTATGTGGTTTGCTTCATGATTCATGCACTTCATTCATCATGCTAGCTTTAGCCCTTTAATTACTAATTTACTTTGTTTCTCTCTTTTAGGCACCCTACAATAATGCGGATAAGGTGCCAGAGGTGTACGACCTGTATGCCATGGCCCACACTGGCCCTTACAAGAAAGTCAAGGCATTCTCTGCGTCTGACCTCGATGATCCAAAGAACTTCACCAACATCTCCGCCCACGACAAGCTCGTGCAATATAGAGATCAGGGGAAGGCGATGAAAGGGGAGGACTTTAACCTGAGCCAGGGTCCCATTGATACAGAGCTGCTGATGATATCTGGTGGCTGGAGGTCCCATGGCTCCATAGCCATGGGAGATGGACTTGTCCGTTGTCCTAGCACTCTCCCGGAGATCAAGGCGCGCCAGTCGAGCTCTGCTCCTGAGATAAGGCCTCGTGAACGGCCAGTCCAACTTGCCTTCAAGGTTAGTTATACGTACTCAGCTATCTTTCTCCATTACATTGTGTGCGCTTCCATTAATGATTACAAATGGTCATGTGAGTGGTGTTGCAGGCTGCTATACAGAGTGAGAGAGATAGAACGGAGAAACTTCTGGCGGAGCAGCGGAGAGGCAGCGGGAGTTGGAGGAGAGTACGACAAAGATGTTGGAGGAGGAGAGGGCACGGAATGACATGCAGGCAAGGGCCATGTACGAGCTCCTTGTGGTAAGTTTCTTCTGTAGATTACTTGCTAGTCTTAACATTTGAGTCTCATTACTAACTAGTATGACTCTGTTGTGAAAACCAAATGTGCAGTCTGTGTGCGAGAAGTCCGGTCAAACCGCTCCGCCGATGCCAGTGATTGCTCCTGGGAGCACGATGAGTTTAATTTGAATGGACATTACTTGCTAGTCTTAACATTTGAGTGTCATAATGCTAACGAGACATTGGAAATGATCTTTGGTGCAGCTTAACACCAGAAACGCATCGCACGATCCTTCTCCAGCAACCGGCGCGAGCCAGCCCGTTCCTACACCTCCCTGATCACGGTAAGTTTCTCTAGTGTTTTGCTTAACAAATGCATAAAGACCTAGACTTAGCTTTATTTCCTATAATATGCTTACCATAATGACCTAGAGTTAGCTTCTTTTCCTCCAAAATGATTTAATAAGCTTACTAACCTCATAAACCATCCATTTTACCTAAGTTAGCTCTAAAACGATATGTACTTAGCTTGCGTATGTCAAAATTTGCATAATTAGCTTAGTTAGCTCATAAATGATCCATTTTACCTAAGTTAGCTCTAAAATGACTCATTTTACCTTAGTTAGCTTACAAGTGATCCAATCTATCCAAGTTAGCTCTAAAATGACCCATTTTACATAGATTAGCTCCTAAATGATCCATTTTAACTACGTTAGCTTTAAAATGACCCATTTCACCTAGGTTAGCTCCAAAATGACCCATTTCACCTAGGTTAGCTCCAAAATGACCCATTTCACCTAAGTTAGCTCAAAAACGATCCATTTCACCTTAGTTAGCTCAAAAACGTGGCATTTCACCTTAGTTAGCTCATAAACGACCCATTTCAACTAAGTTAGCTCCAAAATGATCAATTTCACCTAGGTTAGCTCATAAACGACCCATTTCACCTAGGTTAGCTCATAAACGACCCATTTCACGCTGGCGGACGGCAAAGGCCGCCATTAGCCGCCTAACGGACTAACGCTGGCGGACATCCAGTTTTTTGCCGTCCCTCCTTTTTGCCATCCGCCGCTGTAGGCAAAGAGCTCTTTGCCGTCCGCCATAAGAAGTAGACGGCAAAGGACCTGTTTGCCGACCCTGTCTTTGCCGTCCGCCGTCCGTGCCTTTGCCGTCCGCCGTGGCAGACGGCAAAATACTGGATTCCTGTAGTGTACCTTGAAGAATTACCAGAGTAATTGGGTGAGGACTGGGTGTCCTTAGCTCAAGGGGAATAAGGTGAAGACGCAGTCTTCTAAGTTGAATCTCAGCCTCCCTAACCAGACGTAGGGTTGTCACAGCAACTAGAACTGGTCCAACAAATCATTGTCTTCAACTAGTCACTGGTTATATCCTTTCCATCTCTTTATTTATTGTTAGTCCTTGTGAAGTCATTGCCTCTTTGCATTATATTTTGTCTTCACTGAGTGACTGCCTGTTCTGATTGGCTCCATACTATCTTCCATCCTCATCTATACTGCCTAGCTGCTATTAGTCTTTGCGCCTTCATTTCATTGAATAGTTGACTATGGCTTGCTTAGTGTGGTCTACCTTCGCTGCATGGTAATAGGTTTATTTCTATCTTTTGTCTTCGAAACTTCCATGTTTTGAAGACTTTCATAAAAATCGCCTATTCACCCCCCTCTAGTCGATCACTAACACTTTCAATTGGTATTAGAGCAAGGTACTCCCTTGTTCTATCTGATTCTATTTAACCACCTGGAGTTTTAGCTATGTCGACTGCATGGATAATCAAAGTCTCCGCTGCGTGCCCCGTCTTTGATGGAACTGAATATCCCTACTGGAAGAATAAGATGCGCACACATCTTGAAGCCATTGATGTCGACCTCTGGTACGTCATCAAGAATGGCGTCCCCAAGGCTGGTGAAGGTGTCACCGCTGCTGATGTCAAGAAGTTCGTTCAACTAGACTACACTGCCAAGAACATCATCTATGGTCATCTGACCAAAGGGCAGTATGGCCGTGTGAGTGCTCTAGGAACATCTAAGCTAGTCTAGGACTGGCTCTCCAAGGTGAACAAAGGCGTCTCAACCCAGAGAGATCAAAGAATCAGTGTCCTTCGCAACCTCTTCAACCGCTTCAAGAGAAACGACAATGAGAATGTTCAGCTCACATTTGATCAACTCACTGACATCACAAATGAGCTTCAAGCTCTCGGCGCTACTGAGATCACCAAGCAAGAAATCGTCAAGACACTCCTAAGATCACTTGACAGCTCGTTTGACACCCTAGCCCTGATGATTCAAGAACGCCCTGACTTCAAGATACTCGATCCGTCTGACATACTTGAAAGGCTCAACACACATGAGTTTCAGCTTTCTGAGACAAGAGACATCTATGGTCCCAACTATGGGCGAACTCGTGCTTTGAAGGCAAAAGATGTTTCCTCATCTGAAGAAGAATCTGACTGTAGTTCTGATGATCCTGAAGACATTGGAAAGGAGCTTGCTATGCTTGTGAAGAAGTTCCAGAAATTCACCAAGAAGAAAGGCTTCAGAAAGTCCTCACGATCCATCTCAAGGAATGATGAAGCTTCTTCTCATGACTACAAGAAGAGAACATGCCACAAGTGCAAGAAACCTGGTCACTACATCTTTGAGTGTCCATAGTGGGACAATGAGAACAACAAGAAGAAGAAGAGCAAGGAATATGATTCTGACAACAACAAGAAGAAGAAATACTCAAAGTCTTCTTCCAAGTCTTCCTCAAAGTCTTCACCACACAAGAAGAGCTCATCTGGCAAGGCTTGTGCTTTTGTTGGCAAGGAAATGGATTCAGAGGAGGAGTCCCTTCCGAGGAGGCGGAGGTGGAGTCTGAGGAGGAGTCCGATTCTGGCGTTGCAAGTCTGGCTATAGCCTACGTTGCCAAGTCCATCCTCAACACTGAAGACAATGACTTCATCACCGACGCCGATGCTAATGACAAGGACAACTCCGCTCCCACTTACTACTTCATGGCACGCGGTGCCAAGATAAACTCATGCACTACTCACTATCAAACATCCAGTGAAGATGACTCTGATTGTGGTTCCAAACCCAGCTACAAAACACTTGCTAAAATTGCAATTGAACAACAGAACGCTATGGAACATATTCAAAAACTGTTAGACAAAAGCGATGACCTGTTAGACGCTGAAATGACTTGATCTCAGTCCTTAATTGAAGACATAAAAAATCTTCATGTTAAGTATGAGGAACTTGATAGTCATCATGAAATGCTCTCAACAACTCATGAAAAGCTTTCCTATGATTATCTTCAAAGGAAGCAAGATCTTGAGAAATTGAGAGCGGCTCATGAAGATCTTCAAAAGGAAAACGAGTCACTTCGCGCCAAATAGATCAGTTCCGCTCAAGAAGGATTTGAACCACCATGTATTAAATGCATTGAGTGTGACAACGCTACTTCTGTTGCTGGATGTTCTACTGCTGCTACTATTGCAATATCTTCAACTGTTGATGTGGTAACTAACCCCTTTGCTGAGGATACCACTGCTATTGCTGATGAAAATGCTAGGTTGAAGACATTGCTCGAATCAGGGATGTACAAAAGTCTCAAATGGCATCAGACACTATGTGATGTCCTCAAAAGGCAGATCCTGAACCGAAACCCTAGGAAAGAGGGTGTTGGGTTCGAAAGGAAAATGAATGCTGATGGCTCTTACTGGAAACCTGAGCAGTACCCCGAAACCACATGGGTTGCTGCAAAGGAACCTTCAGTGGATCCATCCACCCTATCTGGCTTCACTTGTACTAATCCCATTGTCATCGATAAATCCTTTGATGCAAACTATAAACTGTTTAAGAATCAGAATGGTGAAGTGTTTGCCAGATATATTGGTACTAACTGCAGGAATGGGCCACCTATGAAGAAAGTCTGGGTACCGAAAAAGTGTCTGGAGAATCTTCCTGTGAATGTCGTCATGACACCACAAGTGAAGAAGACAAACCCTAGACCATAGGCTTCATATGGTCTAAAGGCTTCATACAGACAGAGGACTCACCTGAGTCGCACAAACGCAAATGTTTTGCAGGGTAAACATACTCGGGCCTATGAATATGAGCGCGTTTCATCAAACCGCCATGTTCATAAGACCAAGAACTACTCTTCTTATTCTAATGAGTACTATTGTCCACCTGCAAGACTATTTTCTAGGGCTCCAAAGCCAAAGTTCTCAGATGCTGCACTTAGACTCATTGCTTCGAAGCCACCCTTGAAAATGTGGGTGGCTAAGAAAGCTTAACTCTTTTTGCAGGGAAGGGTCTCCAGCCGAAAATCAAACGCGTCTGAAGCTATTGCTGGGGACCTTAAACATCTTGTAGGGCGCAAGATCAAATGCCCAAATGGTCTTATTATGTACTTTGTTCCTGAGTCTCTTGCTACTTGCCCTATCAGTCCTAACCTCGATCTAAGCTTTCATAATCCAC
The DNA here is from genome assembly GCF_018294505.1 of Triticum aestivum. Lineage (NCBI taxonomy): Eukaryota > Viridiplantae > Streptophyta > Magnoliopsida > Poales > Poaceae > Triticum > Triticum aestivum. Next base: position 283,893,762 of record NC_057803.1, on the reverse strand, counting down.
TTGCTCGTCAAATGTTTATGCTTCACAATTCTCTTCGTGAAGCCTATCCCCCTAACTGCACTTTAGGGTATGACACCAGCTGCTTCAGAATGGATTATTGACAGTGGATGTACTAATCACATGACTGGCAAGCGAAGTCTTCTCATGGACTCAACCTTACGTCCATCTGACAAGAGTCACATCACATTTGCTGATACTGGTAAAAGCAAGGTATTGGGTCTAGGTAGAGTTGCAATCTCAAGGGACCAGCACATGGATAAAGTGATGCTTGTTGAATCCCTTGGTTTCAACTTAATGTCTGTCTCAATGCTTTGCGATTTGAATATGATTGTGATGTTTGGAAAATATAATTGCCTTGTTCTAATGGCATTTGACAAATCTCTAGTCTTTGAAGGGTATCGGAAAGATGATTTGTACATGGTAGATTTCTCAGCAGGACCACAACTCGCTGTATGTCTTCTTGGAAAAGCTTCAGAATGCTGGCTCTGGCATCAGAGGCTAGGACATGCTAGCATGAGGAACTTGCATACTCTTGCAAAGAAGAAGCACGTCATAGGCATCGAGGGCGTCAAGTTCAAGAAGGATCATTTATGCGGTGCCTGTGAAGCAGGAAAGATGACGAGGGCCAAGCATCCCTCGAAGACAATCATGACAACGACTCAACCCTTCGAACTACTACACATGGACCTCTTCGGTCCCACTCACTACTCAACTGTTACTATCACTGCTTGTCTCTATGGCTTCGTCATTGTTGATGATTATTCAAGATATACATGGGTGCATATAATCCTCTACAAGACTGAAGTGCAGGATGTCTACAGACGCTTCGCCAATCGAGCCATGAACAACTACGGTGTCAAGATCAAGCACATCAGAAGTGAAAATGGCCCTGAATTCAATAACACCAGCCTCAACACTTATCTTGATACTTTGGGCATCACTCATGAGTTCTCAGCTCCGTACACGCCGCAGCAGAATGGCATCGTGGAACACGAGAACAGAACACTCATTGAGATGGCCTGGACGATGCTCGATAAATACAAGACTCCAAGAAAGTTCTGGCCTGAAGCCATTGATACTGCATGTCATGTCATCAACCGTGTTTATCTTCACAAGCTTTTGAACAAAACATCCTATGAGCTCCTAACTGGTAAGAAGCCAAATGTCAGTTACTTCAGAGTATTTGGTGCCAGGTGCTGGATCAAGGATCCACATCACACTTCAAAATTTGCACCGAAAGCACATGAAGGTTTTATGATTGGTTACGGAAAGGATTCGCACTCCTACAGAGTCTTCAACCTCTTTCACTATAAAGTGGTTGAAACTGTGGATGTGCGGTTCGATGAGACTAACGGCTCGCAAAGAGAGCACCTGTCAAATGTGCTAGATGAAGTTCCATCCAGTGAATCTGTCAAGCTTATGGGAACTAGAGAAATCATACCGTCTGAAGCACAACCTGAAGAGGAACTTATCATCTCTACACCTGATTAACCTGAAGACAATGCTCAGCCTGAAGACAATCCTTCAAATGATGACAATGATCAGCAAGAGAAAAATCTTCGTCCTGTTCATCCTCGTGTTGCAAATGAAGTACAGATTGAGAAAATAATTGATAGCATCAATGCACCTGGTCCACTCACTCGTTCAAGGGCAACACAACTAGCAAATTTCTGTGGGCACATTGCATTCGTCTCAATATCTGAACCCAAGAAAGTTGATGAAGCCTTCATGGAACCTGAATGTATTCAAGCTATGCAAGAAGAGCTTCAACAGTTTGAGCGGAATAATGTATGGGAACTGGTCAAGCGTCCTAATCCTCGTAAACACAATATCATAGGCACTAAATGGATATCTCGCAACAAGCAAGATGAGCATGGTCAAGTTGTCAGAAACAAGGCTCGTCTCATTGCTCAAGGATACACTCATGTTGAAGGAATTGACTTCGATGAAACATTTGCTCCTGTGGCTAGGCTTGAAGCCATACGCATACTGCTAGCCTATGCAAATCATCATAACATCATTTTGTATCAAATGGACGTGAAGAGTGTTTTTCTCAATGGCAAGATTGAAGAAGTGTATGTTGCACAACCGCCTGGCTTTGAAGATCCAAAACATCCTCACATGGTTTCACTACTAGGGAAAACCTTATACACAGAAATTTAGCAACGACGTGGGTTAAAAAAGGGCGCTAGTGCTAGATAGCAGTAGCGGTTCAGAATAAACCGCGCTGCAGATACGATCCTAGCAGTAGCGCGTGTGCCCGTAAAAGCGCTACTACTAATATTCCCATTGCTGGAACGATGGGCTACGCATAGCAGTAGCGGCCTTGCAGGAAGCGTGCTACCGCTAGGGCATGAGTAGCAGCGCGTCTCCCTGTAACAGCGCTATTGTTAATGGAAATAAAATAAAACGAAAAACATATAGAAAAGTAAATGAAAATGAAAGAAACAGAAAAAGGAGAAAGCAAAAAAATAAAATGTAAAGCAAAATAAATGAAAAAGCGAAAAAACAGAGAAAAGCTTAGCTGTAGCATGTGTTAGTAAGAGGCGATGTAGCTAACGCAGCTGCAACGCGTTTCCAGGACCCCCGCTATAGAAACAGAAAAGGAAATAATAAAGAGAGAAAATTACATATGTATAGCAGTAGCACGTTTTGGAAAAAGCGCTATAGCTACCTTAGCTATAGCACGTTCTGCGAAACGCACTACCGCTAGTTTTGACTTAACCAAAAAACTGTCCCCCCGGCCACCACTTCCCCCCAAATCTCTCGACCCACCCCGCCGCCGTCTCCCCGATTCGCCGTCGGCCCACTTCGCCGCCGTCTCCTGCCGACGTCGACGCCCCCGGAGCCACTAGAGCCGTGCGCCGTCGACGCCACCGGAGCCGCCCCCAACGCCACAGAGCCGCGCGGTCTCATCAACGCCACCGGAGCCGCCATCGACGCCACCGGATCCTCCCTCGCCAGTACTGCCTCCCTCGCCGTCATCGGAGACGCCCCTGCCTCCCTCGCCACCACTGCCTCCCTCGCCAACACCGGAGCCATCCTCTGTAAGCCCCCACCCCTCCTCTCTCTCTCATGCATAGGTTCGCTAGTTTAATTATGTTAATTATCTATGTTAGGGCAAAAATTTAGTTAGGGCTTTGACAAAGAAGTAGTTAGGTTAACTAGTTGAATTAGGTTAATTACCTAGGTTAGTGCAAAAATTTAGTTAGGGCTTTGACAGAGAACTAGTCAGGTTAACTAGTTTAATTAGGTTAATTATCTAGGTTATTTAGGCAAGTTTTATTTTAAAGATGATCCCTTCCTAGACTTTTATTGTTGATTATATCTTTTCATTGAAGTGGTCATGTTGTTTGTGCCCAAGCGGCTTTGTTGTTTGAATGAAGCTGAGTGGCCTATATATGTTTTGCCGGAATGTTGATTCATTTCCGTTCTGGCAAATTTTAGGTTCTCGATTTGTCCACTTTTTAGCAAAGGTCATGCCGAAATTTTCCGTGAATTTCGGCATGACTTGTGATACAAACTAGGACATATCGAGTGCCCGGGATTTGCCGCACAAGGAAGGAGTCAATGTTCCTACAAAACATAGGCCTTTTGTATGTCATTATTCATTTTATTAGGTCTAGAATTGATTTACTAGATTTAATCATAGGAAACATGGCTAGCAACAATGAAGGACAGGGTTCTGGTGATTGCGACGACGTCTACTGGGCGGCTGACGAACTTTTTAGCCTTACCGACGATCAACCGGTGGCATCGGGGACTGAGACCAACACGCAGACCGGTGCTGAGACTGAGACCGGTGCTGAGACTCAGACCGGCATCGAGACCGGCGCTGAGACTGAGACCGGTGCTGAGACTGAGACCGGCGCTGAGTCTTAGACCAGCATCGAGACCGGCGCTGAGACTGAGACCGGCGCTGCCTCAGGGAGCGGAGCCGGTGTAGAACAGAAAGCAAAGAGGCAACGACTTCCTAACAAACTCGAGACTACTAGACTGGTGGTCACGGAGGTGGACGACGGCAATTTTGAGCCAAAGGCGTCCGAGGAAGCGCGTTGATGCTACGGCAATCAAATAGGCTACATCGTACGGACAACCGCCACCATCAACGATGATAAACTACCGAAGATAGAAAATATGAGGAGCTCCCTCCTAAAGAAGTTTCACCAGATATTCTTGTTCCCGAGCCAGAATGAGAAGGATTATGAAGATCTAGATGAGGACCCGACAATGAAGAAGATAAACAAACACACCATGACCAAGTTTAGCAATGCGTTGGCCGCCTGGAAAAATCGAGTGAAAGCAAAGATCATCGACAAGAAGGAACCCTACTCCGAGATTGTAAAGGATAATCTGGCAATCACGGAAGAGTAGTTTCAAATATTCAAGGAGGCTTGCGAGGCCGAAGATGCCAAAAAAAGTCTCAGTACATGAAGGGGCTTCAAGAGAGGAACATTGGGAGCCACCACCTTGGAAGCCGTGGTTACGGCGGAAAGAGGTCCAAATGGGCCCAGGAGGGCGCGGAAGCCGCGAGTCTTGGCATCCCAGACCCCTTGGCGGATTTCACCGTCCCGCACGAGCGTGACGTCCTCAGGGCCCGGCACCGTTGGGACCCAGTGAACAAGGTTTACGAGACAACACCGGTTATTACGGAGTTCATGAGACTGCTGGTAGTTTTAGTTTCTTATCAATTTGACTGCACACATTAGTCATATTTGTAAACGATTCTTATGCCTTTTGCAGAGAGAGCAGCACTGAATTGCGGCCGAAAGCGACTCGCCGTCTGAGGCATTGGCGAGGCCCAAGTGGGACACTCCATTCAACCGGGCATTCAACATATTGAAACGACAACCAGTGAATACTTGACTGTCGTATGGACGTGTGCACGGTGTCGGAGACGGCGCCACGTGGAAGAAGTACTGCCGTGAGACCACGATGGAGAGAAAGGAAAGACGGAGGTTAACTGAAGAAAACATCGACAAGAAGGTTGAGATTGCGATTGAGAAGAAATCATCTCAAACAGCCGCAACAGCGGTAGCTGCCACAAAACAGGTAGTTGCAGATTTGTCTACTTCCTTGGTGACGGGCGTTATCACTTGGACAAGGCAAAATCCAGAAAAAATGCAGAGGACTTTCCCCTTGCCAACTTCTTGGGGAGTAGCTCGACTAGCGTTGCACCAGCACCGGCTCCCGCACCGGCTCCCGCACCGGCTCCTGCACCGGACGTGCTCGGTGGTGCTTCATCTTTGGCTGAGCTCGACGCCCTCACGGTATCTGTCACACCGGCCCCCTTCAATATAAATGTATAATCTCCTGTTTTCATTGCCTTTCGGATGTCTCACATTGCAGACTTTTCTTTGCAGGTCAACGAAACCCCGTGCACCATATTGTACACCATCGGCGACCAGAAGGTGGACGTGGGGAAGGCGACGATAATGAAGCCGAAGGAACCATTGTTCCATAGCCGGCCGATCCCCTCGAACGTCTTCAAGGTTTCCGTGGCCAGTGTCAAACCGGGCCACGAGAATTTGCCTCCTCCAATACTAGCGGGGGATGACGACAAGACACCGCGGCAGCTTGGTGATTATTGCAATGGGTGGGTGATGTTGTGTCCAAAGAGTCTGCTTCGTCTGGAGGCGGCCGGGAGCACACCCACGAGCACGCAGCCTCAGCAAGGTATGAACATCAACACCCCACCTACCCAATTAGCGTCGGTTGTCGGGTTGGGTGATAGCAGACGGGGTAAGGAGGAGGCTCCATTAGTCACTGATGACGTCGCCATGGATGACTATGAGGACGAGGATGGTGCTGAACAATATGTCTATACTAGCGCCTCCTCAGGGTTTGAGCATCATGAGTCGGTGCCTGAATTGCCGTCTCAACATATTATGGACGACCTTCTGGTAGTAAAGAAGTCTAGGAAGAGAGCGAGGAAAGGCAAAAAAGCTGATTCTATGATCCAGCCGCCTCAGCAGCCTCGGCTTCAGGACCGTATAGATATCCCCGATGCGGATAAATGGCATATCCTCGGTCAACCAATCCTACCTGCAATAGCGCTATGGGCCAGATTCGGTGATCTAAGGAGACTTCATGATGATGTGTTGTGGGTAGAGAAAGGCCTCATCGCCTCGAAAGATCCAGGATACCCACTCTACGTGGTTAACATTCCGCGACAAATGTCGTACGTGGACAGCTTCCCCGTGGATAAGTTCTTCCTCCGACTCGATTACATATTCGACAAATGTCCGTTTAGTCCATACTTTCTGTATGACAAAACTTTGAGTTATGCACGGTGAAACTTTATTTGTGACGTAATTAAACCGTCCTCCTCCTCGACTAGCGAAAATCACTCTAGTTAGGGCATTTTGGGGTACGATGAACTTTGTTATTTATGCTTATGATATGTTGTTTCTATTTTTGCCAAGTCTGTGTCTTTCTGTTGCTCAACTATATATGTTGCATATCATCGACTCATGTGACGATGCAGGTGCATAGATCATAGATGGCGAAGAAGTGCTACGCCAGGAGTATATATACGACAAGTGGCCAGAGTGTCAGGCCCAGGTATACCGGTTTCCGGTTTCCGAGCGACAGGCAGTAGTTAGTTTAGGTTCACGCTAATGTGAGAGAGGGATACGAACTCATGTACTCAAAGTGATAGCTCTTCTCACGTATATCATTGTTTAGATGGATGATGATGTATTTGCAAGTAATCGAGACTTGTATCGCTATTTTTGAGATGATGACGAGAGACCACTTTGTGTTGGATGATGATTATGATGAGACTATTTGTATGTATATGCTATGATTACATCTGTGGTCTCGCAGGCATTTGTATGTGTATCATGATGACATTTGTATGTGCTAAAGATTCTTCTATAAAGCCTGTTCAAATACAAAACAAATATGCCGAAAAAACAAAAAACTACTAAAATTAGCAGTAGCGAGTGGAGAAAAGTTAGCAGCAGCGCGGTAGTAGCAGTAGCGCGCACGGAAGAAGCGCGCTATAGCTATTAGCAGTAGCGAGCTTCCACTAAGCGCACTTCTGCTACACTTGTGTAGCAGTATTGCTGGTGAGCACGCGCTACTGCTATGTGTTAGTTGTAGCGCCTTATTAGTAGCGCCGGTCCGCGTGCTACTGATACACCTAAAACCCGCGCTGCTGCTAGCCTTTTCCCTAGTAGTGTTTACAAGCTCAACAAGGCACTGTATGGCCTCAAAAAAGCCCCTCGTGCTTGGTATGACACACTCAAGGACTTCCTGAAGAGCAAAGGCTTCAAACCTGGTTCCCTAGATCCCACGCTCTTCACGACGACATATGATGGTGAACTGTTTGTGTGCCAAATATATGTGGATGACATTATCTTCCGCTGCACTAATTAGAAATATAGTGATGAGTTTGGATACATGATGCAAGAGCAATATTAGATGTCCATGATGGGTGAGCTGAAGTTCTTCCTTGGTCTTCAAAGGTTACACGATGCCAATGCCTTCCAAGAGCCATCTAGATTCTGACGCGAATGGTAAAGAGTTCAATCAAAAGGTATACCGCTCCATGATTGGTTCCTTGCTTTACTTATGTGCATCTAGGCCAGATATCATGCTTAGTGTTTGCATGTGTGCCCGATTCCAAGCGGCACCAAATGAATCGCATCACTTAGCTATGAATAGAATTCTTCGATATTTGGCTCACACCCCAACACTAGGATTATGGTATCCAAAGGGCTCAGAGTTTGATCTAGTTGGATTCTCGGATGCTCATTATGCTGGTGACAAGGTGGATCGCAAGTCTACATCAGGCACAAGTCACTTTCTGGGACGATCACTTGTGTGTTGGTCTTCAAAGAAGCAGAACTTTGTATTTCTCTCCACTGCTGAATCTGAATACATTGCTGCTGGATCTTGCTGTGCTCGGCTTCTATGGATGAAGCAAACACTCAAAGACTATTGCATTTATCTAAAGCAAGTGCCACTCTACTGCAACAATGAAAGCGCCATCAAGATCGCCAACAACCGAGTTCAGCACTCGAAGACAAAGCACATTCAGATCCTTCATCACTTTCTCAGAGATCATTTCATGAAGGAAGATATTGATATCATTCACGTCAGCATAGAAGAGCAACTGGAAGATATCTTCACAAAGCCATTGGATGAGAAAAGGTTTTGCAAGTTGCGGTGTGAGGTAAATATCTTGGAATCCTCAAATGTCCTATGATCATGCACACATCCTAACACTTAGGCATGTTAATGACTTAGATGTGAAAACACACGAAGTAACGTATATCTTCAACAAATGAAGACTTACACTCTAAGTGTGAATACATTAACGCGGAATTTGACTTCGGAGCACCACAAAAATTGTGCACCGTGTCTAGGTCTAATACTTCCTATACGGTGGGTAACGCCACCACCAAACTTTTGTTTGGAATAATTTCTGTTGGCGTTGCATTTGCAAAGTCTTCGCATTTGGTTTGTCTTCATTGTTAACATGGCTTCATGTTTATCTTCAATATACTGATTTGGTTTCTGTCCTCTATAGCATTCACTTATAGCTATGTCCTCTAGTTGAATCTTTTGAACTAACTGAATGTGATCAGACCCTGACCTTTCTATGCCCCCATCTTAAGTCTATCTATCCAAATCATATGCATTCTATTGAAAATATTGAATGTCTTTGCTGCGTCCTTGTCAGCAGAAGATACAAAGATAAACATTAAATCTTTTTAAATGCTCAATCCTTTTTACCAGAACCCCGGAGAAGCGGGAACAACCACCCAACAATCCATGCGTGTGTGGGAATGTGGAACAACCTCCAATGTGTTGCATGATCGCCACGTGTCCTTCAGATGTGAACCGCCAGGGGTACCTATGTAATAACACTATGTCGTCCCTGTCCCTATAAATACACGCCGCACACTAGTCATTATCTCTTCTTCTACTCTCGCACAAACCCTAGCGCCACCGCTAGCCCTCGATGAGGCCGGCAACAAAGCGCTTAGCTGCCGCGACCTCACCGACGTTGTCATCACGCCGGCCGCGGACATCTTCTTCTCTGCCATCGCCTTAGGTATCCTCCGTCGCCAAGTTAGGGCACGGAAGATCAAACTGCTCGGCCTCCTCTCCCACTCCGTCTAGCAGTTCCTCGTGTGGTAAATAAAACCTCTTTTTATAGTCTTTTTGATCTGATAGATTCATCCTTTCCAACCACAAGTGGTTTCTGTTGCTACAAAATTGGATCTATCCTATTCTGCATCTCATAGCATGCCTAGTATGTTCACTTATGCTTCACAAAGTAGTTAGATTCCTCACTTGTACTTATTTGTGGGTTCGTACAAATCTGGAACCAACTCACTACATATGAGTGAATGTCTTCTAAACTAGTTTATCTTCAAAATCTTCTAAGAATGCATATGACCTCTTACCCTTCCCTCGCGTCTCTAATGCTGTCACAGGTACATGTCTGTGGGAGAATCCCTTGGTTCTCATAGTCTGCATTCATTTGTAGAGTTCTTACAGCATCACATAAATTCTCCTGAAGCCAGTTCCTGTCTGACTAGTAGACGGAAGACTTCAACAATGTTGAAGCCTTTCAGTCTAAACTTCATGACAACTCAAAAATTAGTCAGGAAGGGCGGCAGACAACACCGTGGAAACACTGCTAAGGACCTGCCACCGGATCTCTATGAGTTATACAAGTCAGATCCAGAAGAAACCTATGGAGAACACAAGAACCGAATCCAATGGATTCGAAGACATTGGCAGAGGAATGGTTCAAGTACAGATTCGTCACCAAGGAGTATCCTGAGAAGAATGCCTTAAAGGGCCCGTGGGGAGATATAATATACAAAGCTCTTCAGCCCAAGTTGAAGTCCGAAGCTATTGCTCAAGGCTTCTACCCCTCCATGATTCATGGACCTCAGCCTGCTAATGCCGACCCATCCTCTCTGTTATGGTGTCGTGAAGATAATCTGTTCAAGCGCAACTATCAGGCTGCAAAGAACTCGGCCAAGGAAAACAAGAAGTCTTTGGGATTAGAGTTCAACCCAGGCCCCTCTGCACCACGAGCTGACGGCACACGCGAAGCTGAACCCAATATTATTGGGCCCTTCTACAACTTAGAAGGTCTCATCACTCACATTCAGGTTCAAGGGGCAGCCGTGGACCACTCTGCAGATGACACTGATTTTGACGAAGCACCTGCACCACTGAAGGTTGTGAAGCAAAAGAAACCAAAGGCTTCAAAGCCCTCTTCTGCACCAGAGGTCTCGGAGGCGAATCCTCTAACCACTGCACCTCCTGAAGTCAGTGTGTAGTCTTAAGATCCCTCACGCATCTCCAAGTCTGACAAGTTGAAAAAGCCCATGCAACCCACTGGTCAAGCACTAATGTGGAGATCTTCAATGATCTTCCTCTCTTTGATGTGGAGATCCTGTACAAGTTTATTGATGAGTGGTTTGACAGCCCAGATGTCAGTTTTGATGATGTTCAGCTTCCAATTGGCCTCGGTGTCTCCTTCCACGGAGCCATTGCTCCTGAGCTGGCTCTTGCTCAGAAAATTGTTGAGCTGAAGCATAAGATCGATTATGAAAAGGCTCAGTTCAAGAAGCACATGGCCAAGCTCAATGTTGAAGACATTCAGAACTTCAAGGCCATGATGCATGAGCTCAGCGAGGCATTCCACAAGAAACGAGAAGAAGCAAAAGGTTCTCGTGACCACATGAAGAATCTTGCTGCCAAATGTGTTCAAGGCTACAATGAAGCTGAAAAGCGCAAGGCTTTGGGGCGACCAGGCATCGACCCCAGAATGGCTGCCAAGAAGAAGAAGAAGCCAGATGTGGCCGAACCATAAGCATCAAGGCCAGAAGAACCTCGCATTGTCTTCCCAGCTAGTATGACAGGCTCGAAGCCTAAGGTCCCCACAGTGGCTTCAGAATTCAAGAAAACTAGAGCAGCTGAAGCCGAAGCCAGAAAGCGCAAGACCAAAGCCACCACTGATGATGCTCCCCAACCAAGAAAAGAAAAACAAAGAAGAGACACCGGGTTTCTTCCACAGAGCCCCTTGTTGTCGAGCCAATTTCTGTTGCTCGTCCTTCCTCTGCACATCGAGAACATCATTTGGTAGTTCATGAGCCTGCTTTCACAAAGGCTCCTGAAGCTGAAGAGAATCCAGCTGTTGACCCCACCACAGCTGAAGACATTGGTCCTCACGACAATGTTGAAGATGATGAAGTCCTTCCGCAGATCGAGCACAATTTGGTATCATCGCCTATTCTCAGAAACAGCGAACTCATCAGCATTGGTCGTCCATTGACGCCAATTGCTCGAGATGACTCACGGGCTGATCACCCTCAAGAATCCCCTCGTGCTGAAGAAACACCAGTCACTCCCCCACCACAGGTCGCCACTCCGATGATTGACAATGAAGACTTTGAGGCCCAACCAACTCCATCTCCATAGGTGTCGCCAGCATTTCGGAGGCTTCGCAAAGGACCTAGGCCACAGGTCACATTGTCAAGTGTTCCCGAAGGAGAAGAGTGCCAATCCATCTCACGCGAAGTCTTTCCTGAACCCTCTCCTACTATGAACATTCCTGAATCTGAAGCCAAAGCGGCTGAAGATATTCCGGCTGCATCAGCCGATGAAGAAGAAGAACCACGTGATGAAGAAAGAGTTGCTACACCCCCGTCCAACCCTGAAGTTGTTCTCGAGGAGAACGTGTTTGACCCTCCAGCTCCTGAAGTGGAGGTTACCAATACTGAGGCGGCCACCAACATCAACACTGAAGCCAATGATGTTGTCATGGCTGAAGCTAATGTGGTGCCTGAAGCTAATGTGGTGCTAGATGACGCTGCACCTGAAGCCAATGCAGCACGAGAAGCAAATCCGCTGCTTGAAGCCAATGCCTCTGCTCCTGTACCTCCTCCAAGGCCACACACCATCAAGCAAGCATATGATCATGGACAGCTTGTTACCGTCCGCTGGCCAATCCTGGTTCCTCCGCCTGCTCCCGGACCTTAGTTTGCCTATCATGTGAAGCACAGGCCTCAGGTCCAGAAGCCAAAGCCAAGGCTACCACGGTTTCCAGGTACTGCAACTTCACCAGGATCATTTAATCTGAATGGATTCAAGGCTCACAACACATTCTTCAACAGTGCCAAGAACCCCTACACAAGGCCAAGAATCTCTTCGGACCGATTCTGGAGTTATCACCAGCGAAGCTATTATTCATGCATCTTGTACAATCAGGGACGCATCTTCCCTCACATGCATCTTGACTGTGAAGCCATTGCTGGACTGCCATGCCTTGAAGAAGCCCTTAACTGCTTCCGTGATGCGGGTCTGCTTAATTTTGTGACTGCAAAGGAACACTGGAATGAAGAACTTCTGCTTCAATTCTATGCTACCCTCCACATTCGTGGATACAACAGGGATCCGAAGACTTGGATCCTTTAGTGGATGACAGGAGATGTTCATCATGAAGCTAAAGCTCAAGACATCATTGAGCTCACAGCCCTGCCCACTCCTAATGAATACTATGAACCAGGTTGTCAACAACACCAGACTGCTTTGGAGAGCATTTTCCAGAAGCCAGAACCCAACATGAGTCAAATTCTGAGCATGATGAAGCCTTTGCCACATGATGTTGAATACCCAACCGAATTCTTTGTTGAAGACCTAGAGTATCTGCCCCGCACCATTTATCATATCATCAGAAAGACTCTATGGCCTGCCAAAGGACATTCATCTGCAGCAAAGCTTGAAGGAGCAATGAAGACTTTGGTTTTCTATATCTTCAATGGCATAAGCTTCAATGCTCAAGACTTCTTTATCAGCCAATTGGCTGCATCTGGCTCCGACATTTTTGGTCTGAAGTTCTACGCTCCATGGGTAATGCGCCTTATCAAGATTCACTCTGCCTTCAACTATCAGCCGTCTACGCGCAATCATCTTGTATTCTTGCCAGAGGTTGATCTATCTGTTGAAGCTATTTACCCAGAGCTTGCTAAGGATCCAATCTATCTTCACAATGTTGGTCGTCAAAGCTTCATCCAGCCCATTGAAGGAGTTCATGCAGTCTCTCGTGTTTATCCCTTGGCTGGTAACACACGTGCCCCTCGCGCCCAAACTGACGCCACTGGAAGCACCATTGCCCAAAGGCCTCGGAAGCGATCTCGTGTTCTCAATGACCGAGAGCTTCTCGTCGCACTACATCAGAAACAGGATAAGCATCATGACTGGCTTAAGCGTCAAATGCAAAGCCTCTTGGTGGACATCAATCGCATTCGCGATCTTACCACCAAGAATGCCTTTGTTACACATGAAACCTGTCGAAGGTCCTGGAAGAGTTTGACTTTGCTCACTGCTAAAGAAGATCTTCAAGACGATGGCTTCACAGAAAGATTCAAGTTTGACTCCACTCCTCCAAGGAATGCTCACTTGCATCGGACTCCCTCCCTTGAAGACTCTGACTATTCTTCCTCAGCTGCCATGGTGAATGCCAGAGTTATCTATGATCAAGATGGTGCCACTTCACCACCTCCACCTTCAGAGCGTCTCGACACTGCACCAAGTTCTTCTGCCCACCGGACCTCAACAACGACCCTGCTGCTTCGCCTGCACCTCATGGGAACGAGTAGAAGCTCTATGTCTTCAAACCTTTTTGGTCATTACCGACAAAAGGGGGAGAAGCATACGAGTTGATAGTCTTCAAGCGGGTCCATATGGGTGGTTGCTTTACTTTTTGCTACTTTTGCCAAGTGCTTACAACTCTCGCTTTTGAAACATTTGGTTCGTTTTGAGTTGTAACACTTAAACTTGATGGTCATCTGCTACCTTTTTCAACACTATGTGATGCGATGATAAATTCCGCATGTGCGAAGATAAATTCCGCACGAAGTCATTTTGCAGATGTCCATTTTTCATTATGCATGTCAATATCTTCATTATATAATTTCATGCATGATGAATTGTCTTCATAAGTAGAAGTGGAGCTCCGCAAGTACAACCTGCTATGTGCATTTGCATTCAAAAGCAAAATACTTATATACAGATCTTCTGGGGGAGCCTTTCTGCTACTTACAAAGACAATACTTAAAACCTTTAAAATTTCACATATTTCTATCCCGTTGAAAACTTCAACCAATTTGTCATCAATCACCAAAAAGGGGGAGATTGTAAGTGCATCTAGTGCCACCCCTAGTTGGTTTTGGAGTATTGACGACAAACCTGGTTGAGGGACTAATGTGTTTGTGAGAATTGCAGGATAACACAGGTAGAAGTCCCTCATTAATTCTGTTTCCCTACCGCAGATGACCCCTAAAAATGTATGAAGACATTGAAGTCAAAGGTGGTATGTGAAGACATTCACATTGAAGACTATGACAAGAGAAGACATCACGTGAAGACTATGGAGCGCGAAGACTTAGTTGTTTCGTCGTTCTTTTTCTTCTTTGTTCAGTTATAGGAACCACCGTACTGTTAAGTGGGGTCCAAGTGAACCAGTCAGAATGATTGAAGTGATGCTTAACCAAAATCCTATGTCTTCAAGCGAAGACAATGAGAGCAAATCTTATCCAGAGCTGGATAAGTCATCTTTTCTTGTAGCTCAAGTAAAGTTGCCGTGTGTGTTTGAAATCTGACCGTTAGAACACATGTCAGTTCCTTAGTGACCCAGGGTCATTTCGGACAAATCAGGTCGGGTTGGCTAGTGGCTATGAATAGCCCACCCCCTACACCATAAATTGGTTGGCTGCTCAGAGTTAGTGCACGGCTTTTGTCGTTTGAGAGCAACCCACCTCGATGCCATTGAGAGAGAAATCCTTGCAAGGACAAAGCCCTAAACACCCAGAGCCAAAGAGTGTTAGGCATCACTTAAGTCTTCTTGTCTGTGTGATCTGAAGACTTATTACACTTGAGGACTATGAATCCTCCAGCCGGTTAGGCGTCGCGTTCTGAGCATCCAAGAGTCATTGTGGATCGCCGATGAACGAAGTCTGTGAAGGTTTGGAAGTCTACCTTGAAGACTTACCAGAGTAATTGGGCGAGGACTGGGTGTCCTTAGCTCAAGGGGAATAAGGTGAAGATGCGGTCTTCTGAGTTGAATCTCAGCCTCGCTAACCAGACGTACGGTTGTCACAGCAACTAGAACTGGTCCAACAAATATTGTCTTCAACAAGCCACTGGTTCTATCTTTTGCATCTCTTTATTTACTGTTTGTCCTTGTGAAGTCATTGCCTGTTGGCATTATCTTTTGTTTTCACTGAGTGACTGCTTGTTCTGATTGGCTTCATACTATCTTCCATCCTGATCTATACTGCCTAGCTGCTATTGGTCTTTGTGCCTTCATTTCATTGAATACTTGACTATGGCTTGCTTAGTGTAGCCTACCTTCCGCTTCATGGTAATAGGTTTATTTCTATCGTTTGTCTTCGAAACTTCCATGTTATGAAGACTTCCATAAAAATCACCTATTCACCCCCCCTCTAGTCTATCACTAGCACTTTCACAAAGTCCTATGGCTAGTCCGATTGCCTGGTTCGCTGTACGGTCACCTCCTTTATGGACCAAGACATTGGGTGAAGTGTGGTCATGTGCTATTTTGAACACCCCCGTAGTATCTACGTGGGGGCTGAAGCCGACGACTGGCAAGCTTTCAGATATAAAAATGGCCACACAGGAGGAAAATAATTTCAGATAAAGGCACAAATATATTATAAAAGCCTTGTTTCATAACACAAAGTCCGGGTAGCACGGATACATTCATTCAAAAATAATATCCTTCGAGCATTGACCCTCTATTAAATGGGCACCCTCTAGGACATCTTCGAAATATCGCTCCAGCTTGCGATAGTCCTTGCCTTCAGGTGGGCCCTCAACTGCCACGACGACAACCTTCATCTTCGCCCAATGCATCCTGACACAGGCAAAGGCCATCCGAGCACCCTCAATGCATGAAAAGCGCTTCACAGCTTCAATTCGGGGTAGGGCGTCGGCGAGCCACTTGACCAGGCCAAAGGAGCTGCTAGGAATAGGTTCGGTTGGCCATAGCCGGACTATGATGTCCTTCATAGCCAGGCCGGACATCCTATGCAGCTCCGCCAGCTGCATCATCTGGTCTCTCAACAGCGCTGGACGCTCCGGCGCCAGGTACTGCGACCAGAAGAGTTTCTCCGTCGTGTTACCCTCTTGAGCCTGGAAAAACTTCGCAGCATTGGTGGCGCTCTTTGGAAGATCCGCAAATGCATCTGGAGAACTCCATAGTCGAGTAAGCAGGGCATATTTTGACTGCCGAATTTACTCCGCAAAAGAAAGGGCTTACCAGCCGCTATCTGTTCAGCCTGCTTGATCTCCTCGCGAGCCGCCCCGGACTCAATCCGCGCCTCCTTGGCCTCTTGGAGAGCCTTGGAGAGTTCAACTGCTTGGGCCTTATTCTTCTCCTCCAAGGCCTGACACTTACCAACAGCGTTCTTGAGCTCTTGCTCGACTTCGGTCACCCTCTCCTCATACTGGCAGGTGGCCTGATCGGCCTTTAAGTCTGCAGCCTCTTTATCATCAGCCGCTTTACTCACCCTCATGAGCTCTTTGGCTTGCGACAGGGTTCCCTTGAGGGTCTCGACCTCGGCCGCACTGCCTGCAATCATTTACATGAAAAAGTGTGTGAGCTTAAACTCCGCATTCGCATATTATTTCAGTCGTACAAAACAACCTTTAAAAAACATACCTTGTGCCTCATCGAACCGCTTGTTAATGCGGTCGAGGTCATCATCGGCCAGCTTCAGCTTCCGCTTGAGTTCGCAAACTTCAGCGGCCTAGGCGGTCGCCGCCAACAGGGAAGCCTGTTCATTCACTAGATATCTACGTTACCTTCTGCGATAATCATTTGATCATCTGTTTGGCTTTTTTTCCAAAACCGAACAGAGTCACAGGGGCTACTATCTGTATAGAGACATATTTCCTTCATATGAAAAAGCGTCTTATGTCGCATACCTCAAAACCCGCCAGTAGGCTGGTGAAGGCTTCGTTCAGCCCGCTCTTGGTGGACTAAATCTTCTCAACCATCGTACCCATCAAGGTATGGTGCTCCTCCACGGTGGAAGCACGTCGATGTGCTTCCACCAAAGTGTCTGGCGCCTCCGGATTGATGGAGGTCGTCGGTGGAGTCGATGCTCCCCCTCCTTCAAAGGGGGTTGCTCGCTCGATTCCAGAGCTGATGTGGGTCTCCGGAATGGTGTTCGGTTGGGGGCCGGATTGGTCATGGCCCCCGTCGTCAGTCTCCATAGGGGTTGGTTCCCCCATGTTCTTGGCAGCTGAGGTGTTACCCTCTGGCGCCATCTTGGCGGCCTCCCACACCTCTCCATGGCCTGGAGAGGCTCTTCGGGACAACACTTCGGTGTCGTCCATAGCGGTTGGCGGGGAGGCTCGCTGAGGCGTCTCGCTCTCCACCATCCCCGGCTCCAGTGAGTTCCCCGAAGGTGATGATAATTGGGGGAGATCGCGGGCTGGACTAAAGCACACAATACAAATGTGTTAGAATTACAATCATAAAAACCGGGTATGCGTACAGTATCCTTGGATACTTACGATGCGGCCAGGGGCTTCAACCTGGGGCGCCACTCGGGGATGGCTTCAGCATCAGAATTCGAGTCGTCCGAGAGGAATATGTTCCCCCTCTTGGACTCCCCTGCCTCTAGGTCTATAGAGGCCGCCCTTTTCTTCTTCCTCCCGTTAAGGGGAGAATTGCTCTCTTCTTCCTCCTCCACTTCGTCTTCATCTACCTCGTGGGAGGAGAGAGAGCTTCGGTATCTCCGTACATAGCATTCGAAGTGCCTTTTAGGCGGAGGCCACCTTTGGCCTGCTTGCCCTTCTTCTTGGCCTTCTTCTTCGGCGCCTGATAAGGCGTCGGGACCAGCATCCTTGTTGATAGAGGAGTGGCTGGGTTTTCGGGTAGCGGCGCCGGACACCTGATCCGCTCCGCCTTCGCTGTCCAGCCCTGAATAAGGAATGGGCATCTCAGTATACCCTTTGACTTATGGACCGAAATTATGTTCGGAAGTAAGACGCTTACCTTAGTAGCCGGATTCGCGCTATCGAGATTGATGTCATCGGTCATCTCCGACCATGGCTTCTGGGCCTTAAAAAGTAGTTTGCAGATCTCTTCATGCGTTGTATCGAAGAAGCGCTGCAGGGTCCAGGGGCCATCCGGATTAATCTCCCACATGCGAAGAGGCCGACGTTGGCATGGGAGGATCCGGCGGAAGGGCATCACCTGAATCACGTCAGTGAGATGGTGTGCTTATTTATCATACTATTGATGCACTTTTGTAGCGTCATCACTTCGTCGGTCGACCCCCAGTCCAGACCCTTGTTGGTCCAAGACGTGAGCCGCATACGGGGCCCAAATCTAAATCCAGGAGCGGCCGCCCATTTAGTACCGCGGGGTTCGGTGATGTAGAACCACCCCTGCTGCCACACCTTCATGGTCTCCATGAAGGCTCCTTTGTGCCAAGTGGTGTTGGGGAGTTTGCTCACCATGGCGCCGCCGCAGTCGGCGTGCTGCCCGTCAACCACCTTCGGCTTCACATTGAAGACTTTGAGCCATAGGCCAAAATCGGGTGGAATGCGGAGGAGATCCTCGCCCATGACGATAAATGCCGAGATGTGGAGGAACGAGTTTGGGGCTAGATCTTGGAAATATAGCCCGTAATAGAACATGAGGCCGCGGACAAAAGGGTGAAGTGGAAACCCTTGTCCGCAGCGAAAGTGAGGGATGAACACAATGCTCTCGCCGGGATCTGGAGTGGGGATTACTTGCTCTTTGGCCGGGAGCCTGTGTGCGATTTTTGCGGTCAAGTGGTTCGCCTCCCGGAGGTCCTTAATGTCCTTCTCCGTGACGGAGGAGGCCATCCACTTGCCCTATGAGCCGGATCCGGACATGGCTAGAAAGGTTGGGCGATGGAAAAGATTGATGCTTGCGGGCTGGGGCTAGAGGATGGGAAGGCTGAGGATGGAAGAAGGCATGGGGTAAACAGATGGATCTTTATCCACTTATATAGGTAGTGAATATCAAGCGCCCCCCACAAGCTTTAAAACCCGCCTGTTCCCAAGGGGTTGTGCGAATGGCACAGTTGGATTACCCAAACCCGTATTGATGAAAATCCCGCAATAAAGGGACACGGTCTCTGCTTTGACAAGACGTGTCAATGAAGGCTTCGCCTCGAAACACGAAGCGGGAGGCCAAAAAACGGTTTAAAATAATAAAAAGGCCAGACATGACGTTTCGCCGAAAAAGCTGTTAGTAGACATACCTTATTTTTATTAAGTATTGTACCCCTGTGGTTGAGGGTTGTAACTATTATACAGAGCCGGACACAGTTCTCTTGCTCAGAAGACTGCTTTGTATGCAGAGAAGGAACCCGCCTTGCAATGCCAAAGACAATCTACGAGACAAACACATCATCATGGAAGACTGGTTCAGGGGCTACTGAGCGAGTGCTGGACGAAGGGGTCCTCAAGAGTCTGACCCGTGTGCTGTGAGACAGACTGATGGGCTATGAAGATACAAGGTAGATGGCGTTCCCCCGTGTCTGCATGGGACACTCCTTTGCGTGGATGGGAAGCTTAACGTCCGGATGTGTAGTTTCCTTTCTCTGTAAACCGAGTCTGTACAACCCTAGGCCCCTTCGGTGTCTATATAAACCAGAGGGTTTAGTCCGTAAAGGCTATCAGAATTCATACAGGCTAGACATCTAGGGTTTATCCATTACGATCTCGAGGTAGATCAACTCTTGTAACCCCTATACTCAGCAAATACAATCAAGCAGGACGTAGGGTTTTACCTCCATTAAGAGGGACCGAACCTGGGTAAACATTGTGTCCCCCTTTTCTCCTGTTACCTTCGATCCTCAAACACATAGTTTTCAGGACCCCTAGCCGAGATCGGCCGGTTTTGACATCGACAGTCTCTTAATCAACCCCCCCCCGGGCCAATGCTCCTCATGAGTGTTTGTCCAAACCGGGCGATGTCCGGCGCACCCTGGGCAACCAGGGTCTCAGCCAACCCGATGTCTGGCCCATTCGGTGTACCCTGAGAATGAGATACATGCGGCTCCTATCAGGCTAGGTCGGTGCATCGGGAGGTCTTACTGGTTTTGTTTTACCATTGTCGAAATGTCTTGTGAACCGGGATTCCAAGCTTGATCGGGTTGTTTCGAGAGGAGGATTTCCCTCCGTTGATCGTGAGAGCTTGTCATGGGCTAAGTTGGGACACCCCTGCAGGGTTTAAACTTTTGATAGCCATGCCCGCGGTTATGTGGCAGATGTGAGTTTTTAATATCAAGTTGTAGAGAAGTTGACACCAGATTCGAATTAAAATACATCAACCGCGTGTGTAACCGTGATTGTCACTTTTCGGTGAAGTTCGGTAAGAGAACACGGTTGGGTTATGCTTGAACGTAAGTAGTTCAGGATCACTTCTTGATCGTTACTAGTTTGCGACCGTCTGTGTAGTTTCTCATCTTATTCTTGTACACGTAGGTTAGCCACCATACAATGCTTAGTCGCTTGCTTCAACCTCACCAGTTATCCTTTCCATACCCATTAAGCTTTGCTAGTCTTGATACCCATTGTAATGGGATTGATGAGTCCTTGTGGCTCACAGTTTACTACAACAATAGTTGCAGGTACAGGTAATGCGATGGTCTAACGTGAGTGCGATGCTTACTTGTTTGGAGTTCTCCTTCTTCGTTCAAGGGATAGGTTCCGGGTCGGGGAGCCTGGGATTAGCAGGGTGGATGTCGTTCTTCTTTTTTGTTTGATTTCATCTGTTGTTGGATCATGCTCTTCTGGATGATGATTGCTATGTACTGATGAATTGTTGTATTCATGTTGTAGCTTGTGGCGAGTGTAAGCCTTTATCTTGTATTCTAATACATTCAGTAAATGGTATGTTGTAATGATATCCACCTTGATATGCGCTCGAAATGTGGTTGTGCCCCAATCATGAATTCATCATGTGATTGGGATAGAATCGCATCTTGGGCGCTATAGTTTGGCCCCTCACGGTGGAGGTGAAAGCCTACATCCTGCTTCACTGGTATTGATCATGGTGTTCACGATTACAAGGGTGCTCTTTGGCTACCTCTCTCTCGAGAGCTATTGACTTGTCTGTCTAAACTTGTAAGACTTGTCCAACCTGTCCCTCTTGGGGTGCCCTGTCCCTCCTTATATAAGTTGGAGGGGCGGGTTACATGTGGAGTCCTAGTAGGATTAGGATGTGGAATCCTAGTCTTGCTTCCTTTGTAAGGGAATATTCCTTATGCTCTCCTCTTAAGCTGGCCCATCGGACATGCACCTTGAGCCGGTCTTCTCATAAGCCACCTACTAGGCTTGGGCCTTGTTATTCCTCTGACCCGCTTGCTGGGTCACCAATGAGTCACCAGGCCCAGCCGGGTCATTAGTGAGTGGAGAGATCCGGGTGGGTCACTTTAGTGAATCGCCAGTCTTCGGGCAGGTCACTAGTGAGTCGCCAAGTCCGGCCGGGTCATACCGCGGGGTATATCCCCGACATTAGTCCCCAGTTTAATTTGGATTTATCCATGTTAAACTCACTGTGCAAAATAAACACAAGAACAATTTTGATAGGTTGTGCTCCAGGTTAAAGTTTTTCTGAACCGGCACCTGATCATCCTTAAGTCCTTATCATTTCCTTCTTGATATGTGTCCATGACTTCATAGAAAATCTCCTTTAGCAGATATGTTCAAACTTTGCCAATGCCAGAAAATCAAGGTACTTCTTCTGAAAAAGTCTGGGTCAATTGGCCAGCTTAAAAAATAATTTGCTGACACTAGTTTCTTGCAGAAAAATATTATAAAGAATAATCCATTTGATTCAGCTTTCAATGCTCCAGTTCGACAAAAATATTCGTCTTGAAATACTCATTTGATGTTCAAAACTTAGAATTTGAAGATGTTCCTCCCTTATATGCATATCACCTGTAGCCCCCAAGTCTTAAGAGGATAACGTAGTGATTGCTTTAAGACTTGCTTCAATATAAATACTGCAACTTTGGAGAAACCCGGATTGTTCATGTAAGTCGCCAATCATAAACTGCACCTTTTGAACCTCCCATGTGTAGCCCCCAAGTGCCGGGTCCTTATGTAATAATGAGCAGGCACTTTGTAGATTTGATTATGTAAACTTAAGCAGCAATGTGTAACCCTCAAGGGCCGGATCAGTAAGATAATATTGAGCTAGGACTTTACTTGTATTTCAAAAAATAACATCATATGATGTAGCTCCCAAGTTATGGGTTACCTTTGACAAGAGCAATTAGTAGCCCCCAAGGGCCGGCTAATCACTATGTGATGGGTCGGGTCTTCAATGAGGCGAGTTAAAATGGCTTTGCATTAGCCCCCAAGTGCCATGGTTCATGCTTGCGGTGACATGGGACTTGCATACTCAATGTAATCTTGATTTGAATAATGTAGCCCTCAAGTGCCGGGTCGTATGCCTGCAGCGAATCGGGACTAAAATCATATCCATTAGCCGGATGATGTTGCTCAAAGCCTTTGCATATCAATATTGAACCATGCTCTTGTTGTGAACTGGTACTCTGGATGAAGAAATAATAGCCATTGCTTTGAAGCGGCTTTGAAAACCTCAATCAAAAAAGTGGTTATTGATAACCATAATAAAAATCCAGCCATGTTGGCTATGCAATATTTGAATAATATAATCCGGTATGAAAACCTCAATCATTCAATGTCATAATGGAAATCCAGCCAAGTTTGGCTATTAAAGATTTGAATACTTTATTTGTTGACAAGTCAATCCGGAGTTAAATACCTGGCAGCTCTTGGCCGATGGTGACTTAATACGCATCCATTGAAACCCAAGATTTTTGTAACCTGGCAGCTTATGGCCTTTGTAAAAATCAAGAACTGATAACCCTTTTGAAACACCAATTTTAATCTTTGATGATGGGCTTGGACTTCATCATTTATGTAAGCCATAGCTCTGCATGTTCTGCACAAAGTTTAGACAACATATGCCCTGGCGACTTATCGTCAAAAGCCAGGGCGGGTAACAACCCAAACATAATATAGTCTTATGCAATTATGGAAAATACTAGAATTAAGTTCATTCATGCCTAAACTACGACTTAAAGTCAAAAGCCAGGGCAGGCTATCAAACCTCGCATATTTATATAACTAGGAAAAACATACCTATAGAATTGGCTCATACTGTCGGCTTACATCACAATATGTAGTGAGAGTGATAATCCAAAGATTAATAAGCACATTATTCCAATGGCGCAATCCAAAGTATACTGAAGACTTATCGTCCAAAGCCAGGGCGGGTTATCAGCCTCGCATATTTGAAAACATACCTGGAACATTGGCTCAAATTGCCGACTTACATCGCCACATCCAATGAGGGTGACAACCCAAGTACTCATAAGCGCATAATTTCCAATTGCGCAATCAACATATACTGGCGACTTAATGTCCAAAGCCAGGACGGGTTATCAAAACCCTAAATATGCTTAAATATGAGTCGTAGAAGTTAAGGCTACATGGCCTCAATTTGTTCGCACACGAACACGTCACCGTGTACCTCCAACACCGAGGGTGACGCATCGCAGCTCACGCCGAAGGATACTCATCCAGAAGCGCGGTACGCAAGCAATCCGGTGGGTGCTTTTCAGGACCCAAAACCCCACGCGCCCGGGAGGGACCCCGTCTGGACGTGCGGTGCTATGGGCTGCCCTAGGTCGGTTTGCCCGCCCCTAGAGCCTCGAGGATCGCTGCCCTTCTACATGAATAACGAACGAAGAACGAGAGAGAAAGAACAAAGGAGGGATGTAAAACTACGGTAAAAAGTAGATGTGTTTTGCGATTGTGTGTTGTTATTCAATCGGCCATCACCCCTTACATATATATGAGGCGGCTGGACTTCCCATACGAGAAAAGGACTCAAATCCCGTCCAAAACATCAAAAGATAACCTAACTTGGACTACGAGGGCCGGAACTTCCGGTCAGCCCGGAACTTCCGGGCTGAAATTACATCGAGTAGCCCTCTTGCACTGAATCTGCAGGTCTCATACTACTTCGGATGACGATGGTCCGAAAAGCAAAGTTGTAGATCTTGCAATGGACAAAAACTCTTCAGTTGATCACTTTTTCATCCGAGGTCATCTTGATGTCGAAATCGGCCCCGCAAATCTGCAAATAATGTTAAAATTCCAGTATTCGGGGTGCACCGCGTGCAATCTTTCGGTTTAGCCCGGAACTCCCCGGAAGTTTGCCCGGAACTTCCGGGGCAAACTTATGCAGCACACTGTTTTGGCTCTAACGTTTGCATACGAACTCCGATTTAGACGTTTTTATATCAAAATCGGTCGTCTCGACGAGACGAAGACAATTCGTGTAGAAACATTACTCATATGAGTCCATCCTAGGGGCATAATCAGCCGAATAGTGTTCTGAATTCAAAATCTCGGTACTTCAAACACAACTTCGGCCTAAGAGATTAGCTCGGATGGCTACGGCCCAAATATCGAAGTTTCTCCTTTTGACGATACGGAACTTTCTCACTTTGAGCACTTTTCCATTTGAAGCCTTCTTAATTATGTTTTTGACCATGCCGAAATCTGGTGTCAACACATGCCCCCCTGTTTTTCGGCAAAACTTGTGTGCCGAAAAATAACATGCACGATGATTTTCCTAAGGACGATGTCAACACTACATCGGCCATTTTATGTGCTTAGGGCGATAATTTCTATATCAGCCATGTTTAACTTCTTGTTTACATCATACCCTGGAACCAATTACCACCAATCGGCTTTAAAGAGATGGAATGAACCCGTTCCTCGTAGCACTATGGAAATCAAACTCTGAGAGGTCACGCCCTGTTAAGCAAGTAACATCCGGATGATTCCAATCCACCTGTGCATCGGCCAAAGCAACACAAGCCGAATTATCCGCGTGAATGACTTCTACCTCATCACCGACCCACTGTACTAAGAATTGATGCATGGTAGATGGCACACATTGGTTAGCATGAACCCAATCGCGGCCTAATATAACATTATAGTTACCTTGCACCCCGGCGATGAAGAATGTGGTGGCCAAAGTTTTGCTTCCCACGGTGAGTTCCATGCACATCACACCTTTGGCCTCTGTCTTTTCTTTACCCTCAAATCCATTAAGTACCATATTGGTCTTCCTCAATGCATCATTTTCTAATCCCAACTTCTTGAAGACCGAGTAGGGCATAAGATTTACCACAACACCACCATCAACGAGCATCCTAGCAACCGGCGATCCGTTAATATGACCTTTGAGATACAATGGCTGCAAGTGTTTCACCGGTTCTTTTGGCTTCTCGAAGATAGCGTTCTTTGGAACAAAATCCAGATGAGCCACCTCCCCTTCTTCACCTATAGCACGAAACTCGGCAGGTAAGTAATACACCATATTAATATCCATACCTTCCTGAACCTGCGTAGAGTCGTAATCCACCATCTCATCTTCATCCCCCAATGTGTATATTGGGCTCAAAGTTTCCTCAATTGAAGTGGATTTTTCAGGTGGTGTGGACGATGTAATAGGGGTCACATCATCCTCTTTTGGTGGTGAAGGTGTTGCTGCAGCTAATGTAGAAGCATCTGTGTTTTGTTTTTTAGGCCTCCACACTTGTTTTGTGAGTGCCATGGGCCGAATTTCACTTAACAATTCGTCCCTTTGCCTCTCCTCTTTGTGCTCTACTTTCTCGTGGTTCCTGGTTCCTCATGCGTTGTAATCTCATTTTCATGATCTTGGTTAAACCGGGAGGACACCACTTAGGTTGAGTATATTTGGGATCCCTTGGTTTGGCCTTGCTTGTGCCCGCCTCATGATCACTAACCATGGAACCCTGCTGAACAATAACAATATCACCTTTAGAAGTAGCCAGATTACCAACAACCTGCTTTTCGATCTCCTTTTGCTCGTCGCATTCTGAAATTTCTGCATTAGATGACTTAACACGCCACACTTTTTTTGTTGGCCTTACTTGGAGAAATTTTTGTTGGCCGATTAGCACCATAGCTCAAACGACCTTGTGTGGGATAATAAAGCCTCTCGCGAGCAGGCCTTCTAGGTGCTGCCCACCCCATATGGAAAGCATAAGGAGCCATTGGGGGCTGCCCCCATCCCCCACTGAAGCCTCTCATGTAATATGGCGCATAGGAGGGATGATACATCCATGGTGTCAGTGCCCATGACCCATATGTCCTTGCATATCGTCGAAACTCTTGCTCCGGAGGCAATCTTGAACGCTTTGAATGTGATGGCCGATTAGAGCTAGAACCGGCCACTTGACATGCATATTTGGATAGTAACATATTAAAAGTTGGCTTGATTCTCTTGTTCTTAGTTTCATTCTTCTTCCACTTGCCAACTTCTGAATTCTTGGGCTTGATCAATTTAACATGAGCATCTTCTTGTACTTGTGGTTGCCCCCCGAGTGTAGCATTTTTTATAGTGATCTTCAACACTTCCTTACCATCGGGTTGCTTCTCAAGCACAATCTTTATTCCCAAGACCTTGTCACCCTCCTTGCTATTCCTGGGTTCACCAATAACAACATTATCTTTATTAGCGGATTTGGCTATGTTAGGACGAATTAACATTTTCTTCCCTTCCAAGTCTATGTTGTTTATGGGGAAGGGCTGCTTATCAACTTGCATCTCAGCAAAATTCAATCGTCCGTCATTAATGGCCGATTGTATCTGTCGTCGAAAAACATTGCAACCGTTAGTAGCATGAGAAAATGAATTATGGTACTTGCAATAAGCACGCCGTTTTAGCTCTTCAAACGGCGGTACGGTGTGTGATATTCTAATCATCTTATCTTGCAAGAGAGCATCAAATATTTTATCACACTTTGATATATCAAAAGTAAACCTCATCTCCTCATCACGATTCTTGTGAATCGGCTTAAGAGCATTGCACATATAGGGTTTGTCCTTTGAGGACCAAACAAATTCAGTAGTATAGACATCAACCTCATCGTCCGAATTATCATCACTATGTTCAATCATATGCATTCTAGGACGATCGGTTGTTGACCTATGGACCTCTTTATTTCGACTCTCTTGGGCCAAAGCTTTTTGTAAGACTTGATTAATGCTCAAAAACTCAACTTTCTAGCCTCTCTTTAATGTGAGTTTTCAAACCATTAAGAACAAGATCTGCCAAGTCTCTCTCAGTTATCACTAAGCTATAACATCGGTTTTTTATATCTCTAAATCTCTTGACATAATCGGTGACCGATTCATCATGTTTTTGCCTAACCGATGTAAGATGTGACAACTTAAGCTCATTATCGCTGCTATAAAAGTGATCATGAAACTTTTGCTCTAATTGCGACCGTAAGAGAACTGAACCATGTCGTAAAGCAGTAAACCATGAAAATGCGGTGCTAGTTAAAGACAGGGGAAATAAACGCACTTTCAACTCTTCTATGGAACCCGCTTCACCCAACTGTGCTAGATACTGACTCACATGCTCCCAAGTCGTTTTCGTACCCTCACTTCTAAATTTAACAAAATCAGGAACCTTATAACCTTGAGGGTAAGAAATTGCATCAAAGTGTTCAGGATAAGGCTTTTGGTACACACGACTCTTTACTTTCGGCTCATTTTTGAAATTTCTAGAAACATCTTATGCAAATCCTCCCTTAATTTAGCTAAAATTGGATCCGAGGTAGATGACGATGTTTGTGGCAATGACATAGGAGCAACCTGAGTACTGGCTATTGGTGCCACTTGTGAGATGGGCGCCGAACCATAATTCACCGGAAGACCAAACATGCTTGCACCTATGGGTGGTGTGACAAAGTGATTTGGCGTTGACGCCGAATTGGGCACACTCATAATAGGATTAGGGTATGTAGGTGTAGCCACAAGCTGGTTGGTTTGTGTAGGGTAAAAACTGAACGGCATATTATATTGTTGTTGCATAGATGGTGCCGATGAAATAGGTAAAATTGGACTAAGGTTTTCTGATATACCAATAATACCATTAGATGATGGAGACATATTTTTCTGAGCATTAGCACTAGCCACAAAAGAATTGTATGCCCTCACAATACCCTTACCAACAAGACTTTCAATCACGGCCACTTGCTCTGGAGAAAAAACTTTACTCACGGTGATCACATCTTGTTCGTCGATGAGGGGAGGAAAATTGACGTTTCTAGCCGGAGTGATGTTGCCTTGACGGTCCTTCTTGAAACTTGAAAGAAACGCTTCCAAATCCTCCTCCTCGCGCTTCTTCTTGAGCGCCTCAAAAGCCTCTTCACGCTGCTTCTTGCGTGCTTCGTAGGCTTGGCGATGTTCATCCGATAGTTCATCAAGACTGGGCTTAATGATGTTATCGGCGTCAACTTCTGAGGGCTTGGGGAGATTAGACATGGTTGATGATGATTTTTGATCTTTCTTCTGCAGCGGAGTCCCCAAAAAGTGTGTTCGCACACGAACACGTCACCATGTACCTCCAACGCCGAGGGTGATGCACCGCAGCTCACGCCGAAGGAGACCCGTCCGGAAGCGCGGTACGCAAGCAATCCGGCGGGTGCTTTTCAGGAGCCCACGCGCCCGGGAGGGACCCCGTCTGGACGTGCGGCGGCTATGGGCTGCCCTAGGTCGGTTCGCCCGCCCCTAGAGCCTCGAGGATCGCTGCCCTTCAACACGAAGAATGAACGAAGAACGAGAGAGAAAGAACAAAGGAGGGATGTAAAACTAGGGTAAAAAGTAGATGTGTTTTGCGATTGTGTGTTGTTATTCAATCGGCCGTCATCACTTACATATATATGAGGCGGCTGGACTTCCCGTACAAGAAAAGGACTCAAATCCCGTCCAAAACATCAAAAGATAACCTAACTCGGACTACGAGGGTCGGAACATCCGGTCAGCCCGAAACTTCCGGGATGAAATTACATTGAGTAGCCCTCTTGCACTGAATCTGCAGGTCGCATACTACTTCGGATGACGATGGTCCCAAAATCAAAGTTGTAGATCTTGCAATGGACAAAAACTCTTCAGTTGATCACTGTTTCATCCGAGGCACCTTGATGCCGAAATCGGCCACGCAAATCTGCAAATAATGTTAAAATTCCAGTTTTCGGGGCGCGCCACGTGCAAACTTTCGGTTTAGCCCGGAACCTCCCCGGAAGTTTGCCCAGAACTTCCGAGGCAAACTTATGTAGCACACTGTTTTGGCTCTAACGTTTGCATACGAACTCCGATTTAGACGTTTTTATATCGAAATCAATCGTCTCGACGAGACGAAGACAATTCGTGTAGAAACATTACTAATATGAGTCCATCTTGGGGGCATAATCAGTCGAATAGTGTTCTGAATGCAAAATCTCAGTACTTCAAACACAAATTCGGCCTTAGAGATTAGCTCGGATGGATACGGCCCAAATATCAAATTTTCTCCTTTTGACAATACGGAACTTTCTCACTTTAGGCACTTTTCCATTTGAAGCCTTCTTAATTATGTTTTTGACCATGCCAAAATCTGGTGTCAACATAATTGTTTCAAACCATATATTAATATGGAACAAGTTATGAATCCGAACAATGTTGAGAAAAATAACAAATCAGAGAAACATGGCTTTTCATAGGCCGCCCAGCCGAAATTTCAAGTGCTTTCATGGGCAGGACAACCACTAAGTTAATCCTTCATTCAACTCTGTAAGCCGACCGTCACATGACCAACCGCCGCTTTAACCTCGACAAGTTCAGGGTCTTTTACAAGATTGGCTGTTGAGAGTATGCCGGGTCATTCCAGGATTACCTAGGCGGAGTGACAAGGACATACATGTCGGATAACCCGGAATTTGGTGAATACACCTGGCATCCAAGCCGACCACGAGGGTAAAAAAAGCTATGTTCATTAAACAGGAAGCCCAATTAACCCATAATAAGCCATCAAGGCAGGATACCTATGTTTGAACTGCGCACTGCATCGAGTTCTCTTTGGTAACCTTTTAACTTGGGTAGGAAGACCCCAAGTCATTTGCAACAAGGCGCATAAGCGGGATCAAAAGGGTAGTTACAGTTATGCTCAGTGAGCAGGAAGCCCCCATGTAATTTGTATCAAGGCGTGTAAGTCGGATCAAGAGGGTAGTCATAGCTATGCTCAATGAGCAGGAAGCCCCCAAGTGATTTGCAACAAGGCGTGTAAGCCGGATCAAGAGGGTAAGCACAACTATGTTCATTGAACAGGAAGCCCCCAGGTGACCAATAATGTGATATGCCAATAAGGCAGGATACCCATGTTTGAACCGCGCATCATGGCAGCAAGTTCTTTTTGGCAACCTTTAATTTTTTCTGAGAACTTGAACTTGCGAGAGATGGATTCTTCTTGAACTGGATGTTAAACTGGATATTGAGAGCTTCAAAGCTTTCTGGGAGACATATTTCCCTTCAGCCGGATATTGAACCAGAATTTCTTCTTATAATCCGGAAACTTTCTTTTGAGCTAGAACTTTCTGATTGCTCGGCATTTTTTTAAGCCAGGAATTTTTTGACAGCCTTTTGAATTTTTCACCAATATGGTAATAGCCTCCAGGACCGGGTTATTTTCTCTCCAATGACCCGGGGTCATGAATTTTCTGAGTCATGTCATTGTAGCCTCCGAGTCTTAAGATGACTCAAGGAGTTGCCTTGAGATTCTCCGTACTTGACCGTGATATAAAATGGTATATAATTGAACAACAGGACGCTATAATATGTTGAAGCTGGAGGCAAGGTGGCAAGTTGATGATCTTCGCAACACTCATTATATATCCCGACATGAGTTATTCAACAAACTTCGTGATATGACGGTCACCTTTGCAGTAGACAATTTGTCCCGCACATGAAAATATATAGACCAAAGTAATTGTTTTTTGACAAAAACAATATGTGATAATAAAATAGACTTTAGATGGATATCA
This sequence comes from Triticum aestivum, assembly GCF_018294505.1. NCBI lineage: Eukaryota > Viridiplantae > Streptophyta > Magnoliopsida > Poales > Poaceae > Triticum > Triticum aestivum. The sequence goes on along the minus strand of NC_057803.1, from coordinate 283,862,770 downwards.
CCTGATTTACTTTTCGGACAAAGTGATTACACAACAATTTTACCAAATGATGGCCTTCACATCCAAACAGATAACCACACATCCATCAAGTTTTTAAGTGAGTCATGCCTCTCGAGCAGCGCATCGAACTTGGGTGTGCTTGTCAACTTGGTTCTCATGTAAAGAGTACTCAAGGAGTACTAGTCTATAACCGGATTTGCTTCGCTCAATTAGTACGAGATGACCAAACCACATAGTTGATGTCTGTTGGTTTGCATATTTGAACCGTCATGGTGAAAATTCTTCTAGACTTTGAAATGAGCTGATCCTTGGCAACTTGCAACGCCGCACAGACGTCGGTAGCCCGATGCGCTACAGAGCGGGCGACGCTCAAGGCAGGGGCAATGCCAGCGGAGGAAACGGCGGGAGGCGCTCGTCGGAAACTGCGGCTCGAGGCTGGAGCGGTGACCCGGCGCGGCAACGACACGCGACAAAGGCGAGTTGAGGTAGCAGGGCGACACCGTGAAGGCGGGTCGATGAGGCCTCAGCGACAGAGAGGCGCATGCGGACTCCAAGCAGCAGTGGCTCGAGGTCGCGGCGGCTTGGCGCGGCCGCGGCTGAGGAAAACTGCAGCGAGACGACTCAAGGCTGGAGCAAGGCGGCTTGTAGTACAAACGAGCGGCTCAAAACCGGAGTGAGATGCGGCGACGACAGCGGGCGGCGTGGGCATGTCGAGCACCACGTAGGCAAACCGCATAGGTCAAAGCAACTCTGAGGCGACCTCCCTGAAAACTTTGGTATCTCACACGATCATCAATCAAAGCTAGCTCGACCCAAACTTAGCTAGTAGGGTGTTGGTCAACTTGATTGACCAATTCTGGCTAGCGACACCATTCTTTTTCACGTTGACAACACAATAGCCTGATTTGTTGACGTCAACTTGATTCGGGCCATTTTGTTAACCATAGTACTGCTTCTGTTGGCCTCATCTTTGAACAGATCGTATTGTGTAATACCTCCGTAAGCTTCTTCATCCTAAACCATGGAATATGTACCCAAATTACTTAACGTAAGTGTTAATAAATTTTAAGCCTTGTACTCTACATGAGATTTTTGTCTAGCCCTGTAGCCTCCACGTGATGAACATGAGTACCAATTGAAAATGCTTGATGATTGGGTTGACTTTGACTCTTGAGCAGAAAGTTTTGGATCAAACTGAACGTTTCTGCTCCGGTGCTCCCCTCTGGGCTGAACGCGAGGGGGGGGAAACACAAGGACGGCCAGGATGAACCAAAAATGATTCATCACGAGGGGCACGGTTGTCTTTGTTGCCCCCGCGTATAGCCATCGAGGAGCCCTGGGAGGCCCGTATGGGCCCGGTTAGATCATATGCCCGGCCCTATACATATTTGTATACGGCAGGCGTTTCATTTTTGCGTGCAGCTGCCCGCGACCGTGGGGTAGCACGTGTCCATGGCAACAAGCCAAAACTGTCCCATCATATAAATGTGGACGGCAACCACCTCCAGCCTCATCGCCCACCATTTCCCCATGCCACATCTTCTCCCTCTCCACTCCCTCTCCTCTCCCACCTCATCGTCTCCCTCTCCCCAACCGCATCCTCTCCATCACCTCCATCGCCATGGAGGATGCAGGAGGCGAGCGCCCTGATTGGGGCACAGATCTGGTGGCGCAGGCACAGCAGGTCGCGGCGGGCACATGGGTGAGGGGAGGTGCCGGCATCCAGGCCGGTGCAGCAGATGCTACAGATCTGGAGAAGGTGGAGGCGGGCTCGAGTAGTGCAGTCCAGGCAGATGCGCCCGCTTTGGCGATCTCCGGTGAGGCGCAGAAGGTGGAGGCGGGCTCTGACGAGGCGCACAAGGTGGAGAAGGTGGAGGTCAGCTCTGGTGAGGAACAGGTGGAGCGCAAGGTATGTGCTTATCTCGTTTAGTTGGTAGTTTTTAGATTCTAGGGTTTTTGGCCAGAAGTTTCTTGGGTTATATTAGTTGGATGGAGGGTTTGCTCTGCATTAGGGTTTTTCTGTTTTTGATTCGTGCAAGAATGGTGGACCACATATGATTATTAGATTAGGTTAGAAGTAGCCGGATTGAGGGATCGTTTTGTTAGATGCTTATTAGATTAGTAGTGGAATTTTTGCTTGTTAGATTTTAATTAGTATGCGGTTGAACACCTTATTTAAGAGGGAATTTAAGCACAGATAGACCATATATGATTATTAGATTTGTAGTTCAATGCCGCAGACATATATTATTATTTGATTTGGTCTGTGGTTCAATGCTACTGGATGGAAACATATTGAAATTGGAATGCATTAATTTTGATGTGCCAATGAATTGATTTAGATGATAAAAGATTCGTCTACAGTATAATTTTGTGTTGTTTAGGTAAGTAAGGAAATTTTAGATGTTTGTTGGAGATGTATGCATTTATAGTTGAAGTTGTACATAAGTAACTACTACATTATGTTAATATGTATAGGAGCTTTGTTGCATTATCCCAAAAAATGCTTAGGTACATTTTAATTATTATTTTGTGTAGGTCTAATGTAGTTAGAAAGTTTTGCAGAATATTAGTTATATTAGCTATGTTGTTCAGATTGTGTGCATGAAAATGGAAAATGCAAGTATGATCATAGTTTGGATAAGCTGATCAATGTGTCATGTGTGCATATTTAAATTTTTAGTTGGCTTCAATAATTAGTAGTAATGGATGTAATTTTTTATTTAGGTGGATGGTTCAGTGGATAAGAAGAGGAAGCTAGACAAGACCGACTTCGAAGACCCGTATGCTGAATGCTATGGTGACGATGAAGTGTTTGAGGTAGGCCCACCCTGAAAATTAGGGTCTGTTGGGTGGCCATTTTTTGCCAAATGTTGCCACACTTATGGTGGCCATTTTGTTAGACACACTTTTTGTGGCATCTTGGTTGACATGAGTAGTGAGAGAAAGTTAGTGAAGGCTCTTTTGTACAATAGTGTATTCAAATCTATATGATTATAAGGAGATATAGGTCAGTGTAGCACACACCCAGAATTTGATTTACTCCTGCGAGGTCTCGCTGATCAGAATTCCATGTTACCATGTTAGAATATATATTGAGTGATCCAATGTACTTTCTTTCCTACAAGAAGATGAAACCTTGAGTGGTCAAAATGAAACTGGTTGTTGTAAAATTTAGGTTCCAGTTTCCACTATGTAGGTTTGAAGCTGATTGTTCTCATCACTAATTGCTCTCTCAGTTTCTCTTCTTGGCACCATTGAAATACATGTCTCACCACTTTAGTTAGCTATACTCTCACTTCCCTTATCCTTAGGTCCAATGTATAACTTGCTTGCTTTCATGATTCAAAGAGTGACATTGTTTCCTTTAAGGTTTATATGCAACACATGGAAAGATGATTTCCAAACCTTGAATAGAATCAATGTTGAATGACTAGGCCTGATTATGCAAGTAATTGAGCTGATAGTTTAAACAAACATCTAAAGTGAGTTTATGGAAAATTTCAAAAAATTGAGTTTATGTGTATCCTCCTTTGCTCCACAACTTAAATTAAAATATTTTAATGCTCACTATACATTTTTCTAATAACATTTGGCATAACCTTGCTTTCCTAATTGTATGGTAGGCTGAAGCCTATATTGTATTATTGGCACTAGTTTTATATTAGTAATAATGGAATTCATTAATGTGTGTAGTATTGTTGGGGAACGTAGTAATTTCAAAAAAATTCCTATGCACACGCAAGATCATGGTGATAAATAGCAACGAGAGGGGAGAGTGTATTCTACGTACCCTCGTAGACCGGCAACGGAAGCATTGACGCAACGTAGAGGAAGTAGTCGTACGTCTTCCCGACCTGACCGATCCAAGTACCAAACGTACGGCACCTCCGAGTTCTACACACGTTCAACTCGGTGACGTCCCTCGAGCTCTGATCCAGCAAAACATTGAGGGAGAGTTTCGTCAGCACGACGGCGTGATGACGGTGATGATGTTCTACCGATGCAGGGCTTCGCCTAAGCACCGCTACGATATGACCGAGGTGGAATATGGTGGAAGGGGGCACCGCACACGGCTAAGGAACGATCACGAGGATCAACTTCTGTGTCATGGGGTGTCCCCTTCCCTCAGTATATAAAGGAGGGAGAGGGGGAGGTGCGGACGTCCCTATGGGTGCGCCTGGAGGAGTCCTACTCCAACTGGGAGTAGGACTCCCCCCTCTTGCCTTGTTGGAAAAGGAAGGAGGAAGGGAGAAAGAGGAAAGGGGGGCGCCGCCCCCCCACCTTCCTTGTCCTATTCGGACTAGGGGGGGGAGGGGGCGCGTGCCCTGCCCTGGCCGGCCCTCCTCTTCTCCCTTATGGCCCATGTAGGCCAAATAACCCCCGGGGGGGGGGTCCGGTAACCCCCCGGTACTCCGGTAAAATCCCGATTTCACCTGGAACATTTCCGATATCCAAATATAGGCTTCCAATTAATCAATCTTTATGTCTCGACCATTTCGAGACTCCTCGTCATGTCCGTGATCACATCCGGGACTCCGAACAACCTTCAGTACATCAAAACACAAAAACCCTAATTACGATCGTCACCGAACTTTAAGCGTGCGGACCCAATGGGTTTGAGAACTATGTAGACATGACCGAGACATGTCTCCAGTCAATAACCAATAGCAGAACCTGGATGCTCATATTGGCTCCTACATATTCTATGAAGATCTTTATCGGTCAGACCGCATAACAACATATGTTGTTCCCTTTGTCATCGGTATGTTACTTGCCCGAGATTCAATCGTCGGTATCTCAATACCTAGTTCAATCTCGTTACCGGCAAGTCTCTTTACTCGTTTCGTAATACATCATCCCGCGACTAACTTATTAGTTGCAACGCTTGCAAGGCTTGAGTGATGTGCATTACCGAGAGGGCCAAGAGATACCTCTCCGACAATTGGAGTGACAAATCCTAATCTCGAAATACGCCAACCCAACAAGTACCTTCGGAGACACCTGTAGAGCACCTTTATAATCACCCAGTTACGTTGTGACATTTAGTAGCACACAAAGTGTTCCTCCGGTAAATGGGAGTTGCATAATCTCATAGTCATAGGAACATGTATGAGTTATGAAGAAAGAAATAGCAACAAACTAAACGATCAAGTGCTAAGCTAACGGAATGGGTCAAGTCAATCACATCATTCTCCTAATGATGTGATCCCGTTAATCAAATGACAACTCATGTCTATGGTTAGGAAACATAACCATCTTTGATCAATGAGCTAGTCATGTAGAGGCATACTAGTGACACTCTGTTTTGTCTATGTATTCACACATGTATTATGTTTCCGGTTAATATAATTCTAGCATGAATAATAAACATTTATCATGATATAATGAAATAAATAATAGCTTTATTATTTCCTCTAGGGCATATTTCCTTCAGTCTCCCACTTGCACTAGAGTCAATAATCTAGATTACACAGTAATGATTCTAACACCCATGGAGCCTTTGTGCTGATCATGTTTTGCTCGTGGAAGAGGCTTAGTCAGCGGGTCTGCAACATTCAGACCTGTATGTATCTTGCAAATTTCTATGTCTCCCACTTGGACTAAATCCAGAATGGAACTGAAGCGTCTCTTGATGTGCTTGGTTCTCTATTGAAATCTGGATTCCTTTGCCAAGGCAACTGCACCAGTATTGTCACAAAAGATTTTCATTGGACCTGATTCACTAGGTATGACACCTAGATCGGATATGAACTCCTTCATCCAGACTCCTTCATTTGCTGCTTCCGAAGCAGCTATGTACTCCGCTTCACATGTAGATCCCGCCATGACGCTTTGTCTAGAACTGCACCAACTGACAGCTCCACCGTTCAGTAAAAACACGTATCCGGTTTGCGATTTAGAATCGTCTGGATCAGTGTCAAAGCTTGCATTAATTCAACCATTTACGATGAGGTCTTTGTCACCTCCATATACGAGAAACATATCCTTAGTCCTTTTTAGGTATTTCAGGATGTTCTTGACCGCTGTCCAGTGATCCACTCCTGGATTACTTTGGTACCTCCCTGCTAGACTTATAGCAAGGCACACATCAGGTCTGTTACACAGCATTGCATACATGATAGAGCCTATGGCTGAAGCATAGGGAACATCTTTCATTTTCTCTCTATCTTCTGCGGTGGTCGGACATTGAGTCTTACTCAACTTCACACCTTGTAACACAGGCAAGAACCCTTTCTTTGCTTGATCCATTTTGAACTTCTTCAAAAGCTTGTCAAGGTATGTGCTTTGTCAAAGTCCAATTAAGCGTCTTGATCTATCTCTATAGATCTTAATGCCCAATATGTAAGCAGCTTCACCGAGGTCTTTCATTGAAAAACTCTTATTCAAGTATCCCTTTATGCTATCCAGAAATTCTATATCATTTCCAATCAATAATATGTCATCCACATATAATATCAGAAATGCTATAGAGCTCCCACTCACTTTCTTGTAAATACAGGCTTCTCCAAAAGTCTGTACAAAACCAAATGCTTTGATCACACTATCAAAGAGTTTATTCCAACTCCGAGAGGCTTGCACCAGTCCATAAATGGATCGCTGGAGCTTGCACACTTTTTTAGCTCCATTTGGATCGACAAAACATTCTGGTTGCATCATATACAACTCTTCTTCCAGAAATCCATTCAGGAATGCAGTTTTGACATCCATTTGCCAAATTTCATAATCATAAAATGCGGCAATTGCTAACATGATTCGGAAAGACTTAAGCATCGCTACGGGTGAGAAGGTCTCATCATAGTCAATCCCTTGAACTTGTCGAAAACCTTTTGCAATAAGTCGAGCTTTGTAGACAGTAACATTACCATCAGCATCAGTCTTCTTCTTGAAGATCCATTTATTCTCAATTGCTTGCCGATCAGCGGGCAAGTCAACCAAAGTCCACACTTTGTTCTCATACATGGATCCCATCTCAGATTTCATGGCTTCTAGCCATTTCGCGGAATCTGGGCTCACCATTGCTTCTTCATAGTTCGTAGGTTCATCATGATCTAGTAGCATGACTTCCAGAACAGGATTACCATACCACTCTGGTGCGGATCTTACTCTGGTTGATCTACGAGGTTCGGTAGTAACTTGATCTGAAGTTTCATGATCATTATCATTAGCTTCATCACTAATTGGTGTAGGTATCACAGAAACCGGTTTCTGTGATGTATTACTTTCCAATAAGGGAGCAGGTACAATTACCTCATCAAGTTCTACTTTTCTCCCACTCACTTCTTTCGAGAGAAACTCCTTCTCTAGAAAAACTCCGAATTTAGCAACAAAAGTCTTGCCTTCGGATCTGTGATAGAAGTTGTACCCAACAGTCTCCTTTGGGTATCCTATGAAGACACATTTCTCCGATTTGGGTTCGATCTTATCAGGTTGAAGCTTTTTCACATAAGCATCGCAGCCCCAAACTTTCAGAAACGACAACTTTGGTTTCTTGACAAACCACAGTTCATAAGGCGTCGTCTCAATGGATTTTGATGGTGTCCTATTTAACGTGAATGCAGCTGTCTCTAAAGCATAACCCCAAAACGATAGCGGTAAATCAGTAAGAGACATCATAGATCGCACCATATCTAATAAAGTACGATTACGATGTTCGGACACACCATTATGCAGTGGTGTTCCGGGTGGCGTGAGTTGCGAAACTATTCCGCATTGTTTCAAATGTAGACCAAACTTGTAACTCAAATATTCTCCTCCACGATCAGATCATAGAAACTTTATATTCTTGTTACGATGATTTTCAACTTCAGTCTGAAATTCTTTGAACTTTTCAAATGTTTCATACTTATGTTTCATTAAGTAGATATACCCATATCTGCTTAAATCATCTGTGAAGGTGAGAAAATAACGATATCTGCCACGAGCCTCAACATTCATTGGACCACATACATCTGTATGTATGATTTCCAACAAATCCGTTGCTCTCTCCATAGTACCGGAGAACGGCGTTTTAGTCATCTTACCCATGAGGCACGGTTCGCAAGTACCAAGTGATTCATAATCAAGTGGTTCCAAAAGTCCATCAGTATGGAGTTTCTTCATGCGCTTTACACCGATATGACCGAAACGGCAGTGGCACAAATAAGTTGCACTATCATTATCAACTCTGCATCTTTTGATTTCAACATTATGAATATGTGTATCACTACTATCGAGATTCATCAAAAATAGACCACTCTTCAAGGGTGCATGACCATAAAAGATATTACTCATATAAATAGAACAGCCATTATTCTCTAATTTAAATGAATAATCATCTCGCATCAAACAAGATCCAGATATAATGTTCATGCTCAACGCTGGCACCAAATAACAATTATTTAGGTCTAATACTAATCCCAAAGGTAGATGTGGATGTAGCATGCCGACCGCGATCACATTGACTTTGGAACCATTTCCCACGCGCATCGTCACCTCGTCCTTAGCCAATCTTCGATTACTCCGTAGCCCCTGTTTCGAGTTGCAAATGTTAGCAACAGAACCTGTATCAAATACCCAGGTGCTACTGCGAGCATTAGTAAGGTACACATCAATAACATGTATATCACATATACCTTTGTTCACTTTGCCATCCTTCTTATCCGCCAAATACTTGGGGCAGTTCCGCTTCCAATGACCAGTCTGCTTACAGTAGAAGCACTCAGTCTCAGGCTTAGGTCCAGACTTGGGTTTCTTCTCCTGAGCAGCAACTTGTTTGCTGTTCTTCTTGAAGTTCCCTTTCTTGTTCCATTTGCCCTTTTTCTTGAAACTGGTGGTCTTATTGACCATCAACACTTGATGCTCCTTCTTGATTTCTACCTCCGCGGCTTTTAGCATCACGAAGAGCTCAGGAATAGTTTTATTCATCCCTTGCATATTATAGTTCATCACGAAGCTTTTGTAGCTTGGTGGCAGTGATTGAAGAACTCTGTCAATGACACTATCAACAGGAAGATTAACCCCCAGTTGAGTCAAGTGATTATGATACCCAGACATTTTGAGTATATGTTCACTGACAGAACTATTCTCCTCCATCTTGCAGCTATAGAACTTATTGGAGACCTCGTATCTCAATCCGGGCATTTGCTTGAAATATTAACTTCAACTCCTGGAACATCTTATATGCTCCATGACGTTCAAAACGTCGTTGAAGACCCGGTTCTAAGCCGTAAAGTAGTCATCAGCTTGGCTCTGCCAAATGTTCATAACATCTGGTGTTGCTCCTGCAGCAGGCTTGGCACTTAGCGGTGCTTCTAGGACGTAATTCTTCTGTGCAGCAATGAGGATAATCCTCAAGTTACGGACCCAGTCCGTGTAATTGCTACCATCATCTTTCAACTTTGCTTTCTCAAGGAACGCATTAAAATTCAATGGAACAACATCACGAGCCATCTATCTACAATCAAACATAGACAAGCAAGATACTATCAGGTACTAAGTTCATGATAAATTTAAGTTCAATTAATCATATTACTTAAGAACTCCCACTTAGAAAGATATCCCTCTAATCCTCTAAGTGATCACGTGATCCAAATCAACTAAACCATGTCCGATCATCACGTGAGATGGAGTAGTATCAATGGTGAACATCAATATGTTGATCATATCTACTTATATGATTCACACTCGACCTTTCAGTCTCCGTGTTCCGAGGCCATATCTGTTATATGCTAGGCTCTTCAAGTTAAACCTGAGTATTCCGCGTGTGCAACTGTTTTGCACCCGTTGTATTTGAACGTAGAGCCTATCACACCCGATCATCACGTGGTGTCTCAGCACGAAGAACTTTCACAACGGTGCATACTCAGGGAGAACACTTATACTTTGATAATTTAGTGAGGGATCATCTTATAATGCTACCGTCAATCAAAGCAAGATAAGATGCATAAAAGATAAACATCACATGCAATCAATATAAGTGATATGATATGGCCATCATCATCTTGTGCTTGTGATCTCCATCTCCGAAGCACCTTCATGATCACCATCGTCACCGGCGCGACACCTTGATCACCATCGTAGCATCATTGTCGTCTCGCCAATCTTATGCTTCCACGACTATCGCTACCGCTTAGTGATAAAGTAAAGCATTACAGCGCAATTGCATTGCATACAATAAAGCGACAACCATATGCCTCCTACCAGTTGCCGATAACTCGGTTACAAAACATGATCATCTCATACAATAAAATTTAGCATCATGTCTTGACCATATCACATCACAACATGCCCTGCAAAAACAAGTTAGACGTCCTCTAGTTTGTTGCTGCAAGTTTTACGTGGCTGCTACGGGCTTAGCAAGAACCGTTCTTACCTACGCATCAAAACCACAACGATAGTTTGTCAAGTTGGTGCTGTTTTAACCTTCGCAAGGACTAGGCGTAGCCACACGTGGTTCAACTAAAGTTGGAGAAACTGACACCCGCCAGCCACCTGTGTGCAAAGCACGTCGGTAGAACCAGTCTCGCGTAAGTGTACGCGTAATGTCGGTCCGGGCCGCTTCATCCAACAATAAAGCCAAACCAAAGTATGACATGCTGGTAAGCAGTATGACTTATATCGCCCATAACTCACTTGTGTTCTACTCGTGCACAACATCAACGCATAAAACCTAGGCTCGGATGCCACAGTTGGGGAACGTAGTAATTTCAAAAAAATTCCTACGCACACGCAAGATCATGGTGATGCATAGCAATGAGAGGGGAGAGTGTTGTCTACGTACCCTCGTAGACCGGCAATGGAAGCGTTGACACAACATAGAGGAAGTAGTCGTACGTCTTCTCGATCTGACCAATCCAAGTACCGAACGTACGGCACCTCCGAGTTCTGCACACGTTCAACTCGGTGACGTCCCTCAAGCTCCGGTCCAGCAAAACATTGAGGGAGAGTTTCGTCAGCACGATGGTGTGATGATGGTGATGACGTTCTACCGACGCAGGGCTTCGCCTAAGCACCACTACGATATGACCAAGGTGGAATATGGTGGAAGGGGGCATCGCACACGGCTAAGGAACGATCACGAGAATCAACTTCTGTGTCATGGGGTGCCCCCTTGCCTCAGTATATAAAGGAGGGAGAGGGGGAGGTGCGGCTGGCCCTATGGGTGCGCCTGGAGGAGTCCTACTCCAACCGGGAGTAGGACTCCCCCCTCTTTCCTTGTTGGAAAAGGAAGGAAGAAGGGAGAAACAGGAAAGGGGGGCGCCGCCCCCACCCTTTCTTGTCCTATTCGGACTAGGGGGGAGGGGGCGTGCGGCCTGCCCTGGCCGGCCCTCCTCTTCTCCCTTATGGCTCATGTAGGCCCAATAACCCCAGGGGGGTTCCGGTAACCCCCCAGTACTCCGGTAAAATCCCCATTTCACCCGGAATGTATCCGATACCCAAATATAGGCTTCCAATATATCAATCTTTATGTCTCGACCATTTCGAGACTCCTCATCATGTCCGTGATCACATCCGGGACTTCGAACAACCTTCGGTACATCAAAACACAAAAACCCTAATTACGATCATCACCGAACTTTAAGTGTGCGGACCCTACGGGTTCGAGAACTATGTAGACATGACCGAGACATGTCTCCGGTCAATAACCAATAGCGGAACCTGGATGCTCATATCGGCTCCTATATATTCTATGAAGATCTTTATCGGTCAGACCGCATAACAACATACATTGTTCCCTTTGTCATCGGTATGTTACTTGCCCGAGATTCGATCATCGGTATATCAATACCTAGTTCAATATCGTTACCGGCAAGTCTCTTTACTCATTTCATAATACATCATCCCGAAACTAACTTATTAGTTGCAATGCTTGCAACGCTTGAGTGATGTGCATTACCAAGAGGGCCGAGAGATACCTCTCCGACAATCGGAGTGGCAAATCCTAATCTCAAAATACGCCAACCCAACAAGTACCTTCGGAGACACCTATAGAGCACCTTTATAATCACCCAGTTACGTTGTGACATTTGGTAGCACACAAAGTGTTCCTCTGGTAAACGGAAGTTGCATAATCTCATAGTCATAGGAACTTGGATAAGTTATGAAGAAAGCAATAGCAACAAACTAAATGATCAAGTGCTAAGCTAACGGAATGGGTCAAGTCAATAACATCATTCTCCTAATGATGTGATCCCGTTAATCAAATGACAACTCATGTCTATGGTTAGGAAACATAACCATCTTTGATCAACGAGCTAGTCAAGCAGAGGCATACTAGTGACACTCTGTTTTGTCTATGTATTCACACATGTATTATGTTTCCGGTTAATACAATTCTAACATGAATAATAAACATTTATCATGATATAAGGAAATAAATAATAACTTTATTATTGCCTCTAGGGCATATTTCCTTCAAGTATGCCTCGGGTGATGAGGTTGACCACACCAACGTCGAATCATTCATCGAGAAGGAGCTGCAGAAGATCCGGGACTAGGGTCTTTCTTGCTACTACAAGGGGGGAGTTCAAATGCCCGTATTGCTAGAGGATAAAGCCCAGGGATGGGCTCTATGAGCATCTTCTGGATCATGCACGGGCTTCATCGGTCAGCCGTGGCGACCCGAAGATCAGGGCGCAACATGCTGCCCTCGTGAAGGACCTGTATCCAGTGTAGTTGCCCTACTTTGTGCTGAACATCAGAAGCTAGAAGCCCTACTCATCATCAGTAGATTTGATGATATTTTACTTTTGGAAAGGTCCATCTGGGTGTGAACTATTGGGAACTAGCTTTACTAATCTAGTATGCTTATATTAATGTAATGTACTATGTGTCTGAACTGGATCTGTTGTGAACAGGATGGTACCTGTGGTGGTAATCTAGAATGCTATCTATATTTGTGTGGCCTTAACTTTATTTGTGGTGAATGGTACCTTCTGTTTAGATGTTGTTTCAATGTGTAGTTTATGAGTTTCAATGGTGCAATGATCACAAAAGCTGCTTCAGTGTTGCTTCAGACATTCTACCAGACTTATGCATGCTGTGGGAAAATGCAACATGGTGTGCCCATGTGCAAATCGCACGAAATTTATAATCTGGCAATGTTCGAAATTAGCTGTGTCATGAATTATGGTAAATGGGGTTTAGTAAAGTTACTGATAATTGTTCATCCTCACACATTCCATCATTGCATAATTTGAGTAAGAAAAAAGATGAAATGTTCCATCATTTGAACAACTATTGCAATAATAGAGCAAATATTCCATCATCAAAGTGTGAAGGAATTAAAATATAAATTTAGAAGAATAATGTAATACTAGTTAAAAATAGTGTGTGCAAAAAACGGAATTTGAAATAAGATGTATTATATTTTTTAATAAAGGTATTATCATACTTATTAGAATTTTGAAAATGTCACTTATTTATAAGAAAAGAAAATATAAATATTTAAAAAGATGTCTTTCATAAAAATACCTTTTGAATTCATAGGAAATAAATAAAAATTAGGTAATATATATATATATATATATATATATATTATTTTTTGAGGGGTCAGGTAATTTTTATGTAAACAAAAGGAAAAGGAAAAATTAAACAAAAGGAAAAGCATGGGCCAGCCTAGCCATCTATACCCACGTGTGGTCCAGCATGCGGGTTAGGCTGGCCTGTGAAAGCCCATCTAATCTGGCCCATCGCATGGCCGCACTAGGGCAGAACAGACAGTGGTGAGAGTTTAGTCCCACCTCGCCTAGCGAGAGGGAGTTGCACCCACTTATATACCTGGATGCGAGTCCTCACTCAAACTCCTCTCATATGCAGGCAGTACATTTCATAATCATCTGCCCTCTGCCCCGTGGGGCCTACCAGCAACAGAGAAATATGCACCACGGGCCTGCATCCTGGCCCATGAACTGTTGGGTTCCTAGTCATATGCAGGGAGTGGTGTATTGAAATCTCCTGCCTCTAGTAGGTGGGCATATTTTTTGCATATTGAAATTAGTTTAGATCTTCTTCAAATCACCAACAAAATTTTAAACATGCTCACTCACTTACATGTAATGCACATTTGTTTTGCATATATGTCTGTGTTGAAATCTACTGCTAGTAAGGGTGCGTTTATTTTCCATCTATCACATGTTTTTCATCCCAAATCAATTACTACTAATTTTACACTGTCACATGTTTTTCAACCCAAATCAATTACTACTTTGTTTCATCTGTCACATGTTACTTCATCCCGAATCAATTACTACTATTTTTTTATAAAATACACTTGCATTTTTACATAGGTTGCAAACTTAATTACATGGAGTTGAGGTTTTCATAAATTTGCATAATTAGGTTTCTATTTTAAAAATAACATAAAATATTGAAATATATCAAATTTTCATGGTGACCAACATCTGCCAAACATGGCTATTAAAGAAAATTTGAAATAAATAGTATTTTACAATGCCCCCTTGAGGTATAGGCTGATGTTTTGATCAGTCAGTCTAGAGGCAGTATAAATTCAAAACAATTCAAAAAAACCTTGGAAACCTAGATTTGTTTGTGCAAGAGACCATGTGTGCAAAAATTGAGGTGATTTGGAGGTGATCAGAAAAATCACCGCATTCTGGAGGGACCATTTGGTCCAACTTAAGCCAGTTTTTGAACAAAGGTCATTTTTTACACCACCTCCAAATCACCCCAATTTTATTTTACATGGTGACCTATGTGTGACAAACATGTCTATGAAAGAAAATCTGAAAAAAAAGTATTTTACAATGCCCCTTCAAGTATAGACCGATGTTTTGATAAGTCAGTCTGGAGGGCAGTATAAATTCAAAAAAATTCAAAAAATATAAAACCTTATAACCTAGCTTTGTTTGTGCAAGAGATCATGTGTGAAAAATTGAGGTGATTTGGAGGTGGTCGAAAAAATCACCGCATTCCGGAGGGACCATTCGGTCCAATTTAAGCCAGTTTTTGAACAAAGGTGATCACTTAGATGATTAGAGGGATGTCTCTCTAAGTGGGAGTTCTTAAGTAATATGATTAAATTGAACTTTAATTTATCATGAACTTAGTCCTGATAGTATTCGCATATCTATGTTGTAGATCAATAGCTCGCGTATAGCTCCTGTGTTTTATTTTTGATATGTTCCTAGAGAAAACTGAGTTGAAAGATAATAGAAGCAATGATGCGGACTAGATCCGTGATCTGAGGATTATCCTCATTGTTGCACAGAAGAATTATGTCCTTGATGCACCTCTAGGTGACGGACCTTTTGCAGGAGCAAATGCAGACGTTATGTACGTTTGACAAGCTCGTTATGATGATTACTTGATAGTTTAGTGCACCATACTTTACGGCTTTGAACCGGGACTTCAAAAACATTTTGAACGCCACGAAGCATATGAGATGTTCCAAGAGCTGAAATTGGTATTTTAGACTCATGCCCGTGTTAAGAGGTATGAGACCTCTGACAAGTACTTTGCCTACAAGATGGAGGAGAATAGCTCAGCTAGTGAGCATGTGCTCAGAATGTTTGAGTACTACAATCACTTGAATCAAGTGGGAGTTAATCTTCCATATAACATACTGATTGACAGAGTTCTCTAGTCACTATCACCAAGTTACTAGAACTTCGTGATGAACTATAATATGCAAGGGATAATGGAAACGATTCCCAATCTCTTCGCGATGCTGAAATTGGCGAAGGTAAAAATCAAGAAAAAGCATCAAATGTTGATGGTTGACAAGACCACTAGTTTCAAGTAAAAGGGATAGGGAAACAAAGGGAACTTCAAGAAGCATGGCAAGCAAGTTGCCACTCCCGTGAAGAAGGCCAAAGCTAGAGCTAAGCCTAAAACTGAGTGCTTCTACTGCAAAGGGATTGGTCACTGGAACCGGAACTACCCCAAATACTTGGCGGATAAGAAGGATGGAAAAGTGAACGAAAGTATATTTGATATACATGTTATTGATGTGTACTTTACTAGTGTTCATAGTAACCCCAGGGTATTTGATATCAGTTCAGTTGCTAAGATTAGTAACTCGAAACAGGATTTGCAAAATAACAGAGAGTAGTTAAGGGCAAGGTGACGATGTGTGTTGGAAATGATTCCAAGATTGATAACATCACCATCACACACTCCTTTTACCTTTGGGATTAGTGTTGAACCTAAAATAATGTTATTTGGTGTTTGCGTTAAGCATGAATATGATTGGATCATGTTTATTGCAATACGGTTATTCATTAGAGATAGCTGCATTCACGTTAAATAGGGCACCGTCTAAAATCCGTTGAGACGACACCGTATGAACTGTGGTTTAGAAAGAAACCTAAGATGTCTTTTCTTGAAGTTTGGGGTTGCGATGATTATGTGAAAAAGTTTCAGCCTGATAATCTCAAATCCAAATCGGACAAGTGCGTCTTCATAGGATACCTAAAAGAAACTGTTGGGTACACCTTCTATCACAGATCCAAAGGCAAGATCTTTGTTGCTAAGAGTGGATCCTTTCTAGAGAAGGAGTTTCTCTCGAAAGACATGAGTGGAAGGAAAGTAGAACTTGATGAGGTAATTGTACCTTCTCCCGAATTGGAAAGTAGTTTAGCATAGAAATCAGTTCCAGTGATGCCTTGATATGTCTCCAACGTATCTATAATTTTTGATTGTTCCATGCTATTATATTTTCAACCTTGGATGTTTTATACGCATTTATATGCTATTTTATATGATTTTTGGGACTAACCTATTAACTTAGAGCCAGTGACAATTTCTGTTTTTCCTTGTTTTTGAGTTTTGCAGAAAAGGAATACCAAACGGAGTGCAATTGACGTGCCAATTTTTGATGATTTTTTATGGACCAAAAGAAGACCCCGGAGTAAAAGAGTTGGGCCAGAAGAGTCCCAGTCCTTCCACGAGGGTCCCCCCCCCCCGACGCTTGGTCCTACCTCATGGATGACTCGGGCACCTTCTTTATGTGAGACCTACGCCAAAAATTCCTATAAATACAGAAACCTCCAGAAAATAACCTAGATCGGGAGTTCCGCCGCTAGAAGCCTCCGTAGCCACCAAAGACCCGTTCCGGCACCCTGCCGGAGGGGTGGAATCCCTCTCTGGTGGCGATCTTTGTCATCCCAGCGCTCTCCATGACGAGAAGGGAGTATTTAACCCTCGGGGCTGAGGGTATGTACCAGTAGCTGTGTGTTTGATCTCTCTCTCTCTCGCTCTCTCTCTCTCTCGTGTTCTTGAGTCGGCACGATCTTGATGTATCGCGAGCTTTGCTATTATATTTGGATCTTATGATGTTTCTCCCCCTCTACTCTCTTGTGATAAATTGAGTTTTCCCTTTGAAGTAGTCTTATCGGATTGAGTCTTTAAGGATTTGAGAACACTTGATGTATGTCTTGCATGTGCTTATCTGTGGTGACAATGGGATATCACGTGATCCACTTGATGTATGTTTGGTGATCAACTTGCGAGTTCCGTGACCCCGTGAACTTATGCATAGGGGTTGGCACACGTTTTCGTCTTGACTCTCCAGTAGAAACTTTGGGGCACTCTTTGAAGTTCTTTGTCTTGGTTGAATAGATGAATCTGAGATTGCGTGATGCATATCGTATAATCATACCCATGGATCTTGAGGTGGCATTGGATTATCTAGGTGACATTAGGGTTTTGGTTGATTTGTGTCTTAAGGTGTTATTTTACTACGAACTCTAGGGCTGTTTGTGACACTTATAGTAATAGCCCAACGGATTGATCGGTAAGAATAACTTTGAGGTGGTTTCGTACCCTACCATAATCTCTTCGTTTGTTCTCCACTATTAGTGACTTTGGAGTGACTCTTTGTTGCATGTTGAGGGATAGTTATATGATCCAATTATGTTATTATTGTTGAGAGAACTTGCACTGTAGAAAGTATGAACCCTAGGCCTTGTATCCTAGCATTGCAATACCGTTTATGCTCACTTTTACCACTTGCTACCTTGCTGTTTTTATATTTTCAGATTACAAAAACCAATATCTACCATCCATATTGCGCTTGTATCACCATCTCTTCGCCGAACTAGTGCACATATACAATTTACCATTGTATTGGGTGTGTTGGGGACACAAGAGACTCTTTGTTGTTTGGTTGCAAGGTTGTTTGAGAGAGACCATCTTCATCCTACGCCTCCCACAGATTGATAAACCTTAGGTCATCCACTTGAGGGAAATTTGCTACTATCCTACAAACCTCTGCACTTTGAGGCCCAACAACGTCTACAAGAAGAAGGTTGTGTAGTAGACATCAAGCTCTTTTCTGGTGCCGTTACCGGGGAGGTTAGCGCTTGAAGGTATACCTTTAGATCTTGCAATCGAATCTTTTAGTTTGTTGTTTTATCACTAGTTTAGTTTATAAAATAAAATTACAAAAAATGGAATTGAGGCTATCTCATATGCTTCATCTTTTTAATGTCTTCCATGAAACTAAGGATTCCGATAATTGTGCCAAAGTGTTAGAAGAAGAATGCATTAAAATGTTTGGCACTAAATCTTTGAATGATGAGCATGATTGCAATGTTGTTAGTATGAACTCTTTTTATATCCATAGTACAATTTATGATTGCACTCGTCATGATTAAAATATCTCATTATAAGCATGTCAATTTTTGTGGAGTGCATAGAGTTTGCAAGTACACACCAAATAAGGAATATAGATTTTGCAACAGGCATAAGTATTTAGAAACTAAATGGTTGCAAGAAAGGCTAGATGCTTGTGTTGAAGATTTAAAATTTCTTTGCCATCCTTGTGAACTTTGCAATGAACGTGATCATTTAAATATCCAATGAAAATTGTTTCATGATTGAATTGTGTCCAAAAATTGTGATGACTTGATTTCCCTTGCGCATCATAATGAACTTAGTTTGCTTCTGGGTTATGAAGAAATGAAACATATAACTAAGGATATTCCAGAATTTGCCCTTGATAAAGTTCTTGATTTTGATCTAGAGGAAATTTATGTGTATTGTGCGGTGAATTGCGTTGAAAATCCTTATATTACCAATTACATAAAGAGAAGAAAACAAATAGAAAATGAAGGGAATACTAATGAAAGGGAAGATACTTCCCCATATGCACCTATTATTTCTTATGATGAATCAGGTAATGAGGAGCCTTCTATCCAACCAATCTCATTAATAACAAGCTCCAAAAAGAGGACTAAACCCACACATGATGTGAAGAAGAAAAAGAAAATACAGAGAAGCAAAGGTAATAAGGTAATACTCCCAAATGATGTTGCTCCTATTACTCATTGTGATGATGATAATTGTTATACTATTGGTGCTATCCATACTATTAATGATGAGAGTGATTATGCCTATGATATGAAAAGGCCCAAGCTTGGGGATGCTATGTTTGATAAGAATGACATGTTTGAAAATGTATTTTTGCTGCAATTAATATTATTCCCAAGCTTGGGTATGATATGTTTAATGAAGATGATATTTGTAGGCTCCCATGTTTTGACATGCAAATTTATTATGATAATAGCATGCCTCCTGCTTATGATGATTATATTGATGAAAGTGGGTTTGGAAGAGTGTCAACTTTAGTAAGTAATGATCCAACTATTTTGGAGGATGTTGAATCTTATTGTGATAATTATGAAAGTGGATTTGGAGAGGTCATGTCTTTATTTAGTAATGATTCCACTATCTTGGAAGAGGTTTCAATTGGTCATGATGAGAACAAAGTTGCTACCTATGATGATTATTGTGATGACACTTATGCTATAAAAAGTAGTGATGATTATATTTATAAAACTTGTCATGATTATGATTACACTTTTTCTGAACATTACTCTTTTAATGTGGAAACAATTTATAGTATTCGAGTCTCTTATGATACTCCCACTATTCCGAATGAGAAGAATTTTGCTTATGTGGAGAGTAATAAAATTCCTATGCTTGTAGATCATGAAAAGAATGCTTTAGGTGCTGGTTATATTTTTGAACTCATTCATGATCCTACATGTAATTATTATGAGGGAGGAACATATGCTTGTAGGAATTGCAATAATATCAAGTTTCCTCTCTATGTGCTTAAAATCTTGAAGCTATGCTTGTTTTGCCTTCCTATGCTAGTTGATTATTGTTCCCATAAGTTGATTGCTCACAAAATCCCTATGCATAGGAAGTTGGTTAGACTTAAATGTGCTAATCATATTATTCATGCTTCTCTCTTTATGTTTGAATTCTTATCTTTTATGTGAGCATCATTGAAATCATCATGCCTAGCTAGGGGCGTTAAACGATAGCGCTTGTTGGGAGGCAACCCAATTTTATTTTTGTTCCTTGATTTTTGGTTCTGTTTAGTAATAAATAATTCATCTAGCCTCTGTTTAGATGTGGTTTTATTCTTTTACTTAGTGTTTGTGCCAAGTAGAACCTTTGGGAAGACTTGGGGAAAGTCTTTGCGATCTTTCTGTAAAAAACAGAAACTTTAGCGCTCACGAGATTTGATGCCATTATTTACTGGAGAGTGATATTTAGTTAATTCTTTTTGCAGATGATTAATAGATAAATTCCTCACGTCCAGAAATTTATTTTAGAATTTTTGGGGTTCCAGAAGTATTCAAAATCTACAGATTACTACAGACTGTTCTGTTTTTGACAGATTCTGTTTTTCGTGTGTTGTTTACTTATTTTGATGAACTATGGCTTGTAATAGTTTATGAACCATAGAAAAGTTGGAATAAGTAGGTTTAACACCAATATAAATAAATAATGAGTTCATTACAATACCTTGAAGTGGTGGTTTGTTTTCTTATACTAACGGAGCTTACGAGTTTTCTGTTAAGTTTTGTGTTGTGAAGTTTTCAAGTTTTGGGTAAAGATTCGATGGACTATGGAATAAGGAGTGGCAAGATCCTAAGCTTGGGGATGCCCAAGGCACCCCAAGGTAATATTCAAGGGCAACCAAGAGCCTAAGCTTGGGGATGCCCCGGAAGGCATCCCCTCTTTCGTCTTCGTCCATAGGTAACTTTACTTGGAGCTATATTTTTATTCACCACATGATATGTGTTTTGCTTGGAGCGTCATTTTATTTTATTTTATTTTTCTTTCTATTTGAATAAAATACTAAGATCTGAAATTATTAAATGTTATAGAGTCTTCACATAGTTGCATAATTATTCGACTACTCATTGATCTTCACTTATATCTTTCAGAGTAGTTTATCATTTGCTCTAGTGCTTCGCTTATATCTTTTAGAGCACGGCGATGGTTCTATTTTATAGAAATAATTGATCTCCCATGCTTCACTTATATCATTTTGAGAGTCCTTTAGAACAGCATGGTAATTTACTTTGGTTATAAATTTTAAATGCTAAGAGAAGTTGGATGCTTGATAGTTGTTTTGAGATATAAAGGTGGTAATATTAGAGGTGTGCTAGTTGAGTAATTGTGAAATTGATAAATACTTGTGTTGAAGTTGGCATGTCCCGCATGCACGTATGGTAAACATTGTGTGAAAATTTGAAGCATGGGGTGTTCTTTGATTGCTTTCCTTATGAGTGGCAGTCGGAGACGAGCGATGGTCTTTTCCTACCAAACTATCCCCCCTAGGAGCATGCGCATAGTGCTTGGTTTTGATGACTTGTAGATTTTTGCAATAAGTATGTGAGTTCTTTATGACTAATGTTGAGTCCATGGATTATACGCACTCTCATCCTTCCATCATTGCTAGCCTCTTCGGTACCATGCATTGCCCTTTCTCACCTTGAGAGTTGGTGCAAACTTTGCCAGTGCAGCCAAACCCCATGATATGACACGCTATATCACACATAAGCCTCCTTATATCTTCCTCAAAACAACCACCATACCTACCTATTATGGCATTTCCATAGCCATTTCGAGATATATTGCCATGCAACTTTCCACCGTTCCGTTTATTTTGACACGCTCCATCATTGTCATATTGCTTTGCATGATCATGTAGTTGACATCGTAGTTGTGGCAAAGCCACCATTCATAATTCTTTCATACATGTCACTCTCGATTCATTGCACATCCCGGTACACCGCCGGAGGCATTCACATAGAGTCGTATTTTGTTCTAAGTATCGAGTTGTAATTCTTGAGTTGTAAGTAAATAAAAGTGTGATGATCATCATTATTAGAGCATTGTCCCATGTGAGCAAAGGATGATGGAGACTATGATTCCCCCACAAGTCGGGATGAGACTCCGGACGAAAAAAAGAGGCCATCAAAAAATACCTAAAGAAAAAAAAGTAGAGAGAAAAAGAGAGAAGGGACAATGTTACTATCCTTTTTCCACACTTGTGCTTCAAAGTAGCACCATGATCTTCATGATAGAGAGTCTCTTATTTGGTCACTTTCATATACTAGTGGGACTTTTTCATTATAGAACTTGGCTTGTATATTCCAATGACGGGCTTCCTCAGATGCCCTAGGTCTTCGTGAGAAAGCAAGTTGGATGCACACCCACTTAGTTTCTTTGATGAGCTTTCATATATTTATAGCTCTAGTGCATCCGTTGCATGGCAATCCCTAGTCCTTGCATTGACATCAATCGGTGGGCATCTCCATGGCCCATTGATTAGCCGCGTCAATGTGAGACTTTCTCCATTTTTGTCTTCTCACACAACCTCAATCATCATATTCTATTCCACCCATAGTGCTATGTCCATGACTCGCGCTCATATATTGCATAAAAGTTGAAAGAGTTTGAAAAGGCTAAGTATGAAACAATTGCTTGGCTTGTCATCGGGGTGTGCATGATGAGAGCATTTTGTGTGACAAAAATGAAGCAGGGACAAACTATATGATTTTGTAGGGATAAGTTTTCTTTGGCTATTTTATTTTGATAAGACATAATTCCTTGATTAGCATACTTCGAGTATTACTATTTTTATGCGAAGAATAAACTTTTATCTTAAATCTTTCGGATCTGAACATTCTTACCACAATAGAGAAAAATACATTGAAGAACATGCTAGAAAGCATTCCACATCAAGAATTCTGTTTTTATCATTTACCTACTCGAGGACGAGCAGGAATTAAACTTGGGGATGCTTGATACGTCTCCAACGTATCTATAATTTTTTATTGTTCCATGCTATTATATTATCAACCTTGGATGTTTTATATGCATTTGCTATTTTATATGATTTTTGGGACTAACCTATTAACTTAGAGTCCAGTGCCAGTTTCTCTTTTTCCTTGTTTTTGAGTTTTGCAGAAAAGGAATACCAAACGGAGTCCAATTGTCGTCCCAATTTTTGATGATTTTTTGTGGACCAAAAGAAGACCCCGGAGTAAAAGAGTTGGGCCAGAAGAGTCCCGGGCCATCCACGAGGGTGCCCCCCCCCCCGGGCGCGTGGGCCTACCTCGTGGGTGACTCGGGCACCTTCTTGACATGAGACCTACACCAAAAATTCCTATAAATACAGAAACCTCCAGAAAATAACCTAGATCGGGAGTTCCACCACCAGAAGCTTCCGTAGGCACCAAAGACCCGTTCCGGCACCCTGCCGAAGGGGGGGGGATCCTTCTCCGGTGGCCATCTTTATCATCCCGGCTCTCTCCATGACGAGAAGGAGTAGTTAACCCTCGGGGCTCAGGGTATGTACCAGTAGCTGTGTGTTTGATCTCTCTCTCTCTCTCTCTCTCTCTCTCTCGTGTTCTTGAGTCGGCACGATCTTGATGTATTGCGAGATTTGCTATTATATTTGGATCTTATGATGTTTCTCCCCCTCTACTCTCTTGTGATGAATTGAGTTTTCCCTTTGAAGTTATATTATTGGATTGAGTCTTTAAGGATTTGAGAACACTTGATGTATGTCTTGCATGTGCTTATCTGTGGTGACAATGGGATATCACGTGATCCACTTGATGTATGTTTTGGTGATCAACTTGCGAGTTCCGTGACCTCGTGAACTTATGAATAGGGGTTGGCACACGTTTTCGTCTTGACTCTCCGGTAGAAACTTTGGGGCACTCTTTGAAGTTCTTTGTGTTGGTTGAATAGATGAATCTGAGATTGTGTGATGCATATCGTTTAATCATACCTATGGATACTTGAGGTGGCATTGGAGTATCCAGGTGACATTAGGGTTTTGGTTAATTTGCGTCTTAAGGTTTTATTTTACTACGAACTCTAGGGCTGTTTGTGACACTTGTAGGAATAGCCCAACGGATTGATCGGAAAGAATAACTTTGAGGTGGTTTCGTACCCTACCATAATCTCTTCGTTTGTTCTCCGCTATTAGTGACTTTGGAGTGACTCTTTGTTGCATGTTGAGGGATAGTTATATGATCCAATTATGTTATTATTGTTGAGAGAACTTGCACTATTGAAAGTATGTACCCTGGGCCTTGTTTCCTAGCATTGCAATACCGTTTATGCTCACTTTTACCACTTGCTACCTTGCTGTTTTTATATTTTCAGATTACAAAAACCTATATCTACCATCCATATTGCGCTTGTATCACCATCTCTTCGCCGAACTAGTGCACCTATACAATTTACCATTGTATTGGGTGTGTTGGGGACACAAGAGACTCTTTGTTATTTGGTTGCAAGGTTGTTTAAGAGAGACCATCTTCATCCTATGCCTCCCACGGATTAATAAACCTTAGGTCATCCACTTGAGGGAAATTTTCTACTATCCTAGAAACCACTACACTTGGAGGCCCAACAACGTCTTCAAGAAGAAGGTTCTGTAGTAGACATCATGCCTACACCAATTAGTGAGGAAGTTAATGATGATGATCATGGAACTTCAGATCAAGTTACTACCGAACTTTGGAGGTCAACCAGAGTATGTTCCGCACTAGAGTGGTACGGTAATCCTGTTCTGGAAGTCATGTTACTAGATCATGACAAACCTACGAACTATGAGGAAGCGATGATGAGCCAATATTCCGCGAAATGACTTAAGGCCATGAAATCTGAGATGGGATCCATGTATGTGAACAAAGTATGGACTTTGATTGACTTGCCCGATGATCGGTGAGCCATTCAGAATAAATGGATCTTCAAGAGGAAGATGGACGCTGATAGTAGTGTTACTATCTACGAAGCTCGAATTGTCCCAAAAGGTTTTCGACAAGTTCAAGGTGTTGACTACAATGAGATTTTCTCACTCGTATCGATGCTTAAAAGTCTGTCTGAATCATGTTAATAGTTGCTGCATTTTATGAAATCGGGCAAATGGATATCAAAACTACATTCCTTAATGGACTTATTAATGAAGAGTTGTATATGATGCAACCAGAAGGTCTTGTCAATCCTAAAGATGCTAACAATGTGTGCAAGCTCCAGCAATCCATCTATGGACTGGTGCAAGTATCTCAGAGTTGGAATATACGCTTTGATGAGTCGATCAAAGCATATAGTTTTATACAGACTTGCGGTGAAGCTTGTATTTACAAGAAAGTGAGTGGGGGCACTACAGCCTTTCTAATAAGTATATGTGAATGACATATTGTTGATCAGAAATGATGTAGAATCTTTTGGACAGCATAAAGGAGTGTTTGAAAGGATTTTTTCAAGGAAAGACCTCGGTAAAGCTACTTACATATTGAGCATCAATATTTATATATATAGATCAAGACACTTGATAAGTTGTTTCAATGAGTACATACATTGACAAGATTTCGAAGGAGTTCAAAATGGATCAGTCAAAGAAGGAGTTCTTGCCTGTGTTGCAAGGTGTGAAGTTGAGTAAAGACTCAAAAACCCGACCATGGTAGGAAATAGAAAGAGAATGAAAAGTCATTCCCTATGGTTGAGTCATAGCTTCTATAAAGTATGCTATGATGTATACCAGTCCTATTGTATACCTTAGCATGCTTTTGGCAAGGGAGTACAATAGTGATCTAGGAGTAGATCACTGGACAGTGGTCAAAATTATCCTTAGAGGACTCAAGAAATGTTTCTTGGTTATGGAGGTGATAAAAGAGTTCATCACAAAAAGTTACATCGATGCAAGATTTTGACACCTATCTAGATGACTCTAAGTCTCGATCTAGATACATATTGAAACTGGGAACAATTAGCTAGAGTAGGTCCGTGCAGAGTATTGTAGACATAGATATTTTCAAAATACATATGGATCTGAGTGTTACAGACCCGTAGACTAAAACTTCTCTCACAAGCAAAACATGATCACTCTTTGGGTGTTAATCACATAGTGACGTGAACTAGATTATTGACTCTAGTAAACCCTTTTGGGTATTAGTCACATGAAGATGTGAACTAATCACATGAAGATGTGAACTAATCGCATAAAGATGTGAACTATTGGTGTGAAATCACATGATGATGTGAACTAGATTATTGACTCTAGTGCAAATGGGAGACTGAAGGAAATATGCCCTAGAGGCAATAATAAAGTTGTTATTTATATTTCCTTATATCATGATAAATGTTTATTATTCATGCTAGAATTATATTAGCCGAAAACTTAGTACATGTGTGAATAAATAGACAAACAAAGTGCCCTAGTATGCCTCTACTTGACTAGCTCGTTAATCAAAGATGGTTAAGTTGGTTAAGTTTCCTACCCGTAGACAAGTGTTGTCATTTGATGAATGGGATCACATCATTAGAGAATGATGTGATGGACAAGACCCATCCGTTAGCTTAGCACTATGGTTGTTTAGTTTATTGCTATTGCTTTCTTCATGACTTATACATGTTCCTCAGACTGTGAGATTATGCAACTCCCGAATACCGGAGGAACACCTTGTGTGCTATCAAACATCACAACATAACTGGGTGATTGTAAAGATGCTCTATAGGTGTTTCGCATGGTGTTTGTTGAGTTGGCATAGATCAAGATTAGGATTTGTCACTCCGTGTATCGGAGAGGTATCTTTGGGCCCTCTCAATAATACTCATCACTATAAGCCTTGCAAGCAATGTGACTAATGAGTTAGTTGAGGAATGATACTGACGATCGAATCTCAGGCAAGTAACATACCGATGACAAAGGGAACAACATATGTTGTTATGTGGTTTTGACCGATAAAGATCTTCGTAGAATATGTAGGAACAAATATGAGCATCCAGGTTCCTCTATTGGTTATTGACCAGAAGTGAGTCTCGGTCATGTCTACATAGTTCTCGAACCCGT
Organism: Triticum aestivum; assembly: GCF_018294505.1. Classification (NCBI taxonomy): domain Eukaryota; kingdom Viridiplantae; phylum Streptophyta; class Magnoliopsida; order Poales; family Poaceae; genus Triticum; species Triticum aestivum. The sequence continues at coordinate 283,835,649 of NC_057803.1, read as the reverse complement.
AGGCTCCGCACGCTTAATGTTCGATGACGATCGATATTATGAGTTTATGTGTTTTGATGTACCGACGGTATTTTGGAGTCCTAGATGTGATCACGGACATGAAGAGGAGGCTCGAAATGGTTGAGAGATAAAGATCGATATATTGGAAGGCTATGTTTGGACATCGGAATTGTCTCGGATGAGTTCGGGCATTTACCAGAGTACCGGGAGGTTACCGGAACCCCCCGGGGGCTTAATGGGCCTACATGGGCTTTAGAGGAAGAGAGAGGAGAAGGACAAGAGGAGGCGCGCCCCCCAAGCCCAATCCGAATTGGGAGGGGGCGGGCCTCCTTTCCTTCCTCCCCTCTCTCCCTTCCTGCCCCCTCCTAGTAGGACTAGGAAAGGGGGAACCTACTCCTAGGGGGTGCGCCCTAGCCGGCCGGCCCCCTCCTCTACCCCTTTATATACGGGGGAGGGGGGCACCCCATAGACACACAAGTTGATTGTTTAGCCGTGTGCGGTGCCCCCCTCCACAGCATTCCACTTCGGTCATATCGTTGTAGTGCTTAGGCGAAGCCCTGCGTCGGTAACTTCATCATCATCGTCATCACGCCGTCATGCTGATGAAAATATCTCTCGGCCTCAACTGGATCAAGAGTACAAGGGACGTCACCGAGCTGAACGTGTGCAGATCGCGGAGGTGTCGTGCGTCCGGTACTTGATCGGTTGGATCGCAAAGACGTTCGACTACATCGACCGTGTTTCATAACGCTTCCACTTTCAGTCTACGAGGGTACATAGACATACTCTCCCCTCTCCTTGCTATGCATCTCCTAGATAGATCTTGCGTGATCGTAGGAATTTTTTTGAAATACTGTGTTCCCCAACAGTGGCATCCGAGCCAGGTCTATGCGTAGATGTTATACGCTCGAGTAGAAGACAAAGGAGTTGTGGGAGTGGGTATATACATATTGCTTATCGTCACTAGTTGATTCTTGATTCAGCGGTATTGCTGGATGAAGCGGCTCAGACCGACATTACGCGTACGCTTACGGGAGACTGGTTCTACCGACGTGCTTCGCACACAGGTGGCTAGTGGGTGTTTGTTTCTCCAACTTTAGTTGAATCAGATTTAATGAACAGGATTCTTTCTATAGATCAAAAAGCAATCACTATACCGCGTTGTGGTTTTTGATGCGTAGGTAAGAACGGTTCTAGCTAAGCCCGTAGCAGCCACGTAAAACTTGCAATAACAAAGTAGAGGACGTCTAACTTGTTTTTGCAGGGCATGTTGTGATGTGATATGGTCAAGACGTGATTATATAAATTGTTCTATGAGATGATCATGTTTTGTAACACGGTTATCGGCAAATGGCAGGAGCCATATGGTTGTCGCTTTATTGTATGAAATGCAATCGCCATGTAATTACTTTACTTTATCACTAAGCGGTAGCGATATTCGTTGAAGCAATAGTTGGCGAGACGACAACGATGCTCCGAGATCAAGATGTCAAGCCGATGACGATGGTGATCATGATGGTGCTATGGAGATGGATATCAAAGGCACAAGATGATGATGGCCATATCATATCACTTATTTGATTGCATGTGATGCTTATCCTTTATGCATGTTATTTTGCTTAGTACGGTGGTAGCATTATAAGATGATCCCTCACTAAATTTCAAGGTACAATCCCTCACTAAATTTCAAGGTACAAGTGTTCTCCCTGAGTATGCACCGCTGCTACAGTTCGTCGTGCCGAGACACCACGTGATGATTGGCTGTGATAAGCTCTACGTTCACATACAACGGGTGCAAGCCAGTTTTGCATAAGCAGAATACTCAGGTTAAACTTGACGAGCCTAGCATATGCAGATATGGCCTCGGAACACTGAGACCGAAAGGTCAAGCATGAATCATATAGTAGATATGATCAACATAGTGATGTTCACCATTTAAAACTACTCCATCTCATGTGATGACCGGACATGGTTTAGTTGATATGGATCACGTGATCACTTAGATGATTAGAGGGATGTCTATCTAAGTGGGAGTTCTTAAGTAATATGATTAAATTGAACTTTAATTTATCATGAACTTAGTCCTGATAGTATTTGCATATCTATGTTGTAGATCAATAGCTCGCGTATAGCTCGCCTATTTTATTTTTGATATGTTCCTTGAGAAAACTGAGTTAAAAGATAATAGTAGCAAGGATGCGGACTAGATCCGTGATCTGAGGATTATCCTCATTGCTGCATAGAAGAATTATGTCCTTGATGCATCGCTAGGTGACAGACCTTTTACAGGAGCAGATGCAGACGTTATGAACGTTTGACAAGATCGGTATGATGACTACTTGATAGTTTAGTGCACCATACTTTACGGCTTAGAACCGGGACTTCAAAAACATTTTGAACGCCACTAAGCATATGAGATGTTCCAAGAGCTAAAATTGGTATTTCAAACTCATGCCCGTGTTAAGAGGTATGAGACATTTGACAAGTACTTTGCCTACAATATGGAGGAGAATAGCTCAGCTAGTGAGCATGTGCTCAGAATGTCTGAGTACTACAATCACTTGAATCAAGTGGGAGTTAATCTTCCATATAACATAGTGATTGACAGAGTTCTCTAGTCACTATCACCAAGTTACTAGAACTTCGTGATGAACTATAATATGCAAGAGATAACGGAAACGATTCCCCAGCTCTTCGTGATGCTGAAATTGGCGAAGGTAGAAATCAAGAAAAAGCATCAAGTGTTGATGATTGACAAGACCACTAGTTTCAAGTAAAAGGGCAAGGGAAAGAAAGGGAACTTCAAGAAGAATGGCAAGCAAGTTGCCACTCCCGTGAAGAAGCCCAAAGCTAGACCTAAGCCTAAAACTGAGTGCTTCTAATGCAAAGGGAATGGTCACTGGAACCGGAACTACCTGAAATACTTGGAGGATAAGAAGGATGGCAAAGTGAACAAAAGTATATTTGATATACATGTTATTGATGTGTACTTTACTAGTGTTCATAGTAACCCAGGGTATTTGATATCGGTTCAGTTGCTAAGATTAGCAACTCGAAACAGGAGTTGCAAAATGAACAGAGACTAGTTAAGGGCAAGGTGACGATGTGTGTTGGAAATGATTCCAAGATTGATAAGATCACCATCGCACGCTCCTTTTACCTTTGGGATTAGTGTTGAACCTAAAATAAATGTTATTTGGTGTTTGCGTTGAGCATGAATTTGATTGGATCATGTTTATAGCATGTAACGCCCTCGATGCGGCTATATCTCCTACGTGTCAAAGCACGACTTACAGGCATAACCGCATTGAAAGCAATGTCGCAAGTAAGGTACTCTTTACAACATCCCATGTAAATAGATAAATAAGGGGAAAGGTACATAGTTCGCTTACACTCGCCATGTCAAACAAAGTACATAAATAGCATTACATCATCCAATCACTCATGGTCCGACTATGGTACCAAAATAAAAGATCAACCCAACATGCGACACGGTCCCCGATCGACCCCAACTGGGCTCCACTACTGATCAACTAGAATGGAACAACACACAAAGGACAAGATCTTCATCGAGCTCCTCCTGAGCTTGGTTGCATCATCTGCACAGACTCATCGGCACCTGCAAGCTGGTTTTGGAAGTATCTGTGAGTCACGGGGACTCAGCAATCTCACACCCTCGCGATCAAGACTATTTAAGCTTATAGGTAAGATAAAAGGTATGAGGTGGAGCTGCAGCAAATGACTAGCATGTATGGTGGCTAACATACGCAAATGAGAGCGAGAAGAAGGCAAAGCACGGTCGAACAACTATGATCAAGAAGTGATCCTAGAACAACCTACGTCAAGCATAACTCCAACACCGTGTTCACTTCCCGGACTCCGCCGGAAATAGACCATCACGGTTACACACACGGTTGGTGCATTTTAATTAAGGTCAACTTCAGGTTTTCTACAACCGGACATTAACAAATTCCCATCTGCCCATAACCGCGGGCACGGCTTTCAAAAGTTCAAATCCCTGCAAGGGAGTCCCAACTTAGCCCATCACAAGCTCTCACGGTCAACGAAGGATAAACCTTCTCCCGAGACATTCCGATCAGACTCGGCATCCCGGTTCTACAAGACAACTTCGACAAGTTAAAACATATCCAGCAACACCGCCCGAATGTGTCGACAAATCCCGATAGGAGCTGCACATATCTCGTTCTCAGGGCACACTCAGATAGGTCAAGCTACGAGTAAAACTAACCCTCAAGTTGCCCCGAGGTGGCCCCGCAGGCTGCCCAGTTCGGACCAATACTCAGAGGAGCACTGGCCCGGGGGGGTTAAAAATAAAGATGACCATTGAGTCTGCAGAACCCAAGGGAAAGAAAAGGCTAGGTGGTGAATGGTAAAACCAATGTTGGGCATTGCTGGAGAAGTTTTATTCAAGGCGAACTGTCAAGGGGTTCCCATTATAACCCAACCGCGTAAGGAACGCAAAATCCGGGAACATAACACCGATATGACGGAAACTAGGGCGGCGAGAGTGGAAGAAAACACCAGGCATAAGGCCGAGCCTTCCACCCTTTACCCAGTATATAGATGCATTAATTAAATAAGAGATATTGTGATATCCCAACAGGTAAACATGTTCCAACAAGGAACAACATCTCCATGTTCCAACAAGGAACAAACTTCAATCTTCACCTGCAACTAACAACGCTATAAGAGGGGCTAAGCAAAGCGGTAACATAGCCAAACAACGGTTTGCTAAGACAAGGTGGGTTAGAGGCTTGGTTTAACAACATGGGAGGCATGATAAGCAAGTGGTAGGTATCGCAGCATAGGCATAGCAAAAGAGCGAGCATCTAGCAAGCAAAGATAGAAGTGATTTCGAGGGTATGGTCATCTTGCCTGAAATCTCGCAAGGAAGAAGAACGAGTCCATGAAGAAGAAAAACGGACGTAGACGAACGGGTCCTCACAAACGCGACGTTACCGGAACCAATCCGAAGAAGCAAACACCGGAAAGAAGCACACAACATAGTAAACAACCAACACATGAACATGGTATGATATGCGGGATGCGGTACGCGATGCATATGCATGATTTGCAAGGGAATGAAAGAACTTGGCCTCAACTTGGGAATTCAAGAGTGCCACTGGAAAGGTGAGATGATTTCGGTTGAAATCGATATAAAGATCACTGGAATCGGATGCACGGTTTGGAAATGGCAAGCAAAACAAATATGGCACCGGTCTGCGATAAACAACAAGTAGCCATCTAGATGCAACAAGATAATTATGCTACAACACTCAAACATGGCAACAAAATACATGGCAGGGATCCACTCATAATACTTGACAAAATATGAACACTGAGCTACGGCCAATTCATCAATTAATAGGTTCAAACAAGCATGGAAAAAGTGCAATTGGTAAACAGATTTCAGACTTAGTGAAATTAACACAAGCCTGGAATTTCAGATCAGGTAGCACAATTTGAAGCATGAAATCTAGATGTTAAAGGAACCTAACATGGCAAATAAAGGCATGGCATGGAGCTAGTCAAAGAGCTTAACAAAAGTCCCTTAGTGACCTTGAGCCAAAAGGGATCATAAAATACAATTGCAAGCATGTGAACATGGCAAAAACATAATCAGATTACAGACTTAGAGAAAAACTGGAACATGCAAATCTGTTAACGAGTAGGCATGTTTACGAGCTCGATGCACTCACTGCAGAGCAAGGCATGACAATATAAGCATACACCCATCAATAATACACATTATGTAAGCTAGACATGGCAAGAACAACAACATAGAATGCACGGATCAACTACGACATCCTCGGCAAAATCGCTAACAAGTAGACAATCTGCCTAGATTCACGAAATAGCAAAAGTCGAGCTCGATAGACTCAAGCTAGGTTGCTCCATAATTGCAAGCAAAGACATGGATCGATAGAGCACCACAAGATTAACAAATCATCCTTACTGATCATCCTCAAAAGAGGCATGGATCACTAGGAAACAACATGAACATATGGCATATTGATAAAAACAGATCAAGGACTTATTGAAATTGCTAAGTCTCTGAAATCAGCATTAACGAATGCACTACTTTGCAAGCTTGTGCTAGTCACCACACATATCACAAAAAAATACATGGATAGCACCTTTGTAAAGATGGCAAAGCATATAACAAAACTCATGTAGAGCTCAGGGGCATATCATGCACACATTAATCATGGCAAAAATGACAAATAGCTATTTGGTGCAGCAGATCTGACAATTAACTCAAATAGCACTCTTCTAACAGCATTTCGGGCCTCAAGAAGAGCTCAAATAAAAATTATGCAATGAGATGAAATGATGTACTCTCTGAGACGAACATTTTGATATGCTACACGCGCGAAATGGAGTTATGGATGCAAAGTTACGGCATGATGAACATAGCGAAATAATTAGGGAGAGAGGGGGAAAAGTCAACCGACGTTTTCGGATCCAGATCTAGGGTTTCGCCGGGTATTGTAGCAGCTCGAGCTCGCCTGAGAAAATGGCCGCGGCAGAGGGGAACGAGGCCGGCCGGGTCGCCGGAGTTGGGCCTCGGGCCGCGGGGAGGCGCCGACGACGAGGTCTTGGGGCGGCGCCGGACGGAGAGGCGGCGAGGCGAGGTGGTCGGCGTTGAGGCGACCGGTGGCGGAGCTCGCCGGAACGGGAGGCCGCCGCAGCTGGCGTCCGGTGGCGGAGCTCGCTGGAACGGGAGGCCGGCGCGGCGCGCGGCAGGAGGAAGGAGGCGGCGCGCGGGCGTGGGGCGCGGCCCGGATCGGCGCGGGGAGAGGGCCCGCCTTGGGCCCGGGCGGGCCGGTGGCGCTGGTCGGCGAAGTGGGGCGCGCGGGCCACATGGCAAGCCCCGGTTGGCCGGAGGCGCAGCGGACGCTGTCCGGCCGGACCGGACGTGTCCGGTGCGGCGAGGAGCGGGGAATTAGGGTTTCGGGGGAGAAGAACCCGTGGATTTCGGAGGGGGGTCTATAAATAGGCATAGGAGGAGCTAGGAGAGTCCAAATGAGGTGTGGTTTGCGGCCACACGATTGTGATTGAACGACCGAGATGATGGAGGGTGTTTAGGTGGGTTTTGGGCCACTTTGGAGGGGTGTTGGGCTGCAACACACACGGGGCCTTTTCGGTCCCTCGGTTAACCGTTGGAGTATCAAACGAAGTCCAAATGGCACGAAACTTGACAGGCGGTCTACCGGTAGTAAACCAAGGCCGCATGACAAGTCTCGGTCCAATCCGAAAACATTTAACACCCGCACACGAAAAGAGGTAGAAATGGGCACCGAGTGACATAGGAGCGCCGGATTGCAAAACGGACAACGGGGAAAATGCTCGGATGCATGAGACGAACATGTATGCAAATGAAATGCACATGATGACATGATATGCAATGCATGACATGCAAGCAATGACAAGGAAACAACAGCGAATAACTGGAGGACACCTGGCACATCGGTCTCGGGGCGTTACATTGCAATACGGTTATTCATTTAAGTCAAAGAATAATTGTTGTTCTGTTTACATGAATACAACCTTCTATGGTCATACACTTAATATAAATGGTTTATTGAATCTCAACCGTAGTGATACACATATTCATAATATTGATGCCAAAAGATGCAAAGTTGATAATGATATGCAACATACTTGTGGCACTGCCATTTAGGTCATATTGGTGTAAAGCAAATGAAGAAACTCCATGCAGATAGACTTTTGGAATCACTTGATTTTTAATCATTTGATGCTTGCGAATTATGCCTCATGGGAAATATGACTAAGACTCCATTCTCTGGAACAATGGAGTGAGCCACTGAGTTATTGGAAATAATACATACCAATGTATGCGACCCGATGAGTGTTGAGGCTCACGGCGGGTATCGTTATTTTCTGACCTTGATAGATGATTTGAGCAGATATGAGTATATCTACTTAATAAAACACATGTCTAAAACATTTGAAAAGTTCAAAGAATTTCAGAATGAAGTGGAAAATCATTGTAACAAGAAAATAAAGTTTCTACGATCTGATCGCAGAGACGAAATATTTGAGTTACGAGTTTGGCCTTCAGTTGAAACAATGTCAAATAGTTTCACAACTCACGCCACCTGGAACACCACAGTGTAATGGTGTGTCCAAATGTCATAACCGTACTTTATTAGATATGGTGCGATCTATGATGTCTCTTATCGACTTACCACTATCGTTTTGGGGTTATGCATTAGAGACATCTGCATTCACGTTAAATAGGGCGCCGTCTATAAATCCGTTGAGACGACACCGTATGAACTGTGGTTTAGCAAGAAACCTAAGATGTCATTTCTTAAAGTTTGGGGTTGCGATGCTTATGTGAAAAAGTTTCATTCTGATAAGCTCAAACCCAAATCAAAGAAGTGTGTCTTCATAGGATACCCAAAAGAAACTGTTGGGTACACCTTCTATTACAAATCCAAAGGAAAGATATTTGTTGCTAAGAGTGGATCCTTTGTAGAGAAGGAGTTTCTCTCGAAATAAGTGAGTGGGAGGAAAGTAGAACTTGATGAGGTAATTGTACCTTCTCCCGAATTGGAAAGTAGTTCATCACATAAATCAGTTCCAGTGATGCCTACACCAATTAGTGAGGAAGTTAATGATGATGATCATGAAACTTCAGATCAAGTTACTACTGAACTTTGTGGGTTAACTAGAGTACGTTCCACACCAGAGTACGGTAATCATGTTCTGGAAGTCATGTTACTAGACCATAACGAACCTAAGAACTATGAGGAAGCGATGATGAGCCCAGATTCCGCGAAATGGCTTAAGGCCATGAAATCTGAGATGGGATCCATGTATGAGAACAAAGTATGGACTTTGATTGACTTGCCCCATGATCGATGAGCCATTCAGAATAAATGGATCTTCAAGAGGACGACGGACGTTGATAGTAGTGTTACTATCTACAAAGCTCAAATTGTCGCAAAAGGTTTTCGACAAGTTCAAGTTGTTGACCACGATGAGATTTTCTCACTCGTGTCGATGCTTGAAAGTCTGTCCGAATCATGTTAGAAGTCGCTGCATTTTATGAAGTCTGGCAAATGGATATCAAAACTACATTCCTTAATGGATTTAATAAATAAGAGTTGTATATGATGCAAGCAGAAGGTTTTGTCAATCCTAAAGATGCTAACAAAGTGTGCAAGCTCCAGCGATCCATCTATGGACTAGTGCAAGCATCTTGGAGTTAGAATATACGCTTTGATGAGTCGATCAAATCACATAGTTTTATACAGACTTGCGGTGAAGCTTGTATTTACAAGAAAGTGAGTGGGAGCACTACAGCCTTTCTGATAAGTATATGTGAATGGCATTATGTGAATGATATAGACTTTTCTAGAAAGCATAAAGGAGTGTTTGAAAGGCCTTTTTCAAGGAAAGACCTCAGTAAAGCTGCTTACATACTGAGCATCAATATTTATAGATATAGATCAAGACACTTGATAAGTTGTTTCAATGAGTACATACCTTGACAAGATTTTGAAGGAGTTCAAAATGGATCAGTCAAAGAAGGAGTTCTTGCCTGTGTTGCAAGGTGTGAAGTTGACTAAAGAATCAACAACCCGACCATGGTAGAAAATAGAAAGAGAATGAAAAGTCATTCCCTATGGTTGAGTCATAGGTTCTATAAAGTATGCTATGATGTATACCAGTCCTATTGTATACCTTAGCATGCTTTTGGCAAGGGAGTACAATAGTGATTTAGGAGTAGATCACTGGACAGTGTTCAAAATTATCCTTAGAGGACTCAAGAAATATTTCTTGGTTATGGAGGTGATAAAAGAGTTCATCATAAAAAGTTATGTCGATGCAAGCTTTTGACACCGATCTAGATGACTCTAAGTATCGAGCTAGATACATACTGAAAGTGGGAACAATTAGCTAGATTAGCTCCGTGCAGAGTATTGTAGACATAGAAATTTGCAAAATACATATGGATCTGAGTGTTACAGACCCATAGACTAAAACTTCTCTCACAAGCAAAACATGATCACTCTTTGGGTGTTAATCACATAGCGACGTGAACTAGATTGTTAACTCTAGTAAACCCTTTTGGGTATTAGTCACATGAAGATGTGAACTAATCACATAAAGATGTGAACTATTAGTGTGAAATCACATGATGATGTGAACTAGATTATTGACTCTAGTGCAAATGGGAGACTGAAGGAAATATGCCCTAGAGGCAATAATAAAGTTGTTATTTATATTTCCTTATATCATGATAAATGTTTATTATTCATGCTAGAATTGTATTAACCGGAAACTTAGTACATGTGTGAATACATAGACAAACAAAGTGCCCTAGTATGCTTGACTAGCTCATTAATCAAAGATGGTTAAGTTTCCTAGCCATAGACATGTGTTGTCATTTGATGAATGGGATCACATCATTAGAGAATGATGTGATGGACAAGACCCATCCGTTAGCTTAGCACTATGATTGTTTAGTTTATTGCTATTGCTTTCTTCATGACTTATACATGTTCCTTAGACTATGAGAGTATGCAACTCCCGAATATCGGAGGAACACCTTGTGTTCTATTGTCGGTGTCAAAACCGGCGGATCTCGGGTAGGGGGTCCCGTACTGTGCGTCTAGGGTCGATGCTAATAGGAGAGAGGGCACACGATGTTTACCTAGGTTCGGGCCCTCTTTATGGAGGTAATACCCTACTCCTTCTTGATTGATCTTGATGAATATGAGTATTACAAGAGTTGATCTACCTCGAGATCATGATGGCTAAAACCCTAGAAGTCTTGCCTATGTGATTATGATTGTCTCTACGGACTAAGCCCTCCGGTTTATATAGATACCAGAGGGGACTAGGGTTGTACAAAGTCGATCACATAGAAAGGAAATAGTACATCCGGCCGCCTAGTTTGCCTTGCACGCAAAGGAGAGTCCTATCCGGACACAGGAGAAAGTCTTCTATCTTGTATATTCATGGCCCAATAGCCCGGCCCATGTCCAACAGGCCGGATGCCCGAGGACCCCTTAGTCCAGGACTCCCTCAGTAGCCCTCGGACCAGGCTTCAATGACAAGGTGTCCGGCGCGCAGATTGTCTTCGGCATTGCAAGGTGGGTTCCTCCTCCGATCACTTCAAAGTATCTGACTTAAAGGGCTACATTCAGCCTCCATTTAATGTCGCATCCATCGGCTTCTGTGCCTCCACACCTTCTGCTCCACGCCTCGAGCGAATACGAGAGGTCGGGCCATTTTTGCATAACCCCCATCCGGCCATACAAGAAAGGCCTCTATTTAAAGGGTTTGGATTCAGATCCATTCCACACCCAGCGGAAAATCTCCAGAGTCTTGCCAAGGGAAACCATTAAAAAATGGCTAGCATCCGTAGTTCTTCCTACCACCCCCACGGCTCTGAAAAAGGTGATTGGGAGAGATGCTCTGTATCCCACAACCAGTTGGTTAAGTTCCAAACACAGGGATTCCTTCCCCTGCAGATCTGGTCCCTGTTCGAGCAGGATTGACTACCTTTATAGGCGAGGTCCTGGCGGAAAATTTCCCCAATCCAACTAGAGGGGAACGGGTGTGCTTCGTATCTTATTTCTTGAGAGGTGTTGGGTTTCCAATCCACCCTTTCCTCCGCGGACTCCTGGAGTATTACGGCCCCCAACTGCACAACCTCACGCCGGCCTCCATCCTGCACATCACAGGTTTTGTTGCCCTTTGCGAGCTTTTCCTGAGCTGTGAAGCCCACTTTGACTTTTGGAGGAAGTTATTCTGCCTCGTCCCTCGCAACTGAGAAGGGTCGATATTCGAGGTGGGCGGTGCCGAAGTATGGCATATAGCTGGGACTGGATACTTGTCCGGCACACCGAAGAAGGCACCCAAAGAATGGCCCTCATAATGGTTTTATATTGAGGACGTCGCTCTTCCCGACACAGTTCGAATGGTCCTTACCGAATTTTCAAATGCTTTGCCAAAGAAACGCCATAGCTAGCGTCCTCGGAGCCTCGAGGAGGAAGATAGCATAGAAGTCCGCAAACTGATGGGCAAGATAAACACACTTGCGCAATCCGGATTATCAATAATTGAGGTGATGGTGACTTCCATAGTGCGGGGGGTCCAGCCACTCCAGTACCAAGGGCTTCCCATGTGGCACTATAATGGGGAGGATGACGCCTCATGTTGCGGTCGAAAAGGTCTGGACTCCCCCGCCGCATTGGTCAAAATATTGGCGGAACTGTACAAAGGGGAGGAAGAGGAGTTTGGTCGTCTTAAACGCCGAGATGGGTTTTCCATGTACAATCCTCCAAGCTGGGTGAGTTCTAGTCCCACCACTTTACTCAATCTTCTCCCCCAATCACTTTTAATGGAAATTAACCCATTTACTTATATCAGGAATGGCGGAGGGTTACCGAGGGGATCCATAATCCCGCCCCACAGCCAGAGGATCATAACCAGGATCTTGACCCCGGATTCGAAGAGGATCCGGACATATTTGTAGACTTCGGGGCGGGAGTATTCTACCAGGTGAGCTATGATGGCACAGTTGTGCCAATCGTGGCCGACTATCCTGGCCTTCTTCCTGCCTCACACGTAAGTAATCAAGAGAAACCTTCTTCTTGGAGAGTTTCCTTATTATGCCTCACCCACCGCACTATTTCGTGATCCAAAGGGGAGGTGCTCGACGTCATAGAGGGCACCAGGAGCATCTCCGAGGAGATTGGTGCACATGCCGAGCACATCTTTGAAGAGAAAGGCAAACGATAATACGGTAGAACCTTCATCAAAGAGGTAAGATGTTCTTTAAAATATGCTTCCTGGTCATCACATCAAATTGTGACATCATTCCCTACATTTTATCAGGAAGAGCGTATGCCAGACTATGTCTGGTAATCCTGCCAGTCGTGCCTCCACTAGTCAGGTTCCAGACCATGCCCTAAGGATGGGGGCTGACACAGGAGTGGTACCGGAATGTTCTTCCATAGAGGATTCAGACGATATGTCCGTCACGAACTCTGAAGTGGAGAGCGCCATGAATCATCGTCGTCGGAGGGCCGCTCTCTGTGACCCCGGCTTTTCAAAGGAGGCATTCAATGCCTTCAGCTCGATCGATGCGTACGTCCAAGCTGCTCAGGATGGACTTGCCAGAGCCACGGACCAACATCTAAAAGATATGCAGGTAAGTGTAAATTTGATAATCATATACCAGTAGCCCTCGAGACTTAAAGTAGTTGATACAACTGATTTAAGGATCATTTTATAATCAGGCGCTTATAGAGAAGAATAGCCTGCTGTCTCAAGACTATAAAAGTGTCAGACTTAGCTAACTATGGCTACCACCAAATTGGAAAAATCCAAGGAGGCACCGCCTGGTAATGTTTCTCCCCATCAGAAAAAGTATGATCGTATATCAGTAATATTAATACTATTGCGTTTCTGCTAACAGAATCAGTAGAGCAACTAAGATAGAAACTGAAGGTCGCCCAGGCTGGTGAGCAAGAGTCCAAAAGGCAACATGCGGCAGGCGAACGTGTGCTAACGCGGGTCAGGGGAAAAGAACAAGCTGCAAGATTGCCATACCCAACTGGGCGAAGAACCAAAATATGTTAGAGCCCAGCTAGCTAACGCCGTCAAGGAGAATAGGAGGCTAAAAGGCGGCATATTCAGTATGCTTTTCAAACTCGCCTCCCGATATTTCAGCGAGGGAAGGAACTGACAGATTTATGTCTGCAGGTATGCTGACTGGCCGTCCCAAAGAGGAAATGTCCAGATCTCAAGGCAACTGATAACCCACAAGTATAGGCGATCAATTGTAGCCTCTTGCGATAAGTAAGAGTGTCGAACCCAACGAGGAGGTAAAGGTAGAACAAATATTCCCTCAAGTTCTATCGACCACTGATACAACTCTACGCACGCTTAATGTTCGCTTTACCTAGAACAAGTATGAAACTAGAAGTACTTTGTAGTGTGATGGGATAGGTTTGCAACAATATAAAGAGCACGTAAATAAAAACTAGGGGCTGTTTTATGTAAATAAGCAATATAGGTAGTATAGTGAGTGTGGAAAAGTGGTGGTAGGAGTTGCGAAATTGTCCCTAAGCAATTGACTACGTTACTAGACTGATAGCAAGTTTTATGTGGGAGAGGCCACTGCTAGCATGTCATCCCTGGCTTGGAATTCTATGCACTTATGATTGGAACTATTAGCAAGCATCCACAACTACTAACGTTCATTAAGGTAAAATCCAACCATAGCATTAAGATATATTGGTCCCCCTTCAATCCCATTTGCATCAATTTCTATGCTAGGTTGAAGCTTCTGTCACTGTTGCCCTCCAATACATAGTCCTATCAACATACAACTAACCCTATGGTGTGATACACACGCACGCTCATATGATGGGCACCAGAGGTAAGAAACATAACCACAAGCAAATTAAACCAATCATAGCAATTCACCAATTACCGATAGGACAACGAAAATCTACTCAGACATCATAGGATGGCAACACATCATAGGATAACAATATGAAGCATAAAGCACCATGTTCAAGTAGAGGGTACAGCGGGTTGCGGGAGAGTGGACTGCTGTAGATAGATGGGGGAAGGTGATGAAGATGTTGGTGAAGATGACGGAGGTGTTGGTGTAGATCACCGTCACACGATGATGGCCCCGACGGCGTTCCGGCGCCACTGGGAGACAGGGGGAGAGAGCCCCCCTTCTTAATATTCTTCTTCTTCCTTGACCTTATCTCTAGATGGGAGAAGGGTTTCCCCTCTGGTCCCACTACAAAAAAATACACATCTGTGACATTTTGGGCCGAACGAAATTTTTTTCTGTCATACATATGACACTTCTATGACGATAATTGTGACAAAACCCGGTATCATCATAGATGTGGTGGGCTCCTACTTCTATGACAAAAAATCATGACAGAAAATGGGCTTTTCGTCCTGGGCGAGCCGGAGACGCAGCTGCATGACATTCTTTGGGCCGTCCATGACGGAAAAAACCATGGTAGAAGTGAGGGGGAGGAAAATTTCGGGGAGTTCCCGGTTACGGTGGGAGGTCGGGGGCCGAGCGGTGCGCATTTCTCTCATACACGTACACACGTGTGTGCGAGGCGTTGGCTCTAACTGAACCCGAGCGAGGCATTGGGCTCTAACTGAACCCGAGCGATTGCACTGCAGGCTACGCGTTACTGAACCCGAGCGATCGATTGATGGATGTAAATTGAACCCGATCGAGCGATTCCTTGGCTACTGCTGCTAACTGAAGCCGATTGATGCTGCCTCTAGATGAACAGTGAGCGTTGCGGGGGGGGGGGGATGAACAGTTCCCGGTGGGGGTGGATGAACAGGACCCCGTGGTGTTGCCTCTGGATGAATAGGACCCTGATCGATCAAGCCGGTTGGGGCTGGATGAACAGGACCTCGTGGAGGGCTGGATGAACAGGACCACCCCGTGTAGGGCAGGATGAACAGTAGACGGTGGCACGACCGGCGCTGCTTTGGGCGGCTGGAGCAAGAAGACCGGAGGTTGAAGAAGCACTACAGCCGTTGGATGGACATCGTACGGTCACTAGAGCTAGAATCGTGCATATTGACTAAGTTGACAAAGCCTTCCGTCCCCATCAACTTAGTAGGCCCACAAGTCAGCCTCCCACCAAGGTGGGTCCCAGCTAGCAGGGGGTATTCATTTTTTTGTGCGTAATAAGGAGGAACTTCTGGTGGGTCCGAGCTGACAGTAGGGGGAACGTTTTTTCACGAAATACGGTGGCCCGTCGGGTAGGTCCCAGCAGTCAGGGGCAAACGTTTTTTTCGTGATATACTAGTGGGCGTCCGGTGGGTCCCTGCTGTCAGGTGGAGGAATAATTATTTTCCGCGTAATAAGGAGGCACTTCCTTGCGGCTGCCGTGGACCCAGCTGTCAGCCTCTCCACGTACAGTATTCTTCCGATGGAATTCGGTCGTTGACCACATTGACCACGCCGCGTTGACAGCACCACGATGGTGGACGACGGCGAGGCCTAGGAAGGGGACAACGCGGAGCTGAGGAAGACGCGGCAGTGGATGCCCACGCGGAGAGGAGTACGAGGGTTCACTGGTTCGGTTGCGCTGCCGTCGCCGCAGAATAATAGGGGGTGTGGGTGAGTGGAGTGGAGGGATGGCCTGGCTAGCGGTGGGAGTAGTATGGGGGCGGTGAGGCCTCTGCGGCAGCACAGCCAGCCATGGGAGGCAGGAGCAGGCAACACGACCGGTGCTGCTTTGGGCGGCTGGAGCAAGAAGGCCAGAGGTTGAAGAAGCACTACGGCCGTTGGATGGACATCGTACGGTCAGTCGAGCTAGAATAATACATATTGACTAAGTTGACAAAGCCCTTCATCGCCGTCAACTTAGTAGGCCCACTATACTGGGTCCCAGCTAGCAGGGGGAGTATTCATTTTTTTGTGCGTAATAAGGAGGCACTTCCTTGCGTACGAAGATATAGCTGGTGGGTCTGAGCTGTCAACGGCGGTAACGTTTTTTTCGCGAAATACAGAGCCTGTTTCGGTGGGTCCCAGATGTCAGGTGGAGGAAATCATTATTTTGCATGTAATAAGGAGGCATTTCCTTGCGTGCGGCCATGGACCCAGCTATCAGCCTCTCCATGTACAGTCCACTTCAGATGCATGTCGGTCGTTGACCACGTTGACCACGCCACGCCGAGAGCACCAGGGCGGTGGACGACGGCGAGGCCTAGGAAGGGAACGACACGGAGGCAGGGAAGACTCGGCCGTTGTTTTTGTTTCCCACGCGGAGGGGAGTACGAATGTACGAGGGTTTACTGGTTCGTCTACCGTCGCCGGAGAATAATAGCATGTGTGGGTGAGTAGAGGGATGGCTAAGCCAGCGATGGGAGTACGGTGAGGCAGTGAGGCCTGCGCAGTAGCACAGCCGGCCGCGGGGAGGAGGGAGCAGGCAGTCCCGCCGGCGCTTGTTTGACTAGCTGGAGCAGGAAGAGCAGAGATTGAAGAAGCACGACGGCCGTTGGATGGACATCCAATAGTCACTGCTTGTGCGTCAACCTTTTTTTTAGGAAAGCCTCAAATCTGTGGAAAACAGCATACAACCCATCTGCCAATATTTCTAATAATTTTCAGCCCATTTGCTAATTCTTAAGGTTTTTTGGAGCCCATATTCTTTTTGTTAGCATTACAGCCCAAATTGTGGCCACGGTTAAAAAATTATACGAAATTTTGCATATTTCGGTGCGGTCCGAACTGTTTTTGATCTCGAAATTTCGACTCACATTCAAACTGATTTTAAAAATAAATGTATATCTATATAAAATCCAACAAATTCTCCATGCATAAAAATTAATGTAATTTAAAATCTTGAAATGAAAAAAAAAATATTTGAAACAAATTGTCGGTTTCATGTGTTTTAAAAATGTACATCCCATTTCTCATTACTGATGGGTCATTTTCTCGGCCAGCCGAATGAAAGCTCTCCCCTCTTGAAAGATTTGCAGCCCAACAGGCCTGACAAAGCGACTTGCTTGGCAAATCACAAAAAAACTGGGGTGTGGCCGTGGACCCAGCTGTCGTTCCTTGACCATGTTGACCACGCCGCGCGGAGAGCACCACGGCGGTGGACGACGGCGAGGCCTAGGAAGGGGACGACGCGGTAGTAGAAGCCCGCGCGGAGAGGAGTACGAGGGTTCACTGGTTCGGCTGCGGTGTGAGGCTGTCGTCGCCGCAGGGTCTGGCCAGCGGTGGGAATAGTAGGGGGCGGTGAGGCCTCCGCGGCAGCACAGCCGGCCACGGGAGGCAGGAGCATGCAGCACGACCGGCGCTGCTTTGGGCAGCTGGAGCAAGAAGACTAGAGGTTGAAGAAGCACTACGGCCGTTGGATGGACATCGTTATTTTGCGCGTAATAAGGAGGCACTTCCTTGCGTGCGAAGATATAGCTGGTGGGTCCGACCTGTCAGCGGGGGGGGGGGGGGGACATTTTTTTAGTCCATTTGGTGGGCTGGGTGAAACAATGATGTAGCATCTATGCAGCCCGTTTAAATCCCATTTGCATTTTTCTTGAAATCCGCAAACTTACTGGGCTGGGTGAAAATATCATGTTGGGCTAGATAGAGAAATGTTATAAAAACATAAACACATGATTGCACATCAGTAAAATCTTTGCAAGCTTATGTACGCAATCACTAGGAGTTAACTTGCCAAGTTATATATAAACAATTATTATTATTATTTTGTAAGAACTTTCAACTTACGAAATAAAATATCATTTTAATTTGATGAGTTAATAGTACGTGGGGTATTATTATTTTTTAGGCTAGACGTGGGACAATTGAGTTGGTTCTAGGGGAAAGTACTGGGAGAAAACTCAGTTTACATCGAAAAAGAAAGTGGGAGAAAATTCAGAGACCTGTTGGGTCCACTTGAGGAGGGGAATATGTTGGGAGGAAGGAGATTCAAAGCACGGCAGCCGAGTGAACTAGTTTTTTTACGGACAAGTGAACTAGTTTACATACATAAGCAAATAGCCACTAAAAAAGCAATCAGGTTAATGGGTTCTTAAAAGAAATATTTCGGACAAAACAGATAATTACGACACATAGGCTAATGCATGAAACACTCAGATGATAAAGGTGCTTATAAACAGATAAAGTACAACATCTAGACCTTCCTGGCACGCTTGATCATGACGCTGCGGCTGTCCGTGTACTCGTCGGTTACGGGAAGCAGACACGCCCTCATGTCCAAGATCTGCCTGTACATGTCGTAGCATGCGTATGCGTCCTTGGCCGCGTAGGTTATGTAGGCTAGATTCAGAGGTACCTCCCACGTGTTCAGGTCGTCTTCTTTCATGTTGGCGTATCAGGGGTCGATGATGGTCTCAGCGAGGTCAACCACGGAGTCCTTCTCCTGCCCGTTGCTGATGATCTTGTATTGCTTCTGGATGTCGACAAGCTTGTTGCACCAGATGGCCGAATCGTCGCGTTCTTCCTTCTCTCCACCGTAGCGAAGGTGCAGTCGGCGCTGCCGATGAAACGGGCGAATGCTCCAGAACCTGGTGCAGCCATAGGACTGAGGCGAGGCAGAGCTTCACCGAGTCCGTATCGTTGGTGTACATCACATTCAACTTGGTGCAGCCATAGGACTGAACGGCGAACTCAAAGGGGAACTCCTTGCTGAAGTCCATATCCAGCAGGCTCACCCCTCGGATCGCCATTGGAGTCTCTTCGAGTGAACGAGTGTGTAGGCGGCGGCAGCAGTTCGTTTTTCAGCTCCTGGGGAACTGGATTCAACAGTAAGCTGAGTGTGTACAGGCGACAACAGTTACTACCCCTCCCTCGTCCGCTGCACGCCCGGCAGAAGATGCACCCTCGGCCACACGTCGGTTCACGAGCGGGTCTGTATTGGTACTGTAATAACAGGAGTTAGTGGTCACTTTACTTAAATTTAATTAGCTCTAATAGAAATTTATACTTAAAACAAGCAATGCATTCGCTCGTTCTATCAGTGCCACAGGATCAACATGCACAACAATTAGAATTATTATTCTCAGGACGCACACGATCAGCACATTTGTCGCACTTTCACAAAGATAATACTACCAAGTTTGAACTGTTTGTTATGGTTGTTGTCCTCTGCATCATCATGCCGTGTTTCCCAGCTTGCAAGATTCAGAACCAACAAATAAGATCCAAATAATAAGTACAACAAAGATGCCTACACATCTCATTGATTCCCAGCTTGCAAGATTCAGAACCAACAAATAAGATCCAAATAATAAGTACAACAAAGATGCCTACACATCTCATTGATTCCCAGCTTGCAAGATTCAGAACCAACAAATAAGATTCAAATAATAAGTACAACAAAGATGCCTACACATCTCACTGATTCCCAGCTTGCAAGATTCAGAACCAACCCATTAGAGCCTTTTGATAAAGTGAATATCGGGATTAAATCCATCTTCGCTAGCCATGTCATACAATCGAAGAACTTGGCGAATGCTCTTGACCGTCACAACATCTGTAGTTGAGTATTCCTGTTTGCATAGCACAAACCAGGAGAGCATGATTTCACTTTAATAGTGGCCTCCTTTACTCAACCTGCAGCTCCACTCGGATGAAGCCTGCCTGGACTTCCATGATTCAATTCATGCGCCTTTTTCTGCAGTTCACCTGAAATGAAGCAAAGATTGCATCATTCAGCTAGCAAGAAGTACTTGCTCTCGTGAGCTGGCAGGTTCTTCTTTAGTAGTTGCACTAAAATTGAGGAACATTAAGGTTGGCTGTCCGGCTCATGTAAGGTGCAACTATAATTTTGTTATCCTTTTGTGCAGTTCCACTAAAATAAAGTGCCATTGTGGTGACAGTGACGGCTCATCTTGCAAAGGCTAATAAAATGTTGCACGAGATTACCAGCAGAACTAGACGGAGATTTTGGAAACTCCAATCACCATTTTGTGCAGTTCCACCAAAATTGAGAGATGTTGCCCACGTGACATTTTAGTTGAACTGCACAAGACACTCATTCCAAAAAAAGTGTTTTGTGCAGTTCACCAAAAGGTCACAATAGCAACAAGGTGAAATGGATATCCCTATCTGCACAAAAAGATAGAAAGTAAACAGTTGCTGGTCAATAAGAATATACGAAACATATACAAAATGAAAAGAAGCATCTTAATTATGTTCATGGCAATCACGCAAGGACAGTAGAAATTTTAAAACGTCAGCAATGCTTCATGTTACCAGAAGCATTACGATCAACAATGAGATTCCTCAAATATGGGATTACTTTAATGGTGGCATTGCTTGTTTACCAGACACAGTAAATCAACAACAGCTAAAGAGTTGGTTTAAGGGCATGGGACCGTGGGGACACCAGGACACTCAGCAGCGTAAAGGAGCAACTTACTTATCATACTGGGGAAAACAGCAGGAGTGCCATTTGTAACACAGTTTAATTGCATCTTATCACTGGAGGCATTAGATTAACAATAACACTGGTTAGACATGTCCCTAAGGTAACAGTGTGATCGCTTCATTTTACATGCGCCCTTACATTAACAACAGCAAAAGGTTGGTATAAGGACATGCGACAGTGGACGCATCAGCACAATGTACCTACAAGGAGGCATAAAGTGGTGATGCCGAGTTTGTTCATGCTATGTGAGGGCAGCAAACCTAATCCTGGAGACCTTGTACTATGTGAGGGCAGCAAATCTAATCCTGGAGACCTTTTACTATGTGAGGGCAGCAAATCTAATCCTGGAGACCTTTTACTATGTGAGGGCAGCAAATCTAATCCTGAGACCTTTTACTATGTGAGGGCAGCAAATCTAATCCTGAGACCTTTTACTATGTGAGGGCAGCAAATCTAATCCTGGAGACCTTTTACTATGTGATGGCAGCAAATCTAATCCTGGACATACTCTGTTGACTTGTCCACCAGCCGCCACTTCCTATCCTTTTTCAACCAATAATAGATCTGTTCCTTATCCAGTTTGTACTGCGTTTTCCCATTATTTCCCTTTTCAGCCAAGAGACCGGTTGGGTATCCGGTCTCTACTACTTTCACCATATTATTTCCTCTTTGAATCAAGTGCTAGATTCATGCTACAACTTTCCCCCTTTCTTCGTTGTTTGAACAAAGCCCTAGATTCGAATGCATGAAGTAGCTTTACCTCTAATAATACTAAAAATTTAGGTGGCTTTGGAAGAGCTGATGGGAGTAGAAAAAGATGCACATGCAGACACGTGGGGAGCTGGGGCAGTAGAGCAAGGCCGCTTTCGAAGAACTTATACCTGAGGGTCGCCGGGATGTCGGCGGCGGCAGGTCGGATCTGCGGACAATACGGCAGGGAGGAAGAAGGGTCGGAGGACCTCCCGAGCCGGCGCTGTGTCGGAGAGAACGGCACGGGCAGAGGATCGGGCCCCTCCGGCAGCTGTGGGTTTCCTCCCTCGGCGGCGATGACCGCGTGAACGATGCACCTTTTAGTCCTCTACACACACCGGCCGAAGGGATCCGGCCGGATCTGTGACCAGCGGTGAGCAGAGAGAAAATGTCGCTACCGCTGTCTTGTTTATATCTGGAGAGGATGAGAGAATGAAGAGAGCAACCCTAGTAAAGCAAGCGCTCAGGCCCCTGCGTCCATATATAGTGGAGTGATTATCTTTTTTCTCTCCACAACAAGCGTTTCAATTTGTGTACGTGGCATTAAAGAAAAGAAACTCTCTATTTAAGGTGACTACTGTACGACTCCTACTTACTACTACTAGTAGTACTACAGTATTGTTCACTTGTGCTCCCCGCCCCTCCATTCATTGAACAACCCCACGGGTGAATAAACATACAGTACTTACTGTATTTATATAGAACGAACAAGCTCGAACTATTTTCGCGTAGTTAAAAGTTGAGGGCGGGGCTTTTCCCGGGCAGTACGCGCGGCAGTTTTCGGTTAGGCGGTTTGACAGAGGCGAGGAGGGTGAGCGAGTGGGGCTGTGCGATTTGATGGCGTGTTACTGCTGGAAAGACGTGTGATATGACCACTCACTATAGTCATGAATTACTGGCGCTCCGATAGGGGTGATGCCCCCCTTCCGTTCCGCGCTCTAATCTGGTGCATGACACGTCGATCCGGATGCTGGCTCTCCCACATGTCGGAGTAGTAAGAAGGAGCAAAGAATGATGCGGTATATACTAGTACCATACTACTCCCTCCGTTCCTAAATATAAGTCTTTGGAGAGATTTCACTATGGACCACATACGGAGAAAAATGAATGAATCTACACATAAAATGCATCTATATACATCCGTATGTGGTCCACAGTGAAATGTCTATGAAGAATTATATTTAGGAACGAAGGGAGTACTACTCAGGTCAGAGGAGTGTGAATCACGCAGCCCAGTGAACCAACAGTGCGAACCACGGTAGCCCAGTGAACCAGCAGTAGAAAACAATGTGCTGATATGGCCATAAAAAACAATGTGCTATGGTCCACACTATAGCAAGTACAGTAACACTCCTCTTTGTTTGGATCCCTGAGTTAGAGCTAGTTTGGGTTGAAATAGCCTCAAATTATCGAAACAAGAGGGGTTAGTTTGAGCTAGTTTTCTCTAACCCAGCTAAAAAAACTAGCCCGGTGGAGAGGTTCTAATTGGGTTAGTTATCCTCGGGCCCACTAGAAGAGAACTAAAAAATCTCCCCTACCCGCACCAGATCGCTCCCCCCACCTACCACACGACTCCTCTTTGGTCCCCATAGGGTCGCTCGCCCTCTCTCTCCTCCGGCCGCCCTCTCCTTCCGGCCTCCGCCGCCCTACTCCGGCCGCCCTCTCCCTCCGGTCTTCGAAGGTCGCCCCGCTCCCCCTTCACCAGTCGTTTTTCTCCCTCTTTCGTGCGCGGCGGCGGCGCATCTACCAGGGAGGTCGCGAGAGGGGTGAGTTTGTTCGTTCCTTCTCTGTCTCATGGCCATATCAGTGATCTTGCTTGCTCTAGCGCTAATTCTGATTTGGAAAAGTAGATCCTGATCAAACATGGTATAGATTTGTGGTGCACGCATGGAATTGTTTGATGCTGCTTGAGGAGGTAATAAATCTTTCTAGAGGCCCAAAGATTCAGGTCACCTTTCTAGGTATTTCAATTTCAGGCTTGCATTATTTCTAGAGGCCCAAAGATTCAGTTCACCTTTCTAGGTATTTCAATTTCAGGCTTGCATTATTTCTAGAGGCCCAAAGATTAATTTCACCTTTCTAGGTATTTCAGTTTCAGGCTTGCATTATTTCTAGAGGCCCAAAGATTCAGTTCACCTTTCTAGGTATTTTAGTTACAGGCTTGCATTATTTCTAGAGGCCCAAAGATTAAGTTCCCAGTCGGCGGCAAGCGGCCCTGCTACCCATGTCGGTGTCGACCTCAACTCGCAAGGGCCGGCGTCGGAGGGGTTCCCGGGGCTTGGGCAATACAGAGCCTTCCTCCAGAGCGACAATGGAGAGCTCCTCCCTCGGTGCCTGAGGGGCTCCGGGGTCCCTCCCTATCGTGAATGACTTCCGTGATGAGTTAGCTCATTCTTTGTTTCATGAAGTGTTTTTTTATTTTGTGAAGCTTGATTGACGACTTGTATGTTTAAGTGGGATATCTCATTTGTATGGACAAAGTAAAAATTATCATGTTTTGCATGCTTGATTTGTATAGATGGTTCGTTTATGTCAATTGTGAGCGGGAGGAGGCCACAGAAGAGCCGGCCACACCAAGAGGGTGCCTAGATCCAAGGGACTTATTTTAGTCTGACTAAAAATAGTCTCTTTAAGAGGCTAAAAGTTCCAAGCACCCCTGACTAAAGAGGGGCTAAAACTAGTCTTGAGACTAAAAAAATTTAGTCAGGGGTACCCCTACTAAAATGTGGATTAGTCATCTCTCTCCTCATTTAACTCCTCTCCTTTAACACAGGCGAGTTCTGGATTGGAGGGTTTGGAGGATAATAAATGCTCATTAACTTGATTTTAGTCTCTTTAGTATTTGGATCCAAGCATGGGTGAGGCTAGCAAGTTTTAGTCTCACTACTTTTAGTCATGGAACTAAAACGTATCCAAGCACCCTCCAAATCCGGCAGGAAATAGGGTCCAAAGTAGTCAAATGATTGAGATAGAGCATTTATTGTCAATCTAACCCTGCCATCCATACACCTCTTTGGTTTAGAGTTAGTTCAGGGTTAGAATCTAACTCTAACCTCTAACTGAGTTAGAGTTCTCCTCGTCTCGGTTCATCGCCATCATACTTTCCCCATTCCTGTGTTTTCAGTATCCTGCGAATCAAAGAGGCCCTTTTTTGCCGAAAAATCAAAGAGGCCCTTAGACTGGTTTCGGTCCGGTCATTTTTTATAAACGTGTTATGTCCAAAATTTAATGAACGTGCTCCGGTTTCCACGAAAATAATCCGGTTTCATGTAGTAATTCATTCATTTATTTATTCTTCTGCGGGGGTTTGCATGAAATTCGTGAGGTCTGAAATGTAAAGTACCCCGGCATATGCTCCGAGTCGTGCATGCACTACGACCCAGATGCTCTATGTCCCACATGTCGGCGAATGGGAGCACGTGGAAATAGCCTAGGAGTACATATAGGAGGATAAATGCGTGAAATAATATGTACTGTGAAGCGTAGCCGCGGTTCGAAAAGGAGACCTAAAGTGATGACAGCTATAGGTCGCACGCACCCAACTAGTGGTACTAGATATACGACTAATTTTTCCCTCAAAAAAGAAAAAAAAGAGGCACGAGTGCTCAGTACTCCTATTCTATAAACACGAGTCCCATCTGACAACAGCGTCCGTGCTACAGCTAGCTCTCCTCCCTCGTTTCTCTCTTCTAATTCTAAACTCGGCCGACGCCCGGTGGGCGGGGTGGGTTTGCTCAACTGCGGCCCCACCCTCACAGTGAAAATGTTACGACTGGAATAAAAATGCCATATGCTCCCTCCGTTCATAAATATAAGCATTTTTAGATACTATTTCAAATGGAATACAGCGTACAGATGTATGTAGACATAGTTTAGAGTGTAGATTCACTCATTTTGCTCCGTATGTAGTAGTCACTTGCTGGAATCTTTAGAAAGACTTATATTTGGGAACGAAGGGAGTACTATACTAATAAAACATTAAGGCCACGAGGCGATGCTGTGCTGGTTATAGGAGGCAAGAAGAAGAGATGCATCCATCGACGATGTCCACCTCCTTGACTCAGGGCGCCGGCCCACCGAACGGCGCCTAAGTAGCAGCGGCTTTCGTGGCCAGGTCGACGTGCTTCTGAACAATGGCGTCCAAAGATTCCAGCCACTGGAAGAAGGCCAACATATTTCTATCCTCTCTTGCCTTGTAGTGGCCTATGTAGACGATTTCCTCGTAGACGTGGATGTGCAGGTCGACTGTTTCTTGCATGGCGAGGCGCTGCGCGGCGAGCGCGGCCTCTAGGTGCACATTCTTCGTCGCGACCTCCGGCACCTGCAGGGCCACCAGGGCTTGAAAGAGTTCGTCACCACGGAGGGCGATGAGGGTGGCAGGCAATAAGGAGCCTGGGCGCGCGGGCTGGAGCAGTACGGCAAGGTCGTCCGCGCGCTTCTTGACGGCGGTGAACTTGCGGATGGAGTTGACCATCATGTCATCCATGCGAGAGGCGAAGCCGGTGTCGGCGAGAGCTATGATGCCTGCGGTCGCCAGCACCGTCTGGAAATGCTGCGCGGTGCGGGGCCGCAGGCCGACGCCTTGGATGATTTGGCACAGCCGACTGCCGCTCGCGTCCATCGCCTCCATAGGTGCTTGTGGCTTCTGGTCACTTGGTCTTGGATTGGAGTGAGCAGTGTTGCGTAGAGACTTGGGAGTCGATGGATTGGAGTGGTGAGGCGCCTTTATTATATGAGAGTCCAAACTCTATTGCATCACATCGTGCTGGCTCTATTCTTCTTCTCCAATTAATTCCCTCTGCATGTAATTGAGGATGCATCATTGACCGTTCAACGTCTCGGGAACCGCTACCCTCTCCCTCCTTGGCATTGGAGCACCTATGGACCCGTCGACGACGAGGTGCCTATGGTGACTTCGTAAATTTCAAGATGATAGTGCCGTGCGTGTGTGCGTTCACAGGGGTGAGTGTATGCGCGTGTATATGAGCGCTTGCGTCTGTATTGAGTAAAAAAACGTAAATGCGTGTCAAAAAGAGACTTGTCAATATACTCAATATTGTGCACCTCGGAGAGGAAAACGGTAGAACTAGTATGTACTCCCTCTATCCATAATATAAGAACGTTTTTGACACTAGTGTAGTGTCAAAAACGCTCTTATATCATGGGACAGAGGGAGTATTTATTTATGGTGCAGATTCACTCATTTTGCTCCATATGTACTCCGTCTCGGTGTAGTCTAGTCACTTGTTGAAATCTCTAGAAGGGCAAATACTCCATTCTGGTTTACAGGGCTATAGTAGCAAGTAGTTGTACGTACTAGTACAATAGTGGGCTCACATAGCAATTTTGTCTGATGCAAGAGCCTGGCTATATGCGTGCTCCAATGTTCGCAACTGCAACGTTCAGTTTGTGGTTGGCTCTTTGCCTCTTCGAGAAGACGAACAATGATGTTAGTACTGCTTCTATAGTGTTGAATCCACTGCTGCATGTCCGTCCACCGCGAGCGGGATGGATAGCTTGTTGTATAAGTACTACTAAGTAAAAGCATGTCCTCGTTTGCGAGCAACCGCGCGCATGGGTGAGAGAGAAGGCGTGTAGTAAAATCAAGCTTCTCCTTGTTGTACGAGTTGACGCGACACAGCATAGCACTGGCCCCACATGCTTGCCTCTAAACTTGGCTGAAAGACCCGCAGTGTACAATATACTTGCTGCAACCTCTAACATTTACCCACCACAAATTAAAATATATGTGGTCGTATGCATCGTTCTGATGCAGAGGCCGGGGAGTCCCCCCTTTTCGAAGAAAAAAAGAAATTAAAATATATATTCCTGTCTTGACCAGATGAGCGTGCAAACTACAATCACCAGGGTGTCAGGTAGGGCCAGAAGACTATTTTAAATTTTCTTAAAAAAACTTCGAGACGGCCACATAGCATGGAGCCGACCCCAACGATTTTAAGCTTATACGCATGGTACACGCTATCCTAGACTAGTCTACACATGAAACTGCCACACGAGCGTCTGGGCTGCGCTTGGCTCTTCGCGTCTTTGGGAAGTCAAACAATGATGGAGTACTACTGCACTGGAGGACTACTATAGTACGCTTCTGGCCATATGACACCGATTGAACTGCTGTGTAGCGACCCGACCTCAGATGGTCAAGTCTCTGTGCTTCAGTGTCATCCCTAGATCGGTAATGCTGACACACACAGTACTCGAAGGATTTATAATAGAGTAGCAATCACACACTATTACATCGAATGTCTCCAATGAGAACTTATTACAATAATATGGATTAAGGCCATCTAATGCGATAACAGCGGAAGGCTTGGAAGATAAAGTGAGTCCATCAACTCCAACGGCATAGCTGAGCTGCACGGCAATGACCTAACGCACCTAACTCCTCGTCTGAAAAGTCTGCAACATGATACGTTGCAGCCCAAAAACAGGTCAGCACATGGAATATGCTGGCAATATAACACAGTAGAGCAGAAACAGAATATTGCTATAACTACATGCATATATGGCTGGTGGAAAGCTCTATGGTTATAGTTTTTGCGAAAAGCCAATTTTTCCCTACAACAAAGGAATAGATTTTAATTTACTATCATGGTGGTTGAAACATCATTGAGAAGGTACCCCCAACTCAATCCCAATTAAAGTGATTAACAACCCGACAGTATTAATTAAACATGGTGAGATACATGTGATAACCAAAGTACTAGATACTCAAGAGTTGTCCATAACCGGGGACACGACTAACCATGATTAGATTGTACACTCTGCAGAGGTTTGCACACTTTTCCCCACAAGATTCGATCGCCTCCGTTGGATTTCTCGCACTACATGGTGTTTGAGAAACGGATGACTGAGACACAGTCTTTTAGAAACGTTAACTCTCTACTCCGGGTAGACCATACCAAACCTACAAAACCCACTACCTGTTGATCTACCTCTTCAAGAGCTTCACGTAACTTACTCAACTATGCTAGAGCCCATAATAGCTTGTGGCTGCACACGGAAGTTTCTAGCATGAATCATCTCAGTTCCCTTTGAGCCTGGGTGGCGGTCCATAGGAAGATCACACGGGTACCCCGGGATTTCCAAAAAAATAGACAACACTGGGTTCCCCAGTTGCCTCAATCCACCCAGTTGTTTGATTAAGTTGCCACCTTAAGTTGAACCATTAATTAACAATCTCACATTTGCCATGAATTTCACTCAAACCCAAACCACGTCTACGAGCATAGCATGGAAATATAAGCAATACGTAGAAGTAACTCCCAAGGGTTTGAATATAACAGGGCAATAGGTTCTACCTCGACAACTACTTCCCAACCCAGAAGTTAATGACATCCTAATCATGCAATGTTTGAGGATTAGAACTAATGCATAAAAACTAGGTAATAATGGGATATGATCAAAGTGTTACTTGCCTTGCTGACGATCCGCGAATCCTAGAGACTCGTAGTAACACGCTTCGCACTCCAGGAACTCTATCACAAGCAAACAATAACGT
Source organism: Triticum aestivum (assembly GCF_018294505.1). Taxonomy (NCBI): domain Eukaryota; kingdom Viridiplantae; phylum Streptophyta; class Magnoliopsida; order Poales; family Poaceae; genus Triticum; species Triticum aestivum. Next base: position 283,806,408 of record NC_057803.1, on the reverse strand, counting down.
ACATAAGTAACAAGCAATGATGCACAAGGGAAACTCAAATAAGAGAGGTTGACCAGAAAGTTCAACTTAAGAACTCTCGTACGCAAAAAGAATCAAGTCAAACGAAGCTAGAAAGTCAAACGGCGAAAGAAAGAAGCTTCATTTACTAATCTGAAACTAGGTCAAATTTTACAGTAACAAAAACTTGTTTGAGTTGATTAACCGGAGAGAGGGTTTCGAGACGAAACTCTAGGCGCTTGAATCGCCTGATTCCGATAAAGGAGCGAAAAGACAAACAGAAACTAAGATCGGATCAGATATCGCTATCAGAAAAAATCACGGAATAAATCCGATAAAAAGAAAAACGACGAACATGTGAACGAACGAACGTTCGTTATCTGGATCTAAACAAAGAACGCGGTCGTTAAAACGTACGAATGAGCGAACACTCGCTAAATAAATAAACCGGAGAAAAACCGATCTATTTATTAAAAAAAACGCAAACTAGGGTTTTAAAAAAAATAAAACCGAATGTTTTTTTTAGAAAAACCGGTGGTTGGAACCGGCGGCTACCTCCGGCGAGGGCTTGGCGGCGGGGCGGCGGCTCGTGGGGCGGCGGGGTGTGGCGGCGCGGGCGGCAGGCGGCGGCGGCGCGGTGTGGTGGTGGGGGGGGGGCGGGGGGCGCGTATATATAGGAGGGGGTGCGACTTGGAGTAGGGGGCAAGGCGCGGCGGCGACTCTGTCCGAGTCAGCGGCGGCGGCGCTCGCGCGCCGGGAGGCGGCGGCGCCTCCTGGCGCGGCTGGGCCTTAGGCCCAGTCGACGCGGAATTTTTTTTTAAAAAAAACTTCGCCGACCGAAATAAAATCCTAAAAAAATAAATAAATACCTAAAAATGCCAAAACAAATTTTCACTGTCTAAATAAAATATTTAGGACAAGTTGAACATTTTCTTGGCCCTAAAATGCAATTTTGAAAACATGCAATTTTTCTAATGCAAATAAAATCCGAATAAAACCAAATAAAATCCAATAAATGATTTTAATATTTTTCCTCCAATATTTCAATTATTTTGGAGAAGTCATATTATCTCCACTCATTTGATTTAATATGAAATATTTTTCGGAGAGAAAAATTATTAAAATCAAAATCCTCGTTTCATTATTTGATAAAAATCAAATATGAAAACCGGAAAATCCCCAACTCTCTCCGTGGGTCCTTGAGTTGCTTAGGATTTCGAGGATTGCGGAACGGAAATGCAATAAATCATGATATGCATGGATGATCTATGTATAACATTCCAAATTGAAAATTTGGGATGTTACAAACCTACCCCCCTTAAGATGAATCTCGCCCTTGAGATTCGGGTTGGCTAGAAAATAGGTATGGGTGGTCCTTGCGGAGATCATCCTCTTGTTCCCAGGTGGCTTCATCCTCGGTATGGTGGCTCCACTAAACTTTGCAAAACTTGATAACCTTACTGCGGGTGACTCTACTGGCAAACTCAAGAATCTTAACTGGCTTCTCCTCATAAGTCAAATCACTGTCCAACTGAATCGCCTCTAAGGGTATTGTATCTCTTAATGGTATATCAACCATCTCAGCATGACACTTCTTTAGCTGTGAAACGTGGAACACATCATGGACTCCTGACAATCCCTCAGGTAACTCCAACTTGTAGGCAACTTCTCCCATCCGTTCCAAAATGCGGTACGGTCCTACAAATCTCGGGGCTAACTTTCCCTTAACTCCAAAATATTTCACTCCTCGCAAGGGCGATACTCGCAGATATGCTCTGTCTCCAATTTCGTAGGTTTCCTCCTTGCATTTTGAGTCTGCATAACTCTTCTGCCTGGACTGAGCAATCTTCAGTCGGTCTCGGATCAGTTTTACCTTCTCCTCAGATTCTTTAATCAAGGCTGGTCCAAACAACTGTCAGTCTCCTACCTCATCCCACATCAACGGTGTTCTGCACCTGCGTCCATACAGGGCTTCAAATGGTGCCATCTTCAAACTGGCTTGGTAGCTATTGTTGTATGAGAACTCTGCATACGGCAAATTGTCATCCCAACTAGATCCATAATCTAGCGCACAGGCTCTCAACGTGTCCTCCAAAATTTGATTGACTCTCTCAGTCTGCCCATCCGTCTGCGGGTGAAACGCTGTACTAAACTCCAATCTCGTTCCCAAGGTCTGGTGTAACTAATGCCAAAACTTTGAGGTAAACTATGTTCCTCGATCCGATACGATGGTCCTCGGAAATCCATGCAGACATACGATCCAGGACATATAGATCTTGGCCAACCTTGCACTTGTATAGGTGGTTTTCACTGGGATGAAGTGAGCTACTTTGGTCAAACGATCAACTACTACCCATATGGAATCATATCCTGCTTTAGTCCTAGGTAACCCGGTGATAAAGTCCATGCCAAGTTTATCCCACTTCCATTCGGGTATCGGCATAGGCTGTAACAGTCATGCTGGCTTCTGATGTTCTGCCTTAACTCTCTGACATACATCACATACGGATACATACTCGGCAATATCCTTTTTCATACCAGTCCACCAGAAACGTTCCTTCAAGTCCAAATACATCTTGGTGTTTCTGGGGTGTATCGAGTATGGTGAGTCATGGGCCTCTTGAAGTATTAACTTTCTGATCTCCTGATTATTGGGCACGTAAATTCGGTCCTCAAACCATAGGGTATCATGCTCATCCTCACGAAAACCTTTGGCCTTTCCTTTGCCCATCTTCTCCTTTATCTCGGCAATCTCTTTATCATCTTTCTGAGCTTCCCGAATCTTGTCCATCAATGTCGACTGAGCCTCTACGGTGGAAATGAACCTTCTAGGTACAATCTCTAATCGAAGTCCCATGATGTCCTTGGCTAATTCCTTCGGCAGTCCTTTACTTTCAAGGATATTAGCATAACTCTTCTGACTCAATGCGTCTGCTACGACATTGGCCTTTCCTGGATGATAGTGTAGCTTTATGTCATAATCCTTTATAAGCTCCAACCATCTCCTCTGCCTAAGGTTCAGCTCCTTCTGGGTGAAGATGTACTTCAAACTCTTGTGATCCGTGTACACATCACAACAGTTTCCAATAAGGTAATGTCTCCAAGTCTTCAACGCATGCACTACGACTGCTAGCTACAAATCATGTGTAGCATAATTCAACTCATGAGGTTTTAGTTGTCGTGAGGCATAAGAAACAACTCTTCCGTCCTGCATAAGCACACATCCAAGTCCTAAGCGAGAGGCGTCGCAATACACTTGGAACTCCTTATGTATATCTGGCAGTACTAGCACTGGGGCTGTAGTCAAACGTTTCTTCAACTCCTGGAAACTTGCTTCACAATCTTCTGTCCATTTAAACTTGGTATCCTTCTTCAATAGTTCAGTCATTGGTTTTGCAATCTTGGAAAAATTCTCAATGAATCTCCGGTAGTATCCTGCGAGTCCAAGAAAACTGCGGATCTCGCTAACTGAGGTGGGTGCCAACCATTCAGTGACTGACTGAACCTTGCTGGGGTCTACTGCTATACCTTCTCCTGATATAACATGTCCAAGGAATCCGACTTCCTTCAGCCAAAACTCGCATTTGCTAAACTTAGCATACAACTGGTGTTCCCTGAGCTTCTCGAGAACTAAACGCAAATGCTCTTTGTGCTCCTCCTCGTTCTTCGAGTATACCATGATATCATCAATAAACACCACAACAAACTTGTCCAAATACTCCATGAACACCTTGTTCATCATGCTCATGAAATAGGCAGGGGTGTTAGTCAGTCCAAATGACATGACGTGTACTCGTATAATCCATATCGCGTTGTGAACGTCGTCTTTGGTATGTCCTTCTCTCGTATCTTCAACTGATGATACCCTGATCGTAAATCGATCTTTGAGAACACTTTAGCTCCTTGCAACTGATCAAACAGATCGTTGATCATCGGCAGTGGGTACTTGTTCTTTATCGTCACTTCATTCAAGGCTCGATAATCAACAACCATCCTTAGGGATTTATCTTTCTTCTCAACCAAAAGTACTGGGGCTCCCCAAGGTGATGAACTCCTTCGGATGTATCCTTTCTCCAATAACTCCTTGATCTGTTTCTTAATTTCCTCCAGATCATTCGCGGGCATCCGATAGGGTCTCTTGGATATTGGTCCTGTTCCTGGTAACAGCTCTATCAAAAACTCAATATCTCTGTCCGGTGGCATGCCTGGTAACTCCTCTGGGAAAACATCTGGGTAATCCTTTACTACCGGCACTTCCTCCTGAACAACTCCCGTAAGGGCATTCACTTGGCTCCTTTTAGGCACATGCCTAGACACATACTTAATCCTTTTTCCCTCCGGGGTGGTGAGATAAATCGACTTACTCGCACAGTCAATGCTTCCTCCATACTTTGACATCCAGTCCATACCCAATATCACATCCAATCCTTGCGACTCCAAGATAATTAGGTCGGACGGAAACACATGTGTGCCAATGGTTAAGGGTATCTGGTCACACCATCGGCTAGCCATATATTCTGCTCCGGGTGAACTCACTAAAAGGGGGGTCCTAAGGGTTTGGTTTGGTAGTTTAAACTTATCCACGAACCCCCTTGATATGTATGAATGCGATGCACCAGTATCGAAAAGAACAAGAGCGGTAAATGACTTAACCAAAAACTTACCTATTACCGCATCCGGCTGCTCTTCAACCTCCTCCACGTTAACGTGGTTCACTTGTCCTTTGTTGAATGGATTGGGCTTCTTCCCAGCGCTTCCATTTCCGTTTCCATTCCTTCCTTCGGGGCAATCATTGGCATAGTGCCCTGTATTCCCGCACTTAAAACAAGTAACCTGACTTAAGTCTCTTTTGGCGGGAGTGGACGGGTTGGAGCGGTTCTGATTGTTGTTAGCTTCGTTCCCATTCCCATTCTTAGCACCACTGTGGTTATGTGATCCTCCTCCAGTGTGGTTGTGACCTCCATGGTTATGAACAAGTCCTCCCGAGTTCGGGGTTAGGCGAGGCTTCTGCTGAGCTCCTGAGTTATACTTCCCTTGTCCATACTTTCTCTTGCGGCTCTCAATCTGCTGCTGTTTCCCTTCAATCATAAGAGCCTTATCTACCAACTCCTGGTAGTTGTTGAAGGTTGCTACCATCAACTGCATGCTCATCTCATCATTCAACCCTTCCATAAACTTCTCCTGCTTCGCGGCATCTGTGGCCACATCATCAGGGTCATAGCGTGATAACTTGCTAAACTCATCCACGTACTGAGCCACAGTACGGTTCCCCTGGCGTAGGTTGCGAAACTCCCGCTTCTTCATCTGCATAGCTCCAGTTGAGACATGGGCGGTGCGGAAAGCTTGCTGTAACTGGTCCCAAGTGACACTGGCTACAGGAAAAGATGCTGTGTAATTCTCCCACCATGAGGCTGCTGGTCCATCCAATTGATGTGCGGCAAAGCGCACCTTCTCAGCATCTTGCAACCTGCGGTGTTCAACTCCCTTCCAATTCGACGTAGCCAATCATCAGCAACTATAGGCTCGGTGCTACTGGAAAACATCGGTGGCTGTAACCTTAGAAAACGGGCTAGGTTGTCCACTGGCGGTGGGTTGTTGTTGCCCTGATTCTGAACTAGCAATTGCATCAACGTATTTTGCTGTTGGATCAACTGGGTGAGCTCCGGCGGAAAGGCAAAACCGGTGTCATGTCTCGGAGGCATCTGATGGGTTTAGATGGAAGAGATTAGAATAGAAAAGGGGTCTAATGAGAAGGCACTACCCATATGCACATGAGACAAGCACAATCATTTCACTCAATCAATCAAGCAAGAGCATACAAACGGTCTAGAACTATCGCAAAAGTGCTCACTACTACTATATACATGGGGAAATAATACTAATAGTTGGTGGTCATCTAGAAGTTTTGATCGGTGGAAGACTCCATGATGTCTGCTCCAACTTCGTCTTCAAAGTCATCATCACTAGGGTCAGAGTCGGTGTCGTCGATGATGATGTAGTCCTCGGGGCGTATTTCCTTGGGTTCTTCTTCTTCTTCTATTGGTACTGGTCCTCCCATGAATACTCCGATCTTCTTGACTAAGTCGTCATTCTTCGCCAGTAGGGTCTTGATTTCCTCCTCATATCCATCGCGGGTAAACTTGAGTTCTTCCTCCAGCTCAATGATCCTAGTCTTCGCCTTCTTCAAGTCCATCATGTCCACACACATCTGGTTCTCCTGACGTCGAATGTGCTAGTTTAACTCCAGGATGAAAGTTGCAATGGATCTATCCTTTTTAGTGTTGATTACTTCCCATTGCTCGTCTCGGTGCCCACATATTTGGTAGATAGTGTCCTTAAGCTCCCTATTGTAAACTTCTCCAATGCGTCCCATGGTGATGTGAGCGGCCATACTCTTTCCTAAAGTCTAGGTTGGTGCGTCGAAGGAAATTCTATGGGTTTAGAAGATGGCGAGAACGTCCTTCCTGGAACTTGTACTTGAATCATCCAGCACTCCTCTTCAGGTAAAGTGGCGTTGTACGTCCCGGTGAAGCTTTGTATTCCAATGTTCAAGTACCTAGTGACTTCCTTCAAGTGGCGTCCAAAAGGTGTGTCTTCATCCGGTTGTGCAAACTTGTTCTTCATCTCCGTCATCCTAAAGAGTAGAAAATGGAGAGGAGTCAGAAATGAGAAGAGAAGTGTGACCTAGGGTTTATCTTAGTGGTCGTGTCCTACACATAGTGTGTGCTCTGATACCATCTTGTAGCGACCCGACCTCAGATGGTCAAGTCTTTGTGCTTCAGTGTCATCCCTGGATCGGTAATGCTGACACACACAGTACTCGAAGGATTTATAACAGAGTAGCAATCACACACTATTACATCGAATGTCTCCAAAGAGAACTTATTACAATCATATGGATTAAGGCTATCTAATGCGATAACAGCGGAAGGCTTGGAAGATAAAGTGAGTCCATCAACTCCAACAGCATAGCTGAGCTGCACAGCAACGACCTAACGAACCTTAATCCTCGTCTGAAAAGTCTGCAACATGATACGTTGCAGCCCGAAAATGGGTCAGCACATTTGTTGTTGCAGACTTTTCAGATGAGGAGTAAGGTTCGTTAGGTCGTTGCCGTGCAGCTCAGCTATGCCGTTGGATTTGATGGACTCACTTTATCTTCCAAGCCTTCCGCTATTATCGCATTAGATGGCCTTAAGCCATATTATTGTAATAAGTTCTCTTTGGAGACATTCGATGTAATAGTGTGTGATTGCTACTCTGTTATAAATCCTTCAAGTACTGTGTGTGTCAGCATTACCAATCCAGGGATGACACTGAAGCACGGAGACTTGACCATCTGAGGTTGGGTCGCTACATGCTGCATGTCCATCGCGTGTGGGAGGGAGAGCGTGTAGCGAAAGCTTCTCCTAGTCTTGCCAGCCACCACGCTCATGGGCGAGGGAGGGACGCTCCTGCCTTTGCTTGTATGACAGGTGGGCCCGACAGGTGTGTGGCCAACCTATCGTACAGCCAAAGGCAGGTGCAGTTAAGTCGGCGAGGGAGAGGATAATCAAACTTCTTGTTGATGTACGAGTTGACGCGACACATCAAAGCACTACAATCGATATATTTCAATAATTTGCGTTTACCGATGCATTAATTACAACGCATGCATGCATGCATGCCGTGACTCTCCTTTTGATACTTGCATGTGTTGATTTAATGCACCTTGAAGTAGTATAAAATATGTGACGGTAAAGCTTTCTAATACCCCGGCCCAAGTCGAGAGATGGTTGTGCACGAGGAGGGCGAGATCATGCAGACTGAACAGGACCCGACGATGGAGCTCTCTAAGGTCTCGATGGACCTCACCGTGCTCCACTGCCCCTTGTGCCTCCACCCCTTGACGCCTCCAGTGTATGAGGTTCGAATACACCTTGTCCGTTCGGCTGATTGAGCAAGGTGCAGGTTTCTTGATTGATGTGTTGTTCGATTGATTTCTGTAGTGCAAGGGAGGGCACCTAGCCTGCGTGGACTGCCGTGTCGAGCGCCCCGGGAATTAGCGGCAGTGCCAGAAATCCGAGCGCGGCGGTGGCTTCGACGTGCGGAACACGGCGGTGGACTCCGTCCTTTCGTCGGTGAGGGTGGAGTGCCCGCACGAAGGCTGTGGGCTCTACGTCACATACCACAAGCTCGCCGATCACCAGAGCGTGTGTCCGCTCACGCCCTGCAAATGCCTCGGGCCCGTCTGCGGCTATGAAGGCCCGCCGCCGGCGCTCTACCACCACATCAGCATCGCGCATCCCATGCCCGTGCACAGGATCCAGTACTGCAAGGTGCTCCAGCTGCAAGTGCCACTGTCAGAGCCACGACTCTTGCTGTTCGCGGAGGAGGACCGCCGCGCGTTTTTCTTGGTCGGCAGCGTGCTCGACATCGGCATGCCTATCGTCGTATCGGTCGTCTGCATTAGAGCGGGGGCGTCCCCACTGCCGCACTACGTGGCCAAGCTGTGGGCGAACGGCCTGCCGGGGGAGCCCAAAGGCACGACCGACTCCATCAAGGTGGAAATGGAGGTGACAAGCAGCAAGGATCCCGGCAACGTCGACGTGCAGGAGCTGACCTTCTTGACAGTTCCGTCCAAGCTGCAGGCCGGGGCTAAGCTTGTGTCCCTCCACATTCAGATTGACAAGATCACGTCCTAAATGTTTCTACAGTGCCTTCTACTTATCTTAGTAATATGCTAATATAGGGATTACCTCGGTCTACTTTAGCTTAAGAAATGGTGGGTTTTGGTGGCGATAAAAATTATGTTTATCAATGCATTAATTGCAATGCATGCATGCATAAAGTACATGCATTGGTCAATTTTCTCTTAATGCTTGCATGTAATGATTTAATGCACCTTGGAATCTGAACATGTGTTGGGGAACAACCAAATTGAGCCTTATAAAATGGAAAAACTAAAATTTTGAGATAAGCCTTATAAAACAGGAAAGGAGAGAGTAGAAAAAGAAGTACTCCATTCAGGAATAGTGCCGCACTTCAAAACTTGAACCGTCAATAAATTTTGAGCTTGCGTCTCGTCACATTCCAAATTACTCCATGCTATATTTAATTGCAAACATGTTCACACCGATCACAACCTAAACGGTTTCCTACTTAGGAGCGTATTAGTACTCGGTTATAAGTACTAGTATGCCAAGATAACTGTGCATTCCACCTCAACTCCTCATCCACACAAAAAACAAGCCATTCAGCATCCTTCCCTTGCGTCTGACATGGCCATCATGAGCTCTGGGTCGAGAGATTGCCACCAGGGAGAGGCGAGCATGGAAGCGGAAGCACGAGAGATGTCCCGCCTTGCTACGAGAGCAGCCGACATGTCCCGCCGCGCGGAAGTAGGAGCACAGAGGTCCTGCCGCGCCGCTAAAGCAGCACGAAGGTCCCACCGCGCCGTCGATGCAGCAGACTGGTCCGGCCACGCCCCGGAAGCAGCAGAGATGTCCCGCCACGCCATGAATGCTGCAGAGATGTCCCGCCGTGCCGCGGCGGCCTGGGAAAATTTCTCGCGTGTAGGCGACGACTGTTACAGGTGCATGCATGCGATCGTCCATGGCTAGATGGATCAGATCTCCCGTTTGCGAGGTTGCAGGATGACATGAAAGCCTCGTTTGAACAGGCTATCAGCGCACTAAGGGAGGGCAATGAGAGGCTCCGGGCCGAGCGCGACCTGCTGTGGGAGAAGATCGTCCGAAGTGCAGACTAGCAGGAGGAGACCAGTGCCTTGTTGAAGAGGACCGGCGTCATCGTCAAGAAACTTATGGACGAGAATGACGTGCTCCACAATGAGCGCCAAAGGCTGGTGGAGGAATCCATGGATGTTCTCAAGCAGCGTCTTGAGAACACGAAAGAGCTCATCGCCGCTCGCCGTGGAGACTAGTTCTCACGGCCTGCAGTAACGCATCAAGAAAGTAGAGATCAGCGAGCCAGATCCTTTTCTTCCTTCTTCTTTTGCCCTTCTGTATTTCGGGCATAGCCGCATGTGGCTTTTTTAATTATCTTTCTAATTATGTAAGACAATTAATCGTCCTTATCTTTCTGTGGAAGATCAATGTTGCAAGGCTGGGATGAAGAAAACTCTTGTTGTGGCGACCCTGACGTTACTGTTCTTCTAGTTGCTGCTGGGCTTCCTTCAGTTTCCTAGTTTCTTTTGATGTAATAATCGGTTTAGGATGTGGATTGTGTCGTCGGTTGTAATGTTGGGTTCTAGTGCGGATGTTTGGCCTTTGTTGGCCTCTTGGGATGTTTCGATTTCAATCTAGTAGCTTTTAGTCCTTCGTGTTAGGCTGGAGTTGTGCTGAACTTGTTGTGAATTGTGGTGGTTTTTAGTAATGAAAATCGGAAGGGACAAGCCCTTCTTTGATAAAAGAAAATTAATCGTCCTTATATATTCATCAGACTTGCTATAAGTCACAGTAGATGCTATATAGGTCCGTCAGATCTTACATCAAGATCCGTGCTTTCAGATTTTCTTTTTTCTCTCTTAAATCGCAGTCGAGTGAGACATAGACACGCCATTAAACAGAGGCTCGGGCACCATTAATGGAGACCTTGGGAGAGAGGTGGACGGCAGATGGAGGTCAAAGGGCTCTCCTCCCGATAAGCACACGCAGGGGTCTGATCGCACGCCTCTCGTACTACTCAAATAGCTACCCTGCATGGCGCCTCCTAGCTAATAAAAAATGGGGACACGTGGCGGCACGTAAATGGTACTAGTAAGTAGAATGCCCATGGTTTCAACAATACTTGTGTTTCCGATTGTAACGTGACAACACTTGTTCCAAAATGACTTTGTTGATTGTTAATGTGTGCGCCTTCGCAAATCGTACTACAAATTTACCACAGCATGTTGGTGCCATGTCATGGCACCAAGCCAAGTTTCATTATTTTCATGCGTGTTTTGGATTTACAGGAATTAAAAAACTAAGTTTCTCAATGTTTCCAACTCAGCCACGACGCCCAGAATTTTGAATGTATTCCCATTTCTTGCATGTAACCTAGAAATTTACCTGAGGATATACATGTGATTTTTCAACCAACTTTGGTGCACTGGAACATGTGCTTGTATTTCAAATTTGAATTATGCACACAAAGGTGACACATTCCCTCCCAGAACCACGAGCCTTCTTGAGAGAAGCTCCGATTTGCAAGAAGCTTATACCAAAATTTGTTCCTATTCGGCCAATTTTTTTACCACGGCATGGTACTACCATCACATGACACCATGCCAAGTTTCATTATTTTAAAACCAAGTTTCTCAATGTTCTCGACCGAGCCATGATGCCTAGATGTTTGAATTTGATTCTCGTTTTTTGCATGGGACCTAGAAATTCACCCGAGGACACAAATGTGATTTTTCAACCAACTTTGGTGCACGGGAGCATGTGCTTGTAGTTCAAATTTGAATTATGCACATTAAATGACCAAAAACTCAATTAATGCGTAAATAAGGCCAAACAAAGCCAGAATAATTCCAAAATTTAACAGGGCACTCATGTAGTTCTACGTTGCCTTTGTAAATAAACTCAAGGGGGACAATGTATATCGTTTCGCACTCAAAGGTGGCACGTTCCCTCTCAGAACCACGAGCCTTCTTGAGAGAAGCTTGGGTTTGCAAGAAGCTTATACCAAAATCTATTCCTATTCGGCCAATTTTTTTACCACAACATGGTAGTACCATGACATGACATCCACGCCAAGTTTCATGATTTTCAGACGTGTTTTGGATTTACAAGAATTTTAAAACCAAGTTTCTCAATGTTCTCGGCCGAGCCACGATGCCCAGATGTTTGAATTTGATTCTCATTTCTTGCATGGGACCTAGAAATTCACCCGAGGACACAAATGTGATTTTTCAACCAACTTTGGTGCACGAGAGCATGTGCTTGTAGTTCAAATTTGACTTATGCACATTAAATGACCAGAAACTCAATTAATGTATAAAAAATGACAAATGAACCTGGAATAATTCCAAAATTTAATAGGGCACTAATGTAGTTCTATGTTGCCTTTGTTAAACTCAAAGGGGGGCAGCGTATATCATTTCACACTCAAAGGTGGCACGTTCCCTCTTAGAACCACGAGCTTCCAAATCGGCCCAATTTTTTACCACAACATGTTAGTGCCATGACATGACACCATGCCAAGTTTCATGATTTCCAGGCGAGTTTTGGATTTACATGAATTTAAAATCAAAGTTTCTCGATGTTATCAGCCGAGTCATGACGCCCAGATGTTTGAATTTCATTCTCATTTCTTCCATGGGACCTAGAAATTCAACCAAGGACACACATGTGATTTTTCAACCCACTTTGGTGCACCGGAGCATGTGCATGCAATTCATATTTAGATTATGCACATTAAAAGTCCAGAAACTCAATTAATGTATAAAAAGGCCAAATGAACCCGAAATAATTCCAAAATTTAACAGGGCACTCATATAGTTCTATGTTGCCTATGTAAATAAAATCAAGGGGAGGCAGCGTATATCGTTTTGCACACAAAGGTGACACGTTCCCTCTCGGAACCACGAGGCTTGTTGAGAGAATCTCCGGTTTTGCAAGAGGCTTATACGAAAACTTGTCCCAATTCAGCCAAAAATTATACGTATGAAAACAGGGTTTAGATTATCCCAAACATCTCGCTACCTAGACCAATAATGTACTATGATTTGAATTCAACATAAAATGGATACAAATATTTGAATTGGAGAGCGTATGGTACATGTAGTTCATAGTGAAATATGATTACTGCTATATGTATGTTTTTTGTTATCAAGATAATATTTAAATTATTGTATAACTTGACAACAATCGTATTCAAATAAGGAAAATTGATTCAAATTTAGTCCATATGGTAGACGACAATATATATGTTCACATGGTGGAGTAAAATGTTCATATATGATGGAAGATCAAAATGTACGACTACATCAATTATAAACCGCAAGGTCACCTAACGATATATTCGAATTCAACATAACGTGGATTCAAAAATTGAAATTCGAGATCATGGCATCTGTAATCATATAAAAAGGGACATTACTCTTTCTTTGGTGGGAATTGATTTGTTTTTTGTTCTTGTTGAGGGAAGTGCGAATCGATTTGGTACTGTGCAGGGTAATCTTGTTCTCCCGATTTTTTTACATTTTTCTTGTAGTTTTTTCAATGGCATCTATAGCAATATAGTAAAAGGGGACATGACTCTCTTGTGTCTTGTATGAATTGTTTTTTTACATGTTAAGTTTGTTCTGCCGAACAAGGAATCCGCACCTTGTTATCCCGAAATTTTCAAGCTCGAGTATCTTTTGTCTCACCTGCTTTGAAACTCCCGCTTCTACAACCCGCGCCGCGCCTTGTTATCCCGAAATTTGGACGTGCGCGAGAACTCCCTCCTCATCCGAAATCGCTCCCGCAGCCCAGACACGCGAAATCCCCCTTCTACCCCTCAACCGGAAATGAAGCTCCACGTCGCGATGTCAAAACCGGTGGGGGTACGCTGGTAACTTATCCTACATTTTGGACAAGCGCGTCCCTAAGCTTGGCTCCCCCCTCCCCCTTTGCCCCCCCCATTCATACACCGAGGCCGCCAAAACCCACGAAACCCACGCTCCTCAGTCGGCCTCCCGACCGTCGCCCAGCCGGAGACTCTTCCCCGACTACGTCATCCATCGCAACAGCTCGCCGTCCCTCATCCACCGCACTGGACGAGGATCCGTTGTCGATCTTGTCGTCCCGCCAGATCAGCCGCCCCATCCCCACCTCCAAGGAGCTGCCCCGACGTTCGCCTCGTCTATCGCGCCACCTCAATCCCCACAGCGCCGTCTTGAGCTGCCCCACCGGAACCACAACACCCTCACCAATTCCTCCGATGAAGTTGAGGCCAACTCGGCGCAACCAAGGAGGTTCTGCAGTCACCGCTGCATTTTATCTTTTATTCGATCTCACGGGGCTGTCGGTGCTCGATACCGAGCAGACATGGCGTGTCTCCATCGACGGTGCCGTCACCGGCCGCATCATCCACGGCGTCTCTCCCCCATGTTGTTGCTTCCTCGGCGGAGACTTCCACAACGGCACTAGCTGCAGCTGCTCTAGCTATCGCTCGTGCTGCGGCTCTGTTCTTGATGTCGGTCGCGCTGCTGCACTGCTCCTGCTTTGATTCGTGCCGCTGCTCTGCTCTTGCTCTCGCTTGCGCTGCTGCTACTGCACGACCTCCGGCAGCTACAGGAGTTGCTTCTTTAGCACTCGCTCGCGGTGCTACTACACGACTTGCTCTCTGCTAGTGCGTTCCCTGCTCGAGCGTCTGCTGATTTAGATCACTGCTTCTCTGCTACTAGTGCTCGAACGCCCTAAACATCTATTGCAATGCTCTGTTACTAGTTCAATTAGTTTCGATAGTAAAATTCAGTTTCGACTTTGAAGTTCATTTTCTTCAGTTAAGTTCAGAGTGAATAGTACTTACAGCATCTGTCGGATCGGCCGTGGCGCAGCTGATGCGTTTTACATCTAGCACTTTTTGGTGATGTATTTTACATCATCTATTGCAGATGATATTAGGGTCCCACTTCAGATTAACGTTGTCTATCTTGTCATGCTTCAGCCTCGTCACCATACACCTTAGCGGAGCTGCTCCAACAACAGAACCGTCCATCACAGCGGAGCAGTACCCTCGGTGCCGTTTCCGGAGGCCTCGGATCTTCTTCCCCGCCTCCGACAGTCACACCAGCATCATCACCATCCTCGACGTCCAACCCAATGATGCTAAGGTCCACAAGTCTATGCCAAAGAGGTTGTACACTCATCGCATCACTTTGTTTCTCCATTCCTCTGTTCTTCCAATTCATGTGAGCCAAACACACAGGTTGACTGAAATCCTATGTTTCCAAATGCTTTGTTTTGCACGTGCATTCCTATCCTATTCCTGTGTTTTTCCTTTCCCTGCATTTATAGAATCCTCCAATTCTAAGGAGCCCTTACAGATTTACTTCATTTTCAGATAGGCGTCAAAGAAAACTCTGTGTGTTATGTCCTGCTCCTGCCGTGCCGTCATCCACCCCACCTGAGGTGCACCATCGACAGAAGCGTTCACTGCAGCAGAGATCCCCCCTGCAGACTTCCTTTCGCCGCCTCAGATCATCTTCCCCGTTGCCGGCAGCCACGCCAACCGCATTACCATCACCGACTGAGCAGATGAACCTGAGGACTACACAGTTCCGGAAGAGAGGTCGCAGTCTTTCGTGTTTGCTTACGTTATACATCGGTTATTATTACCTGCTACTTTATCGTTCAATCTTGAGTTTTGAATTGCCCATGGGTCTCATATCGAGCCAGCAACGAATAGTATCTGTCTACTATCTGGTTCATCTGGGGTCTTCTATGTGGTTCATGTTGGGTGGGCAACAAACAATAGATGATCCATTGTCTATCTTTTTAAACTGAAGCTATAATCTACCTGGTATCATTAGTTTTGGATCCATCCACTCGTTTGCTACCATCAGTCTTGATTTTTGCATGCACCCCTTAGGCCTTACAAAATCTAACTATTTTTTATTATGCATGTCAGATATTGTACACAATCGTACTGAACATGTAGAGAAAAAGAGAAGACCGTTGCGTGCGAATATAATGTCATGCAGACGCCGCTCCATGGTGGGCGAAGTGCCCCCCCCCCTCCTGCATTTCCAGATTGTATTCCAGAGGAAGATAACTGTTCAGATGGAGATTCAGAAGGAGCCGACCACGCCTGTTTACCACCTGAGGTGTTTGCTCTAACTTGGCATGCTGATGTTGGTCATATCATGCATATGGCGCCTTGCATTGCTTACATTATACATCTTATATGTCATCAGCTTAGTTTAGATTTGCTTTGTGTGAATGCCACCTGTTTGGTTTCTATATCATACTCCCACCATTCCTAAATATTTGTCTTTTTAGAGATTTCAACAAGTGACTACATACGGAACAAAATGAGTGAATCTACACTCTAAAATATGTCTTTATACATCCGTATGTGGTAGTCCATTTGAAATCTCTAAAAAGACAATTATTTAGGAACGGGGGGAGTATATGGGAATTATGCAATGCCATCTTCTTTAGCCAGGCATCATATACGTGAATCATGCAATGCCATCCTGTTTAGCCAGTCATCGTATATGTGAATTGTATCGTGCCATATTTTTTTCCATAATGTATTCCATTTGTCAACAATGTTTATACATTCATCTACTCTTCCTGTGCATCAGCCATTTGAGTCGGTCATTGGAAAATCTGGAGTGAAAACAAGGTCTTCTGAGCAGTCAGTGCTACCTGTCGATGCAGATTTCTTGCTGGTTACAGATAGCTCCTCAGAGGAGGATTCAGAGAGAGATGACCAGTCGTATTCCCCTCCCCCCGAGGTGCATGCTCTAACTTGGCTGGGTTATATTGCTCATATCTTGCATATCTTGCATTGCCATGCCATCTGCTTAGATTAGACATGCTTTGTGTGAATGCCTCCTGTTTGCTTTCTATATCAGATATGTGAATTATGCAATGCCATGTTTTTCAGCCAGTTATCATATATGTGAATTATGCACCGCCATGGAGCCAGGCATCATATATGTGAATTATCTCATGCCATCTTTTTTTCATTACGTATTCCATTTGTCGACAATCTGTGTATATTGAACTACTCTTCATGTGTATCAGCCATTTGAGCCGGTTATGGAAAAATCTGGAGTGAAAACAAGGTCTTTAGAGCAGGTAATGGTACTTGTTGAAGCATATATCTCGATGGTTACAGGGAGCTCCTCAGAGGAGGATTCAGAGACAGATGACCAGTCCTATATCCCACCTGAGGTGTATGCTCTAAGTTGCAATATTTATATTTCTCATATGATGCATATGGTGTCTTGCATTGCTTAGTTTAGACATCATATGCACACTATTGAATTCTATCTGCTTAGTTTAGAGATCATACATGCGAGTGCCAGTTGCTTAGTATATGAATCAATTATGTGAATTATATCATGCCATCTTGTATACTTAGACAACATGTATGTGAATTATTTCATCCCAACTTATTTTAGAAAGACATCATATAGTTTTGTCATGTCATCCTGTTTAGGTACTCATCATATGTTGAATTATGCCATTATATCCTGTTAAGTTATCCATCATATATCTGAAACTATGTCATGCTATCCTGTTTAGTTAGGCATCATATATGTGAAATTGTGTCATGCTGTCCTGTTTGGTTAGACAACATACATGTGAATTACCACATCTGTCTATCATACAATGTCTGTACGTTCAATTCCTTTCTTGTTTATCAGTGATTTGAATTGGAGGGGGTGATGGCAGTATCTAAGGGAGCAAAAACCCGTTCTTCACAAAAGACAGTGCTACCCGTTGATGCAGATAGAACCATGGTTGTACTGGCCCACAAACTAGCCCCACCACACATAATCAAGATTCTTCTAGATTGCACACTTACATTGTTGGGCAGAGAACTAGCTACAACCCATCTAACCGCAACCCCAGCGGATAGTAACCCACTTATAGTTGACAAAGCACCATGTCCACCACAGAGTACCCCCACACGAGCAGTTTGTAAAGCTATTGCAGTGCCCAAAGCACGAAGACCACCACAGCTAACCCAAACTCCACGTTTAAAGCAGAAGAGCAACTATTCTCAGGTCAGATTCCGTAGCTATGGTCCATACTCCTTTGCTGTTGCATCACTGTATTTACTCATACCAACTACTTTCGAATTTGAAGGATCCAATTGAAACTCCAATGGTGCAACAGGTATGTTTTAAACCTATTTCTTTAACTAGATTGTTGTTCTAACTTCTTGCTCTATGTTGATTTCAGTTTAAGTTGCATAAATAGTTATGTTCTCATGTGATGCACATTACAAGTGCTGCCAATGTTGTGTAGTTTCTCACACTTATATTCTGTCTATGCTGCTGTGTCTTAAAAATATATGAGTTGAACTGTGTCTCTATCTTGATTAGGGAACATAAACTAGAATGATATGGACAATACAGTGACCATAGTACATAGATATATGTTTGTTTCATGTTGTTATCCTGTCCTTTCCCTTTGAATTATACAAACTAGAATGATATGGCCAACCACTTTACCCTTTGAATTATCACCAAAGGTGACATATTTTCGAGGGCCGTTGTTTTCAGCAAGCTCATGAAACATCTCTTCATCTCCGGTCATATGATCAGTACATCCACTTATCAAGAACCCATTCCTTTCCTCCTGATTCATATCCCCAAAGATTTGCCTTAAGACCAAAATGTCTCATTGCATCATCAAGATCGAAGTCACTATCATCATTATCATAATATTCATGTTCATCATGATCTTGTGACTCATCATTTCCTAGAGAGGGTAATTCATTAGATAAATGATCAAAGTGGTTACTTTTATGAATTCTTATAGCTTTGAATATGATATCATTAATGATTCCAACATCTCCTTTAGCATGCTTAAGATTGGCAAGTTCAAAAAGACATTTACCAAAACTAGGATCACTAGAGTTCATCATACTCAAGGCAATAGATTTATGGAGAATTTCATCCAAAGTTTTCAAGGAATAATCGGGAAATCGTTCCTCAAGTAATTTCCATATGGTATAGGCACAATTGTGAGTAGGCAAACTAGCAATCAAATTTTTGGGCAATCCTCTAATGATGAGATCAATAGTTCTAAGATTGCGAATCATGTCAATATCTTCATCTAGGGTAGGATGCAAAGGATCAATATGAGGTGCACAAGGGCTAGCAATATACTGGTTCAAATGATATTGATTGAAGATTACAAGCATCTCATTTTTCCACTCATGGAAATACTCTCCATCAAGAATAGGCACTCTATGTCTAAGACTCCCTAATGTAGACACATCCATCTTCCTCCAATGGTGATTAAACCAAGGCAATGGAGACCAAAGCTCTGATACCACTTGTAGGATCTAGAAGTAGATGTGTCTAGAGGGGGGTGATTAGACACATAATGCTCAAGTTGCAATTTTTAAGCTTTTTGGTTTAAGTGGAGTTTAGGCACAATTTCAACACACACAAAACATATCAAGCAAGCATGCAAAGAGTATATGAGCAGCGGAATGTAAAGCATGCAACTTGCAAGGTTGTAAATGGAAGGGTTTGGAGAGATCAAACGCAATTGGAGACACGGATGTTTTTCCCGTGGTTCGGATAGGTGGTGCTATCCTACATCCACGTTGATGGAGACTTCAACCCACGAAGGGTAACGGTTGCGCGAGTCCACACAGGGCTCCACCCAAGGGTAACGGTTGCGCGAGTCCACACAGGGCTCCACCCACGAAGGGTCCACGAAGAAGCAACCACCCACAAAGGGTCCATGAAGAAGAAACCTTGTCTATCCCACCATGGCCATCGCCCACACAGGACTTGCCTCACTAGCGGTAGATCTTCACGAAGCAGGCGATCTCCTTGCCCTTACAAACTCCTTGGTTCAACTCCACAATCTTGTCGGAGGCTCCCAAGTGACACCTAGCAAATCTAGGAGACACCACTCTCCAAGAAGTAACAAATGGTGTGTAGGTAATGAACTCCTTGCTCTTGTGCTTCAAATGATAGTCTCCCCAACACTCAACTCTCTCTCATAGGATTTGGATTTGGTGGAAAGAAGATTTGAGTGGAAAGCAACTTGGGAAAGGCTAGAGATCAAGATTCATATGGTAGGAATGGAATATCTTTGTCTCAACACATGAGTAGGTGGTTCTCTCTCAAAACATATGAGTTGGAATGGTGTATGCATTCTGATGGCTCTCTTCTTGAATGAAGAGGGGGTGGAGGGGTATATATAGCCTCCACACAAAATCCAACCGTTACACACAGTTTTCCAATCTCGGTGGGACCGAATCAACAAACTCGGTCGGACCGAAAATGTAAACCTAGTGACCGTTAGAGATTTTCGGTGGGACTAACATGCAACTCGGTAGGACCGATATGGTTAGGGTTTGGGCATAACGTAATCTCGGTGATACCAATTACACAAACTCGGTAAGACCGAATTTGGTAATTAGCTAACCAGAGAGTTGGTCAGGCAAACTCGGTGGGACCGATTTGTTCTTTCGGTGAGACCGAAAAGTTACAAAGGGGAAACACTGAATTTACATTGCAATCTCGGTGGGACCGATTCGCTCTTTCGGTGAGACCGGAAAGTTACGAAAGGGAAACAGAGAGTTTGCAACCCCATCTCGGTGAGACCGAGATCCCTATCGGTAGAACTGAATTGCTAGGGTTTGGCAGTGGCTTATGACAAATGAAAACTCGGTGGCGCCGGATAGAAAGAATCGGTATGACCGAGTTTGGCTTAGGGTTTAGGTCATTTGTGGAAGTGGGAAAGTAGCTGAGGATTTTGGAGCATATCATTAAGCACATGAAGCAAGAGGCTCATTAAGCAACACCTCATCCCTCCTTAATAGTATTGGCTTTCCCTATGGACTCAGTGTGATCTTGGATCACTAAAATGTAAAATGAAGAGTCCCGAGCTTGAAGCTTTAGCCAATCCTTTGTCCTTAGCATCTTGAAGGAGTTCCCACAACCTTTAGTCCATGCCACTCCATTGTTGAACTTATCTGAAACATGCTAGATAGAAATGTTAGTCCAACAAGAGATATGTTGTCATCAATTATCAAAACCACCTAGGGAGCACTTGTGCTTTCAATCTCCCCCTTTTTGGTAATTGATGGCAACATACATCAAAGCTTTAGATAAGGATATAAAGAACAGCAAGTAAAGCTTTGGAAGGACATGTAACAAGCATAGGCTCCTCCTACATGTATGCACTCATGTAAATATGAAATATAGAGGCATGTGAGAGCATAACCATGACAGAGTAGGCAATGTGTTACATGTATCTTGGCCATATGCATCAAAGCAAAAGATTATCAAGGAAAATACCTTCATGCTCATGAGTCCTTCTTGCAAACAGTATGTACATAAGCAAGAACTCCTCATACTCATGATTTTGATGCATATACTTACCTTGTGGTCTTGAGTTGGCTTAGGATGGAATGGACCTGCACAAACAAGGTTAGATTAACACAGGTACGTCCACTAGCCAGAGCAAACAAAAGAAACCACAAGAATACCAAGACTGGGATGACATGTAGAGAGTGAGTACAAGGTACCACATTGAATTCAACATGTCCCCAAGAATAAAGATATGCAATGAATTTGACTGATTTCTTTTCCTTAGGTGTCTTGCTCCCCCTGAATCGTACATGGGATATTGGGAGAAGATAGGAAACAGAAAATCAGAGCTGAAAGATATGAATAGAACTTAAGTATGAACATGTCTTTCCCCCAAACAGACATGTGGCATCTCTCCTCTTGAACATCAAGCATCTGGGATCCTTGAGTATTCTCTCCCCCTTGGAGATTTCTTTCTCCCCCTTAATATATGGGATCCTTGAGTATTCTCTCCCCCTTAGTACTTTCTCCTTTGTAGGTGATAAGCTTTTGATGTGATCTCTCTCTCCCTGATGATAAGCTTTGATGTGATCTCTCTCTCCCCCTTTGACATCAATTTCCAAGAAGGTTTTTCCTGGAATCCGTCGAATAGGTTTGGTCCTTGAGATTCAGTACAAAGCAGGGAATAAAACTGTGATGCTTGTAGAGGACAAGATTCATTGAGTGGAGCTGGATCAGAAGAAATATAGAATATGTGGCAAATTGTTTTTCCTGTTGCGAAATCGGTGGCACCGAGTGGCATGTTTCGGTAGTACCGAAGGGATTCGGTTGGACCGAAAATGGCAATTCGGTGAAACCGAGTTCATCACAGAGAAAAACACTTGTCACCTCAGCTCACTAGTCAAGTAAGATCTCACAAAGATTTGCAATGAATTTGATGCAGAAATATGCAGAACAAGAACCAAAAAAAAGAGTGAAAGTTTCTAGATGAAGTTTTTGTTTTTGTTTTGTTTGAAAAAGAAGGAAACAAATATGCAAGGGATAAATGAAATAACTCAGAAAAGAACACAAGAGAACTTCATCTAGAATTGGGCGGTGACATAGTCACCTATGTTAGAGTATATTGACTTAGGAGTCAAGTGAGAACACTTGATCATAGGTCATACTCATCGTTTAAGCTCAAAATGGGGTTACCATTTTTTGTTTAAGCATCTTGATGTATTCACATCTTGTTGAGTTGCTTTGACTCATGTCTTGGAGTAAAGCTTCTCTAAGATGGAATAACATACCTTGGGTGGTGATGTGGTTCTTGCTCATGTAGTTGAACTTGTGTGGGTGCTCAAGGTTGATGTAGTTCATCAAGAGTTGGGAGCACCACTTGGAGTTTGAGTTCATCTACCTACATGGGTTAGTTCTTGCAAGGAAGAGCACTTGTGTATCCAAAAATGAAAATCATGAAGCTTAACATAGAATTTGTCAAAGGATATGTTTGAGTGGTTTTGTGCTTCCCTGTCTTCAACCACTATTGTGTAGAGTCTTGGTGATGTAGAGATTGCTCAAGATATGAGTGAGTCGCAATCTCATGGAATTAGATTCAACCAAGCACCTACATGGGTTAGACAACATGCAAGGTGCAAATATATCCAAGACATAAGATAGTTATCATAAGAGATATATCATGGATTAGTCATAAGCTCATGTCTTGCATGTATCCAATGGAGTTCCTACTCCAAGTTCGAAGCATCAATGATGTTCAATTCTCCTCTCAACCTACAAAACACTTTCTCATCAAGTGGTTTAGTAAATATATCTGCTAATTGCTTGTCGGTGCGAACATGCTTAAGATTGATGTCACCCTTAGCAACATGATCTCGAATGAAATGATGACGAACTTCAATATGCTTAGTGCGAGAATGTTGTACAGGATTATGACCAATTTTGATAGCACTTTCATTGTCACAAAGCAGTGGAACATGTTTCACATAAATCCCATAATCTTTAAGAGTTTGGGTCATCCAAAGTAATTGAGCGCAACATGAACCAGCGGCAATGTATTCCGCTTCGGCGGTGGATAAGGATACCGAGTTTTGTTTCTTGGAAGACCAAGACACAAGAGATCTGCCAAGAAATTGACAAGTACCCGAAGTGGACTTTCTGTCAACCTTGTCTCCGGCATAATCCGAGTCAGAATAGCCAACAGGATCAAAAGAAGACCTCTTAGGATACCAAATGCCAAAATTTGGTGTATGGATTAAATATCTCACTATCCTTTCCACAACCTTAAGATGACAATCTTTAGGAGCAGCTTGATATCGTGCACACATGCACACACTTAGCATAATATCGGGACGTGAAGCACATAGGTATAACAATGAACCAATCGTAGAGCGATA
Organism: Triticum aestivum; assembly: GCF_018294505.1. Lineage (NCBI taxonomy): Eukaryota > Viridiplantae > Streptophyta > Magnoliopsida > Poales > Poaceae > Triticum > Triticum aestivum. The sequence continues at coordinate 283,783,026 of NC_057803.1, read as the reverse complement.
AACCTTTTGATCAACAGGTTCACCATCTTTGGACAAATCATTATGTCCACTAGTAGGCATGGGTGTAGACATACCTTTGCATTCTTGCATATTGAACTTCTTGAATAAGTCCTTGGTGTACTTTGTTTGAGAGACAAATGTACCTTCCTTAGTTTGCTTGATTTGCAACCCGAGAAAGAATTTGAGTTCACTCATCATAGACATCTCAAACTTCTCTGACATTAGCTTTCCAAACTTTTCACTAAAGAGAGGGTTAGTTGAACCAAATATGATATCATCAACATAAATTTGGCATAAAAATAGTTCTCCATTAACCCTTTTAGTAAAAAGAGTAGAATCAATTTTACCAATTTCAAAACCACTTGTAGTAAGGAACTTGGTCAAGCATTTATACCATGCTCTAGGAGCTTGTTTAAGACCATAAAGAGCTTTGTGAAGTTTGTAAACATGATTTGGTTTCTTAGGATTGACAAAGCCGGGAGGTTGTTTGACATAAACTTCCTCCTCTATTTCACCATTTAGAAAAGCACTTCTAATGTCCATTTGGTACAAGGTGATATTATGGTGATTAGCATAGGCAAGTAAGATGCGAATGGACTCAAGTCTAGCAACGGGAGCATACGTCTCACCATAGTCCATACCTTCGACTTGTGTGTACCCTTGGGCAACGAGACGTGCTTTGTTGCGAACCACTTGTCCATCTTCATCTTGCTTGTTGTGAAACACCCATTTGGTACCAATGATGTTGTGGTTGTTGTCGGGCTTCTCAACCAATGTCCAAACTTGGTTTCTCTCAAAATTATGTAGCTCTTCATGCATAGCGTTTATCCAATCCGGATCTTCCAATGCTTCTTCAACCTTCATTGGTTCAATGCTAGAGATGAATGAATAGTTTTCACAAAAAGTTAGCTAAATGAGTTTTTGAGCGAGTGATTCTCCCGGTTTGTATATCATTGAGGATTTGCTCGAGGGGATGATCTTTGGCAATTCTTGCTCGAACTCGTGAGAGCTTTTGCTTGTGTCTTCGTTGAACATCTTCTTCATCTTGTTCTTCTTCTTGGCCTTCTTCATTGTTGACGTCGTCATTCTCTTGTCATGGTGGAGAAGGAGGTTGTTGATGTTCATCTTGACGTACTTCCTCGTTTTCTTCATCTTGGTGTGTCCCACTTGTGGATGCTTCCGTGTCGATTCTTGGTTCACCTTGTCGTGAAGTAGAAGCTTCCACTTGGACGGATGAAGTACTCTCCTTCACCTCCGTTGGACGAATTTTGCCGATGGACAAGTCTTGAATTGCTTCTGAAGAGTCTTTGTCTCCTACATCAATTGGCAATTGCTCTACTTGCGAGCCATTAGATTCATCAAACTTCACATCTACCGTCTCTTCAACCTTTCGGGTGAAATTGTTGTAGACATGGTAAGTGTGAGAGTTTGAGCCATAACCAAGTAGAAAACCTTCATGAGTTTTAGGAGCAAACTTTGAACGACGATGCTTATCAAGAATGTAGCACTTTGAGCCGAATACTCGAAAGTATCCAACTTGGGGTTTGTTACCGGTGAGAAGCTCGTATGCCGTCTTGCCGAGTAGCTTGTGAAGATATAAGCGATTTGTTGTGTGACAAGCTGTCTCAACTGCTTCTGCCCAAAAGTGACCTACTGTGACAAACACGTTTCATCACGGAAGTGTAATTTTTTTGTAGTGTCCATGGCCTCCATGGCAGCGGACGGGTGAGAGTCCCTCCGATATTGGATCTTTCTCTCTATCCCTCTCTATTTCTGCATTCTAGATTTTGCCCTTTCACCGTTTCTTATATTCCTGGAGATCCGTAACTCCGATTGGATTGAAATTCGAACACGATTTTTATCCGGATATTAGCTTTCTTGCAGCGAAAGAAGGGCAACAACCTCCTTACGGGGTGTACACGAGGGTCAGGGGCGCGCCTGCCCCCTGGGGCGCCCCCTGCGTCGTGGCCCCCTCGGGCATCGTGTCACGTTGATTCCACTTCCCAAAATTCATATATATTTGTCACATCCCTGGTCCTGTTATGCACTAGGCCAGACCTCATGTGAGCATCATGTTTTAATTCAAATGAAATTTGAATTGAGGGATTTTCTAAGCCTCAGAAACCTTCTAAAAATGATGATCAACATTAAAAATTGCTTCAAATGCTTCCAAGGAAATGTTCCTTTTCAGCTTTGAAAAATATTGGCAAGAATAAAATGCAAACCAATATTTTTGGAGTGACTGAAACATTTATTTTGGGGCCTTTGAATTAATTCAATAACTATTTGCATTGGATATATATTTGATATATAAATAATATATGTCCAATAATACTGGAACATTTTTATGTGGTTTGGTATATTTTAGCTCTAGCCACATAACTATTTTCAGGATTTTATAAAATGGTTTAGTATTTTACTAAACTAAAACAACACAGAACAAAATAGATAAATAAAAACAGAAATAGAAAGAGTAGAGGACTACCTGGCGCTCACCTCAGCCCACTTACCTGGCCCAGCTCCTCCAGCACGGCCCAGCCCACCCTTTTCCTGTCGTCTTCCTCCCCTCGCACCGAAGCAGCTCGGTGGCGAGCGCTGGCGATGCCCCAGCCACCTCCTGCTTGCCGCCTTCCCCTCGTCGCCCTGGACTCCGTCCGCGACGCCACGCAGCCCCTGGCCCTTCTCACTCCCTCTGTACTCCTCCCCCCCTTCTCTGCTCTCTCCTGCAGCACCACCGACACGCCACCATCGCCGCCGACGCCGATTGCCGCAGCCACCGGCCACCCCTCGCCCTCCCGCTGAGCTCAGGAGCTCCGCCACTCCGTCCTTGACCCACCTCACCGAGCCACACCCCCCCTAGAAGCCCCCGAACGACCTCACCGGGCTCGTCTTCTACCTCGGACCCGCCGGCCATCACCGTCAAATTCGTCGGCTCCGGACCCTCCCCGACCTCGCCGAGCATTCCGTTGTCATCGCGGTGAGCCCCGTCGTGTTTCCCCTCTCTCCATTCGCTCGCCCCTATGCTGCACCCGCCGTCTCACCGCAACCGGAGCTCGCTGCCGCCGGCCATGTTGCCGTCGCGGCCATGGCTTGTTTCGGTCGCGTCCAAGCACGGCTTTGAGCTCGTGGGGCTCACAGGAAGCCCATGCGCAGCTCAGCTTGTCCAAAACCCCACCAGGGCCTCGCGCCCGTTACCACCCGAACTCCGGCGCCGCCGCGAGCTCCGTTCCGACGAGCCCCGGCGTCCCCGCAGCCTCCCACCTACCCCATCAGATGCGGGAGAGCCCGGGCTACGCCCCGGTGCCCTCAGCGCGCGAATCCGATGCCCTAGCGCAAGTCCGGCATGCCCCCTCCGTGCTCCGTGGTCGTCGCCGGCGAAACTCCGGTGGGAGCTGATGTGGCTCCGTCATTAGGAGCTAATCCAACTAACTAAACCACCTACAGCCACTGACAGTAGGCCCCACCCCAGGTCAAACCCCATTCAGCACTGGGTTTGACCGGGATTAGTTCCTGAGTCACTGACCAGTGGACCCCACTGGTCAGGTTTGACCTGGGGCGCCCAGTTGACTCTGCTGACGTCACCGTGACGTGGTGCTGACGCCATAAATCATTTCTGGATTTATTATTATTTCAGGAAATTTCAGAAAATGCCCTAAACTTCAATAAATCATAGAAATTCAACCGTAACCCCAAATTAAATAATTTATATATGAAAAATTATCAGAAAAATTCAAGGAATCCATCTGTACCATTTTCATGCATGTTAGAACAACTTATAGCTGCTGTATAGCACAAATCAATTAAATGACATTTGAATAATCACATATTGAGTTTGAATTTGAATCTTGTATTCAAACCAACCCCATTTAATCTGTTGCTAGTTGCATTAGCTCAAAACACATTCATATTGCCATGTCATAAGCATGCATCATATTGTGCATTGCATTGATCGTGTTTCTTCTGTGTTTGCCGGTGTTGTTCTCCCTCGGTAGACGTTGTACCGACGATGTGATCGTTGACACTGATGAAGACTCAATGTTATCTTCAAAAGTGTCAGGCAAGCAAAACCCCCTTGTTCATTCCGATACAATCCCACTCTCTCGCTCCTGCTCTCTTTTACTGCATTAGGACAACAACGATTCATCTGTTACTTGCTGCGGTAGCTGAACCCCTTTATCCTTTGCATGACCTGTCATTCCACAGTAAATAGATGAAACCCACTAGTATGAGTAGGAGTTGTTTGAGCCCTGTTGTGCCTACTCATTCATGTTTGTTTGTCATGCCTGCTACTGCTTAGAGTTGAGTCAGGTCTGATTCATCGGGGATGAATTAGAGGTGTGTGAACATGTCCTACTATGTGTGAGCTAAGTGTGTGAACACGATTTGGTAAAAGGTATCGGTGAGAGGCCATGTAGGAGTACATGGTGGGTTGTCTCATTGAAGCCGTCCTCAGGAACTGAGTTCTGTGTTTGTGATCCATGATTCAGCTACTACCATACATTGGGCCCTGAAATATGACCCCACTCGACTTCTTATTCACCCTTGTCCTCTGTCCAGGAGTTGCAAGTAGTTTCTGGTGTTTGTAGTATGCTGGAGGCCGTGGACAGCGCTGACCGTAGGGGTGGGCTGTGATGCGGTAGGCACGTGGCCGGGTATACCGGCCGCCCGTTTGGTGTCACGGAACCCTGTTCACATCGTTTGGGGCTGTGAGCGAAACTACGGCCGGATCTCCTCATGGATGGAACCCGAATAGGCGATAAACCTGGACTAGAGACTTGAGTGTTTAGGTAGGTCGTGGTCTACACCCACGTCGGCTTTCGCTTGAAGTCTGCCGAGCACATGTCGTGTGCAGACGCTAAGTGGTGGAAACATGTATGAAGAAGTACACCCCTGCAGGGTTAACATCATCTATTCGAATAGACATGTCCGCGGTAAAGGACTTCTAGGTTGCTTATATCAGTTCATAGACAAGTGAAAGTGGATACTCTAAAATACGCAAGATAAGCGTGAGTGCTATGGATGGCGCTCTCGTAGGGAGACAGGAGTGGATCCATAGTGGTGTATTGATATGGTGAATATGTGGACTCGTGTGCGCCACCTCAAAAGAGTTGCTTGCAGTCGTAGTTTAGGATAGCCACCGAGTCAAAGCTGGCTTGCTGCAGTTAAACCCCACCATCCCCTTGTTGATAATGATGCATATGTAGTTAGTTCTGATGTAAGTCTTGCTGGGTACATTTGTACTCACGTTTGCCTATTTTATGTTTTTGCAGAGAGACTTCAGTCTCACTAGTAGTTCCACATGGACTTCGACGTTTAGCTTGTTACCTCAGCTACGATCTTGTGCCCTCGGCAGGATTTGGTAGATAGTCAGGCTTCTCAGCCTTTTTCATTTATAGATGTCTGTACTCAGACATGATAGCTTCCGCTTGTGCTTTGATTTGTATGCTCTGAATGTTGGGTCATGAGACCCATGTTTGTAATATCTCGTTCCTCGGAGCCTATTGAATAAATTACTTGAGTCGTAGAGTCATGTTGTGATGCCATGTTGTATTTGCACATATCGAGCATATTGTGTGTATGTTATTGAAATGCTTGGTATGTGTGGGTTCTGACCATCTAGTTGTTTATCTTTAGTAGCCTCTCTTACCGGGAAATGTCTCCTAGTGTTTCCACCGAGCCATGGTAGCTTGCTACTGCTCCGGAACACTTAGGCTGGCCGGCATGTGTCCTTCTTCGTTCCTGTGTCTGTCCCTTCGGGGAAATGTCACGCGATGAATACCGGAGTCCTGTTAGCCCGCTACAGCCCGGTTCACCGGAGTCCTGCTAGCCCAGTGCTACAGTCTGGATTCACTCGCTGATGACCGACACGTTCGATGCTGGGTCATGGATGCCTGTCCCTGTAAGTCTGTGCCACTTTGGGTTTACGACTAGCCATGTCAGCCCGGGCTCCTTATCATATGGATGCTAGCGACACTATCATATACGTGTGCCAAAAGGCGCAAACGGTCCCGGGCAAAGGTAAGGCGACACCCGTGGGAATACCGTGCGTGAGGCCGCAAAGTGATATGAGGTGTTACATGCTAGATCGATGTGGCATTGAGTCGGGTTCCTGACAATATTCCAAAAAAAATCTCCATAAATTTTTATCACGTTTGGACTCCGTTTGATATGTATTTTCTGTGAAACAAAAAACTTGCAACAAACAGGAACTGGCACTGGGCACTGGATCAATATGTTAGTCCCAAAAATAGTATAAAAAGTTGCCAAAATTATATGAAAGTTGTATAATATTAGCATGAAACAATAAAAAATTATAGATACGACGGAGACGTATCAGCATCCCCAAGCTTAATTCCTACTCGTCCTCGAGTAGGTAAATGATAAAAAAGATATTTTTTGATGTGGAATGCTACCTAGCATAATCTTGATCATGTAATCTAATCATGGCATGAATATTAAGACACGAGCGATTCAAAGCAATAGTCTATCATTTGACATTAAGACAATAATACTTCAAGCATACTAATAAAGCAATCATGTCTTTTCAAAATAACATGGCCAAAGAAAGTTATCCCTACAAAATCATATAGTCTGGCTATGCTCCATCTTCACCACACAAAATATTCAAATCATGCACAACCCCGATGACAAGGCAAGCAATTGTTTCATACTTTTGACATTCTCAAACCTTTTCAACTTTCACACAATACATGAGCGCGAGCCATGGATATAGCACTATAGGTGGAATAGAATATGATGGTGGAGGTTGTGTGGAGAAGACAAAAAGGAAGAAAGTCTCACATCGACGCGGCTAATCAACGGGCTATGGAGATGCCCATCAATTGATGTCAATGCAAGGAGTAGGGATTGCCATGCAACGGATGCACTAGAGCTATAAGTGTATGAAAGCTCAAACTGAAACTAAGTGGGTGTGCATCCAACTTGCTTGCTCATGAAGACCTCGGGCATTTGAGGAGGCCCATCATCGGAATATACAAGCCATATTCTGTAATGAAAATTCCCACTAGTATATGAAAGTGTAACTCAAGAGACTCTCTATATGAAGAACATGGTTCTACTCTGAAGCACAAGTGTGGTAAAAGGATAGTAACATTGCCCCTTCTCTCTTTTCTCTCATTTTTTTACTTTTCTTCTTCTTTTTTCTTATTTTTTTTCTTTTTTTGTAGGCTTCTTTGCCTCTCTCTCTTTTTTGGGGCTTCTCTGGCCACTTTTATTTTGATAACCTCACATGGGACAATGTTATAATAATGATGATCATCACACTTTTATTTATTTACAACTCGATCTTAGAACAAAATATGACTCTATATGAATGACTCCGGCGGTGTACCGGGATGTGCAATGATCTAGCATATCAATGACATCAAAAAACGGACAAGCCATGAAAACATCATGCTAGCTATCTTACAATCATGCAAAGCAATATGACAATGAATGCTCAAGTCATATATATGATGATTATGGAAGTTGCATGGCAATATATCTCGGAATGGCTATGGAAATGCCATGATAGGTAGGTGCGGTGGCTGTTTTGAGGAAGATATAAGGAGGCTTATGTGTGATAGAGCATATCATATCATGGGGTTTGGATGCACCGGCGAAGTTTGCACCAACTCTCGAGGTGAGAAAGGGCAATGCATGGTACCGAAGAGGCTAGCAATGATGGAAGGGTGAGAGTGTGTATAATCCACGAACTCAATATTAGTCATAAAGAACTCACATACTTATTGCAAAAATCTATTAGTCATCGAAACAAAGTACTATGAACATGCTCCTAGGGGGATAGATTGGTAGGAAAAGACCATCGCTCGTCCCCGACCGCCACTCATAAGGAAGACAACCAATAAATACCTCATGCTCCAACTTCATTACATAACGGTTCACAATACGTGCATGCTACGGGAATCACAAACTTCAACACAAGTATTTCTACAATCCACAACTACCCACTAGCATGACTATATATCACCATCTTTATATCGCAAAACTAATGCAAGGAATCAAACATATCATATTCAGTGATTTACAAGTTTTATGTAGGATTTTATGACTAATCGTGTGAATAGCCAATTCCTGTCATCTCTCTAAATAGATATAAGTGAAGCAAGAGAGTTTAATTATTTCTACAAAAGATATGCCCACGTTCTAACAAATATAAGTGACTCAAAAGAGCATTCTACAAATGGAGGTTTTCTATGTGAAGAGAAACTGGCAATCCAAACTTCAAATGATATAAGTGAAGCACATGAAGCATTCTATAAAGCCATACTCAAAAGATATAAGTGAAGTGCAATGAGCATTCTATAAATCAACCAAGGACTATCTCATACCAGCATGGTGCATAAAATAAAAGTGAAAACTAAATGCAGAAGATGCTCCAAGATTTGGACATATCGCATGAACGAAACGAATTCGAAAACATATAGATACTTGTTGAAGAAAGATGGGATGCCTTCCGGGGCATCCCCAAGCTTAGACGCTTGAGTCTCCTTGAATATTTACTTGGGGTGCCTTGGGCATCCCAAGCTTAAGCTCTTGCCTCTCCTCCTTATCCTCATATCGAGACATCATCGATCTTCGAACACTTCATCCACACAAAACTCAACAAAAAGCTCAGTAAGAACCGTTAGTATAATAAAGCAAATCACTACTCTAAGTACTATTTCAAACCAATTCATATTTTGTTTTTGCATTGTAGCTACTGTAATATAACTTCTCCATGGCTTAATCCACTGATAGAAATTGATAGTTTCATCAAAACAAGGAAACAATGCATCAAAAACATAATCTGTCTTAAACATGATAGTCTGTAATAATCTGAACATTCACCATACCTCTGGTACTACAAAAATTCTGAACAAAATTATAAAAAATAAAAAAATTGTATAGAAAGACAGTGCAAAAAGTTTCAGAACCGTTTGAAGTTCTAGTGAAAAATGTAAAATCGCGCACTACAGCCAAGGTTTCTGTCTTGTACCGCACAAACCAACAAGCAATGTAAACATCCTAAAGGAAAATCTTGGCACATTATTCTTGTTTTTAAACTTTATAAAATCACAAAATAGAAATAAATGACTCTCTAAAACTTCTGGGTTGTCTCCCTGGCAGTTCTTTCTTTAAAGCCATTAAGCTAGGCATATAGTGCTCAAGTAATGGATCCACCTAGATCCCAAGGTATATCAAAGCCAATTTTAATTAACAATGATTTGTGATTTAGTAGTGAGCACAAAGTAACATATATAATGCAACAACGAAGTCTAACTCTCTTCCTATGCATCGGCATCTGATAAAAGAACAATTCATGCACACACAGTAAAGGCCAGTGCATAGTATAAACAGTTTCTTGCAATTTTATCATATTGGAAACATGGAGAGGCGGAGATGTAGTTCCTCTATCATAATAATTGCAAGTAGGAGCATCAAGCACATGCATATTATATTCATCAAAATTATCATGTGTAGTAGTGAAACGCAACCCATAAATATAATCCTTAATAAGGGCAAACTTCTCCGATATAGTGTAGTTGGGAGAATTCAAAAAGATAATAGAACAATCATGTGTGGGTGCAATAGCAACAACTTTATGTTTAATATAAGGAACTATAGCAAGTTCATATCCATAAGCATAATTCATATTGGCATCTTGGCCACAAGAATAGCAAGCATCAAGTTCATCAAAACGGGATATTTCAAACGAATCAACGGGATCATAGCAATCATCCTTCGTTAACACGAAGGGAAATTAAACAATGTATGAGTTGAAGAGTTACTCTCATTAGAAGGTGGGCACGAGTAGCTAATCCACTCTTCCTCCTTTTGTTCTTCGCTCTCCTCATCATCTTTTTCATCCAATGCGCTCACAGTTTCATCAATTTCTTCTTCCATAGACTCCTCCAAAATATTAGTCTCTTCTTGGACAGCAGAGGAGTCCTCAATATAAGGTTTAACATAGGCATTAGAAGCATAATTATCATAACAATATTTAAGTATGGCAAAAAATTAGATTTGTAAAGAGTAGCATCATACTTTCGAATTAAAGAGGCAATTTCATAAGCACCCTTAAAAGCAACAAATTCTTCAATTTGTTGAACATCATAGTAATTATAAACACCCTTAGTATACGAAGATATGATTCCATTATCACTAAACTCACATTGGTAGGAAAGGAGTTTCTTAGCGTCTTCAGAACAACAAGTAAAATCATATATTTCACATAAATTCCAAGCATAGCATTGCAAACGATGAATTTGATCTAGTAAAAGTTTCCCTTTTTGAGATAAGCGGTGTCACACATAACAAGCATGCTCATCTAAAGATTTGCCCTCAACTAAGCTAGTTGGGGTTTCAGCACAAGCACAAAGGGATCGAAGATGATCCAAGTAAAAAGCTTCAGGAGTGTCATAGATTTTGAGTGGTTCTTCAACCATTGGTGTAGTAGGTACAACTAATTTTTTTGGTATTCTGCGTTTCCTACCCATAACTAAGATAGAAAACAAGAGCACAAAATAAAAACTACTTAGTGATAAAGCAAACAAGCACACACGAGAATATTCACCCCACACTATGACTCCCCAGCAACGGCGCCAGAAAAAGGTCTTGATAACCCACAAGTATAGGGGATCAATTTTAGCCTCTTTCTATAAGTAAGAGTGTCGAACCCAACGAGGAGCTAAAGGTAGAACAAATATTCCCTCAAGTTCTATCGACCGCCGATACAACTCTACGCACGCTTAACGTTCGCTTTACCTAGAACAAGTATGAAACTAGAAGTACCTTGTAGGTGTAACGGGACAGGTTTGCAAGAATATAAAGAGCACATAAATAAAAACTAGGGGCTCTTTTAGGTAAAGAAGCAATAAAGTTAGTATAGCGAGTGTGGAAAAGTGGTGGTAGGAGTTGCGAAATTGTCCCTAAGCAATTGACTACGTTACTAGACCGATAGCAAGTTTTATGTCGGAGAGGCCACTGCTAGCATGTCATCCCCTACTTGGAATTCTATGCACTTATGATAGGAACCATTAGCAGGCATCCGCAACTACTAACGTTCATTAAGGTAAAACCCGACCATAGCATTAAGATATATTGGTCCCTCTTCAATCCCATATGCATCAATTTCTATGCTAGGTTGAAGCTTCTGTTACTCTTGCCCTCCAATACATAGTCCTATCAACATACAACTGACCCTATGGTGTGATCCACGCGCGCGCTCATATGATGGGCACCATAGGACAACAACATACCACAAGCAAATTAAACCAATCATAGCAATTCACCAATTACCGATAGGACAAAGAAAATCTACTCAGACATCATAGGATGACAACACATCACTGGATAACAATATGAAGCATAAAGCACCATATTCAAGTAGGGGGTACAGTGGGTTGCGGGAGAGGGGACCGCTGTAGATAGATGGGGGAAGGTGATGAAGATGTTGGTGAAGATGACAGAGGTGTTCGTGTTGGTCGCCGTCACATGATGATGGCCCCGGCGGCGTTCCGGCGCCACCGGAAGAGAGGGAGAGAGAGCCCCCTTCTTCTTATTCCTTGACCTTCTCTCTAGATGGGAGAAGGGTTTCCCCTCTAGTCCATGGCCTCCATGGCGGCGGAGGGGCGAGAGCCCCTCCGAGATTGGATCTTTCTCTCTGTCTCTCTCTGTTTCTGCATTCCTGATTCTACCCTTTCACTTTTTCTTATATTCCCGGAGATCCGTAACTCCGATGGGATTGAAATTCCACCACGATTTTTATCTGGATATTAGAATTCTTGCGGCGAAGAAGGTCAACAACCGCCTTACGGGGTGTCCACGAGGGTCAGTGGCATGCCTGCCCCCCTAGGGCGCGCACCTGCCTCGTGGCCCACTCGGGCATCGTCTCACGTTGATTCCACTTCCCAAAATTCACATATATTCCTAAAAAAATCTCCGTCAATTTTTACCCCGTTTGGACTCCGTTTGATATGGATTTTCTGCAAATCAAAAAAACGTGCAACAAACAGGAACTGGCACTGGATCAATATGTTAGTCCCAAAAATAGTGTAGAAAGTTGCCAAAAGTATATGAAAGTTGTTAATATTGGCATGGAAAAATAAAAAATTATAGATACGATGGAGACGTATCAGCGACCTGCTACAAGAGCTGCCCCGGATGAATGAGCAAGTTCGGCAAGCAATGCGGAGTGTTGCCAAGGCTTTATGGCCATCCGCCTCTCGTCTAGGAGGTATGGCGAAGCTCGTGGATCTATTCAAAGGGGCACGGCGGCGGATTCGATTATGGAACATATCAGCCTGCCGAGAAGGTGCGCGAGAGGCCTAGGCCATGGTGAAGACACGGTACACCAAGCTCGATCCTAATCATATGGCCCGGGTCGGGCCTAAAGGGTCAGATGGAAAATAAATTCCCCTTAGTTTAGTATATGACCAAGTAGAAGTAGCCGCCAAATATTCCCAACATGATTGTACGCTAGACAGCCTGTTAGATGGTATAGAGGAGGAAATTTTTGAGTCCAAGTGACTATGTATTTTCCTTGACATATTTTCCCCTACCTAGATGGTAAAACGATTGTCATGGCCGACCTTTTCGCTTCGACCTCTGGACCCGAAGGTGCGGAGTGTTTCCAAATACCTGAGCGGCAAAATAGACCGGGGTATGCGTGGAAACCAGGCATAGGGGTCATAGTTGGTTGAATAGACAAGTTGTATCCGGCTAGCTATGTTATATTACATTGTGATTGTAAGAAACGTCTTCCAGAGATAATAGTTCCGTTAAGGGTTCCTTTCCCTGGGTGTACATGCGTTAATGTGCATGTCCGAACTATGATTGAAAACACCGCAGTATACATAACATCTGGGGGTTCGTAGTGGAAGGAATGTAAAAACATCTTTAGTCCGCCGACATAATATTCCCTTAAGAATGCTAGCTTTCGGCTTCACCCAGTCTAAGGTACACATCCGGATGACCCGACAGTAATAATCGCAGAGGTGCTCCCTTTATGCCCTACCCGAACTAACGAGAACGTAGGGCATAAGCACAGGAGCCAGGCAACCCAGCCTGGCCAAAACTTAAGTCATATCGATGCATATAATGAAGAAGAAAAGGTACATATGAGGAAAAAACGCATATGTGATGAGCTTGATGCTCGAAAAATAACAATAATAAGGTTCTGTGCAAGAAGCCCCCAGGCATAATGGACGTACATATTTGAGGATGTGTATGTCATAGGTGCATGTTTTAGCCGCACGAAAGCTTTAAGGCTAAAAAAAGAAGAAGCGAAAAGAGGGGAGAAAAAATAATGGAAACAATAGGGAGAAGGAGATGAACAAAGAGTTCGGCGCTAGGCATAGAATCTTCAGAGCCTGGCCATGTTCCAGGGGTTCGGCTCTAGGCGATTGTCTGATGCATCACGCAGGCGGTACGCTCCTCCAGTGAGAACTTCGTCAATGATGAAGGGACCATCCCACTTGTGCTTGAGTTTGTCCTTTTTCTTCTCCGGCAAGCGTAGGACGAGTTCGCCAACATTATAAGTCTTGGCCCACACTTCTCTACTTTGAGATCTGCGGGCTTGCTGTTGATAAAATGCGGAACGGGCTTTTGGGACGTCGCGCTCCTCCTCCAGGGAATCTAAGTTGTCCTGCTGATCAAGCTTGGCCTCTCTCTCTCTTCGTACATGCGCACTCAAGGTGAGTCATGAATAATGTCGCAGGGTAACACATCCTCTGCGCGGTACACCATGAATAAAGGTGTATATCTGGTAGTGTGAATGGGCGTGCTCCGCAGCCCCCAAAGTACAGAGTCGAGATCCTCAACCCAGAGCTTGTCTGATTCTCTCAAAGACCGCACTAGTCTAGGTTTGATGCCTCTCATAATAAGACCATTGGCTCATTTGACTTGACCGTTTGTTTGCGGATGATAGACGGAGGCGTAATCAAGCTTAATGCCTAGCTTAGCACACCAGGCCTTTACCTCATCGGCCATAAATTGGAGCCGTTGTCGGTGATGATGCTGTGTGGGACACGATAATGGTGCAGGTCACCGGATATAAAGTCTATCATTGGTCCGGCTTCCGCCGTTTTAACTGGTTTTGCCTCTATCCACTTAGTGAACTTATCTACCATGACCAAGAAATATTTTTTCTTATGGCTGCCCCTTTAAGGGGTCCGACCATATCCAGCCCCCAGACCGCAAAAGGCCATGTAATGGGGATTGTTTGTAGAGCGGTGGGTGGCATGTGGCTTTGGTTGGTGAAAAGCTGGCATCCCACACAATGTTGGACGAGGTCCTATGCATTTGCTCGGGCCGTCGGCCAAAAAAAACATATATGGAAGGCTTTACTTACAAGGGCCCGAGCTATGGCGTGGTGACCACCGAGGCCAGCATGGATTTCAGCCAAGAGTTGCCTTCCCTCATCTTCGGAGATACATCTTTGAAGTATTCCAGTAGCGCTTTTCTTGTAGAGCTCTCCTTCGTGGACCTTGTAGTCTTTCGAACGCCGAACATTGCAGCGAGCCTCATTGTTATCCTCAAGGAGCTCTCGCCTATTAAGGTAGGCCAGGAAGGGTTCGTTCCATGGGGCGATGACTGCCATGATGAGATGGGCCGACGGTGTTATTTCGGTGGCTGAGCCTCCGATGATATCGGTGTGTTCGGAATCTAGGGTCATGGTCGGATCCGGACAGGTGTTGCCGCTCTCCCCTTGCCACACAACTGATGGCTTGAAAAGCCTTTCCAAAAATATGTTAGGTGGGACGTGGTCGCGCTTGGCGCTGATGCGAGCAAGGACATCCGCCGCTTGATTACTTTCTCAAGCCACATGATGAAACTCGAGCACCTCAAACTGAGCCGACATTTTGAGAACAGCATTACGGTAAGCCACCATCTTCGGATCTTTGGCATCGAAATCTCCATTTATCTGGGATATTGCGGGATTTGAGTCTCCGCGTACTTCTAGGCGTTGTATGCCCATGGAGGTAGCCATCCGAAGACCGTGCAATAAGGCCTCGTATTCGGCTGCTGTGTTGGAGTCTGTGTATAATATTGGGAGTAAGTATTGAACTATGTCTCCAGTGGGGGATGTTAAGACAACGCCCACCCCTAAGCCCGCCAACATTTTGGAACCATCGAAGTGCATGACCTAGTTGGAATATGTGCCGTACTCTTTAGGGAGTTCGGTCTCTGTCCATTCGGCGACGAAGTCTGCCCGTACTTGGGATTTGATGGCCCGGCGAGGCTTATATGTTATGTAGAATGGAAGGAGCTCAATGGCCCACTTGGAAATCCGGCTCGTGGCGCTGTGGTTGTTTATTATGTCATTTAGTGGTACTTCGGAAGCCACCGTGATCGAACACACTTGGAAATAGTGTCGTAGCTTTTGGGATGCCATGAAGACTGACACGTCTTCATCATATCTACTTTTCCAAACACCTTTGCCCTTGTTTTGGACTCTAACTTGCATGATTTGAATGGAACTAACCCGGACTAACGCTGTTTTCAGCAGAATTGTCATGGTGTTATTTACGTGCAGAAATAGAAGTTCTCGGAATGACCTAGAACTTCACGGAGATTATTTTTCGAAGTAATATAAAATACTGGCAAAAGATCAAGACCAGGGGGCGCACACCCTAGCCACGAGGGTGGGGACGCGCCTGCCCCCCTGGGCGCGCCCCCTACCTCTCGGGCCCCTTGGAGCTCCTCCGACCTCAACTCCAACTCTATATATTCGTGTTCGGAGAGAAAAAATCAAAGAGAAAGATTCATCTCGTTTTACGATACGGAGCCGCCACCAAGCCCTAAACTCTCTCGGGAGGGCTGATCTGGAGGCCGTTCGGGGCTCTGGAGAGGGGAACTCATCGCCATCATCATCATCAACCATCCTCCATCACCAATTTCATGATGCTCACTGCCATGCGTGAGTAACTCCATCACAGGCTTGCTGGACGGTGATGGACTGGATGAGATTTATCATGTAATCGAGTTAGTTTTGTTAGGGTTTGATCCCTAGAATCCACTATGTTCTGAGATTGATGTTGCTATGACTTTGCTATGCTTAATGCTTGTCACTAGGGCCCGATTGCCATGATTTCAGATCTGAACCTATTATGTTTTCATGAATATATTTGAGTTCTTGATCCTATCTTGCAAGTCTATAGTCACCTACTATGTGTTATGATCCGGCAACCCCGAAGTGACAATAATCGGGACCACTCTCGGTGATGACCATAGTTTGAGGAGTTCATGTATTCACTATGTGTTAATGCTTTGGTCCGATACTATATTAAAAGGAGTCCTTAATATCCCTTAGTTTTCGCTAGGACCCCGATGCCACGGGAGGGTAGGACAAAAGATGTCATGCAAGCTCTTTTCCATAAGCACGTATGACTATATTCGGAATACATGCCTACATTACATTGATGAATTGGAGCTAGTTCTGGGTCACCCTAGGTTATGACTGTTACATGATGAACCACATCCGGCATAATTCTCCATCACCGATCCAATGTCTACGAGCTTTCCATTTGTTGTTCTTCGTTTATTTACTTTTCCGTTGCTATTGTTACGATCTCTACAAAATACCAAAAACATTAATTTTGCTATCGTTACCTTTTGCTACCATTACCACTACTATCATATTACTTTGCTACTAAATACCTTGCTGCAGATATTAAGTTTCCAGGTGTGGTTGAATTGACAACTCAGCTGCTAATACTTGAGAATATTCTTTGGCACCCCTTGTGTCGAATTAATAAATTTGGGTTGAATATTCTACCTTTGAAAACTGTTGCGATCCCCTATACTTGTGGGTTATCAAGACTATTTTCTTGCGCCGTTGCCGGGGAGCATAGCTCTATTCTTTGAGTCACTTGGGATTTATATCTGCTTATCATTATGAAGAACTTGAAAGATCCAACAACCAAGATTTATCCCTCAACTACGAGGGGAGGTAAGGAACTACCATCTAGCTCTGCACTTGATTCACCTTCTGTTTTGAGTAAGCTTGCGACACCAAAACCTGCTTCTGCTATTAATTCTGATATGTCGCATATTATTGATGATGCCACTTCTACTATGCATGATACTTATGATGAAACTACTTCTATGCCTGATACTACTGTGCCACTTGGTGAAATTCTTAATGAACAACTCGCTAGGGCTAGAGAAAATGAAATTATTGAAACTAGTAATACTGATGAAAGTGATTATGAAGGCTCTCCTAATAAATAGGAATTACCTGTTGTGCCTGAGGGCTATGTTATGGACGAAGAAACTAAAAGAGATTTTCTTGCTTGCAATGATAGAAGTGATCTTAAGAAATTATTAGCTAAGCTTAAATAAAAAACTCTGAATGGTAGAATGAAATATGATCCTGCTTATGCTACTTCACCTATCTTTGCTACTGATAAATATTATAAATTCTATATTGATCCTGAGATAATTACTTTGGTTGAATCTGATCCTTTTTATGGCTATGAATCTGAAACTGTTGTGGCACATCTTACTAAATTAAATGATATAGCCACCCTATTCACTAATGATGAGAGAACTCGCTACTTTTATATCATTAAAATATTTCCATTCTCATTAAAGGGTGATGCTAAGATATGGTTTAATTCTCTTGATCATGGTTGTGTGCGTAGTCTCCAGGATATGATTTATTACTTCTCTGCAAAATATTTCCCTGCTCATAAGAAACAAGCTGCCTTAAGGGATATATATATAATGTTGTGCAAATTGAAGAAGAGAGTCTCCCACAAGCTTGGGGGAGGCTTCTCCAATTACTTAATGCTTTTCCTGATCATCTTCTTAAGAAAAATGAAATACTTGATATCTTTTATATTGGACTAACCGATGCTTCCAGAGATTACCTGGATAGTTGTGCTGGTTCTGTTTTGAGGGAAAGAACACCGGATGAAGCTGAAATTTTATTGAATAATATGTTGACAAATGAAAATAATTGGACACTTCCTGAGCCAGCCCCTGAGCCTATTCCTAAACCAACTCCGAAGTAAAGGGGTGTTCTATTTCTTAGTCCTGAAGATATGCAAGAGGCAAAGAAATCCATGACAAAAAAGGGTATTAAAGCTGAAGATGTTAATAATTTACCTCCAATTGAAGAAATACATGATCTTAATTTCCTGCCTACTGAAGAAATACATGGTCTTTATAACCCGACACAGGTAGTAAAGGTAAATTCTCTCTATAGATATGATAAAGCTGAAATCCCATTCTCCAAGTTTGCTAGCCCATGCTTAGATGAGTTTGATAAATTTATGGTTAAGAAAGAAGACTTCAATGCTTATTTTTGTAGAGAATTAAAATGTAGTGTTGATATGCTTGAACACTTGGGTGATTATATGGCTAATGTCAAAGGTGAACTTAAACTTATTAGTAAACATGCTTCTATGGTTACCACTCAGGTAGAACAAGTACTTAAAGCTCGAAATGATTTTCTTAATGAATTGAATAGTAAGAATAAGGACTATGATGTTAGAGTGGCTACTAGAACTGGTAAAATGACTCAGGAACCTTTGTATCCTGAAGGCCACCCTAAGAGAATTGAGAAAGATTCTCAGAGAAATAATATAGATGCACCTAGTCCTTCTAAAAGGAATAACAAGAAAAATGATAGGACTTTGCATGCTTCCAGTGAACCTATTGCTGAAACACCTGAGAATCCAAATGATATTTCTATTTCTGATGCTTAAACACAATCTGGTAATGAACCTAAAACTAGTGATAATGTTAATGATAATGTTCATGATGATGCTCAACCTAGCAATGATAATGATATAGAAATTGAACCTACTGTTGATCTTGGTAACCCACAATCAAAGAATCAAGGTTATAATAAGAGAGACTTTGTTGCTCCGAAACATGGTAAAGAAAGAGAACCATGGGTTCAAAAACCCATGCCTTTTCCTCCCAAACCATCCAGGAAAAAGGATGATGAGGATTTTGAGCGTTTTGCTGAAATGATTAGACCTATCTTTTTGCGTATGCGATTAACTGATATGCTCAAAATGAATCCTTATGCTAAGTACATGAAAGAAATTGTTACTAATAAAAGAAAGATACCGAAAGATGAAATTTCCACCATGCTTGCTAATTACACTTTTAAGGGTGGAATACCTAAGAAGTTAGGAGATCCAGGAGTACCCACTATACCATGCTCCATTAAAAGAAATTATGTTAAAACTGCTTTATGTGACCTTGGAGCCGGTGTTAGTGTTATGCCTCTCTCTTTATATTGTAGACTTGATTTGAATAAGTTGACACCAACTGAAATATCTTTGCAAATGGCTGATAAATCAACGGTTGTACCTGTCGGTATTTGTGAGGATGTGCCTGTTGTGGTTGCAAACGTTACTATTTTAACGGACTTTGTTATTCTTGATATTCCCGAGGACGATAGTATGTTTATTATTCTTGGAAGACCCTTTTTGAATACTGCAGGAGCTGTTATTCTTGGAAGACCCTTTTTAAAGGCAATGTCACTTTTCATGTTAATGGTAATGAGCATACGGTACACTTTCCGAGGAAACAACCTCAAGTTCATAGTATTAATTCTATTGGAAAAGTTCCATCAATTATTTTTGGAGGTTTTGAATTTCCTCTTCCTACTGTCAAGAAGAAATATGATATTCTAATTATTGGGGTTGTCCATATCCCCGTTGAGGTAACATAGTGTTATTCAAAGTTTCTCCAGTTCCATGTTATTCGGAATGAGTTTGTTAACAAGACTTGATCAACCTTGCTAATGGATTCCTTTTGATGATCATGAGATGGATGAAGTTAGAAAGCACAACCTTCTGTGCCCTCCTTTTACTTTCTGTTATTTATATTAAATAAAGTAAAAATAGTATTTTCTATCTGTTATCTGAATTATACGTGCAATATAAAAATACCCCGAAAATAAAAGTTCTCCAAATGCCCTGAAATTCAAATATGATTTTTTCTGAAATATTTGAGAATATTTGGCACTGAGAACACAGTAGGGGGGCATCCACCTGGCCACGACGGTGGAGGGCACGTCCACCCCCTGGGTGCGCCCCCTGCCTCATGGGCCCATGGTGTCCCTCCTCCACTTATTCCTGCACCCACACACTCCTTCTTCCTCCCACAAACACCATTATCCAGCTCAAGCACGAGTTCTATCCCCTTTTGCTGCGATTTTCGATCTCCTTGCTCAGGGCACCTCTCACAAAACTTCTTTGTGGGATTGTTCCTTGGTATGTGACTCCTCCAATGGTCCAATTAATTTTTGTTCTAGTGCTTTATTCATTGCATATTTTTTCTACTTAGGTGACCCTGTTCTTGACTTGCATGTCAAATGTATATGGTTCCAAGTAGTTTTGATGCATGATATAGGCTCTAGGCACTTGTAGGAGTAGTTGCTATCAATTTTGTTGAGTTTGGTTCATTTTATTTTGAAGTTACTAAACATTTCAGAAATTTTTCAGAGGAAGAAATATGTTTAGGAAAATGTACCAAGGTAGTTCTTCAAGGAAACAGACCCAGGCTTGCAATGCGTGATGCTGATGATGAGCCACCAAGGGACGCTCCAGTGCGGCCTTGTGAATGGCCTTCAGAGGACTTCATGGATCAAGCAGGAATTAAGGAAGAATTTAATGCATATTTGCGTAATGCTGATCTTGTGAGCTTCGAGGCAGAAAAGTGTCGTCAGTACCACTATCTCACTAGTTCCTTTGTGAGGAGGTTTGAATTTTCATCTTCACGCAATTCTCAAACTGTCCTTTTTGATCTTTATGAAAATTCTTATACTATGGACTTAGAGGATTTTACCACTGCCTGCAAACTTCCACAATGGGGTAGTACTAATGAAACCCGCAAATCTGAGTTTAGATATTTTCTTGCTAGTATAACTGTGGGAGAGTCCAGAGATATAACACAAGCTACGTAGGGAGCATTCACTTTCCTGCTATACATTATTTTGCTCTCTTCATAGGTAGATGCATTAATGGTAAACATGAAGCATGTCACATCTGTGTCCCTGACCTCAGTATTCTTTGGAGTGCTATGTTAGGAGATAAATCTTATAATTTGGGAGCCATTGTTGCATGTAGGTTGCATCTTAATAGATTTAACGGAGATTTCTTTGGTGGAATTTATGCAACCCGCATAGCTAATTTTCTTGGTATAACCATACATGAGGATGATATTGAGTTGCCTCCTGCTTATTTCGATTATGAGGCTATGGTTCGTCGTCATTTTGTTGAGAAGAACGATCAGTTCCTCCAGTACCGACTAATCTTGGACAGACGACGCACCTATCACGCCGCTCTCCCTGCTTCTACTTTCTTTGACTTTCAGGAAAAGGGAGATATTTTATAACCAGAGAGGAGGCGGAAGAGTATAAGAGGAGATCTGAGATAGCTCGCCTCCAAGCTGCAGCCAACGATGCAATGACTGCTACATCACAGTACGACCCTAACTATTACTTTGGATATCCAGCAGGCTAGCCGTGGCCATAGACCAACTTAGGCCAAAAGCCTAAGCTTGGGGGAGTACATATTTCTCATCGACATTACATTCATGTTCACACACTCATTGCTAGATGTCGGTGCTCATACTTTTCCACTATATTATCCATGCTAGTTTATTTCCTTTTATTGCTTTCTTCTCGTGTGTTTAATAAACCTTAATAAAAAATTAGTTGTAGCTTTTCATTAGTTTACTTTCCATGCTTGTAGTAGTAATTAAAAAGAAAACCCAAAAAGATTTCTTATTCTTCTTTTGCTTGTTGGGAGCTTTCCTGTGTATATAGTTTTATATCTTTTCTTTTCTTTGGGGGTCGATAGGAGAAGATCATGATTAAATTGTTGAAGTGGCTCTTATATGCATTATTGTTGATCTGACAAAAGAGCCCATATTGCCTTGTCTTCTCCTGTTTATTGAATGCTTGTAGATTCCAGCTTAGTCCAATGCACGTGCACTATTATTATTATCCACATCATTTGGTCATGCAAGTGAAAGGCAATTATGACGATATATGATGAACTGATCGAGATGGGAGAAGCTGGTATGAACCCGACCTCTCTTGTTTTTGTAAATACAATTAGTTCATTGTTCCTGATTCAGCCTATTATGAATAAACATGTTTGCGATGACAATTAGAGATCATAGTTTCTTATGCCATGCTTAATTATCTAGGAGCTTATAATGGTTTACCTTGCGTGCCAACATGCTATTAAAATGGTTGTGATGTGGTATGATAGGGTGGTATCCTCCTCTGAATGATTTAAGTGACTTGACTTGGCACATGTTCACGCATGTAGTTGAAACAAAATCAACATAGCCTTCACGATATTTATGTTCATGGTGGATTATACCCTACTAATGATTGCACTCAATGTTCATTAACTTTAATGCATGTTCATGGTTGTTGTCACTCTCTAGTTGGTTGCTTCCCAGTCTTTTGCTAGCCTTCACTTGTACTAAGCGGGAATACTCCTTGTGCATCCAATTCCATAAACCCCAAAGTTGTTCCATATGAGTCCACCATACCTACCTATATACGGTATCTACCTGCCGTTCCAAGTAAATTTGTATGTGCCAAACTCTAAACCTTCAAATAAATATCCCATTTTGTATGCTCGAATAGCTCATGTATCAACTAGGGCTGTCTGTATCTTCCATGTTAGGCGGGCTATTCTCAAGAGGAGTGGACTCCGCTCCTCACTCACGAGAAAATGGCTGGACACCGGGATGCCCAGTCCCATGCTTTATGCAAATCAAATCAAAATAATTGCAAACAAAAATCCCACTGGGACTCTTGTTAGTTGGAGGCACTCGTTGTTTCGAGCAAGCCATGGATTGATGCTTGTTGGTGGAGGGGGAGTATAAACTTTACCATTCTGTTTGGGAAACGCCTATAATGTGTGTAGCATGGAAGATATCGCCATCTCTTGGTTGTTATGTTGACAATGAAAGTATACCGCTCAAAATATTATTCATCTCTATTTCAAAACCGAGCTCTGGCACCTCTACAAATCCATGCTTCCCTCTATGAAGGGCCTATCTATTTACTTTTATGCTGAGTCATCCTCCTCTTATTAAAAAGCACCCATTGGAGAGCACCTCTGTCATTTGCATTCATTTTTGATTAGTTTACATCGAGTATGACTTGACTGGATCTCTTTTACCATGAATTACAATGTCTAGTCAGTCCTTGATCTTTAAAGGTGCTCTGCATTTATGTTTTGCGGTCTCAGAAAGGGCTAGCGAGATACCATCTTGTTATATCATATTATGATTTTTTTGAGAAAGTGTTGTCACCCGAGATTTATTATTATTGCTCGCTAGTTGATTATGCCATTGATATGAGTAAACATGAGACATGAGCGTTATTGTGAATATGGTTAGTTTATAATCTTTGCTGAAAACTTGAATGCTAGCTTTACATATTTACAACAACAAGAGCAAACAGAGTTTGTAAAAGTTTTTCTTTATCACTTTCAGTTTGTCGACTGAATTGCTTGAGGACAAGCAAAGGTTTAAGCTTGGGGGAGTTGATACATCTCCTTCGTATCTACTTTTCCAAACACTTTTGCCCTTGTTTTGGACTCTAAATTGCATGATTTGAATGGAACTAACTCGGACTGACGATGTTTTCATCAGAATTGCCATGGTGCTATTTATGTGTAGAAACACTAGTTCTCGGAATGACCTGAAACTTCATGGAGATTATTTTTGGAAATAATAAAAAATACTAGCAAAAGATCAAGACCAGGGGCCCACACCCTGGCCACGAGGGTGGGGGCACACCTGCCCCCTGGGCGCGCCCCTACCTCGTGGACCCCCTGGAGCTCCTCCGACCTCAACTCCAACTCTATATATTCGTGTTCGGAGAGAAAAAATCAGAGAGAAAGATTCATTGCGTTTTACGATATGGAGCCACCGCTAAGCCCTAAACTCTCTCAGGAGGGCTGACCTGGAGGCCGTTCGGGGCACCAAAGAGGGGAATCCGTCGCCATCGTTGTCATCAACCATCCTCCATCACCAATTCCATGATGCTCACCACCGTGCGTGAGTAAGTCCATCATAGGCTTGCTGGACGGTGATGGGTTGGATGATATTTATCATGTAATCAAGTTAGTTTTGTTATGGTTTGATCCCTAGTATCCACTATGTTCTGAGATTGATGTTTCTATGATTTTGCTATGCTTCATGCTTGTCACTAGGGCCCGAGTGCCATGATATCAGATCTGAACCTATTATGTTGTCATGAATATATGTGAGTTCTTGATCCTATCTTGCAAGTCTATAGTCACCTACTATGTGTTATGATCCGGCAACCCTGAAGTGACAATAATCGGGACCACTCCCGGTGATGACCATAGTTTGAGGAGTTCATGTATTCACTATGTGTTAATGCTTTGGTATGGTACTCTATTAAAAGGAGGCCTTAATATCCCTTAGTTTCCGCTAGGACCCCGCTGCCACAGGAGGGTAGGACAAAAGATGTCATGCAAGTTCTTTTCCATAAGCACGTATGACTATATTCGGAATACATGCCTACATTACATTGATGAATTGGAGTTGGTTCTATGTCACCCTAGGTTATGACTGTTACATGATGAACCACATCCGGCATAATTCTCCATCGCCGATCCAATGCCTACGAGCTTTCCATATATTTTTCTTCATTTATTTAATTTTCCGTTGCTATTGTTCTGATCACTACAAAATACCAAAACCATTACTTTTGCTATCGTACCTTTTGCTACCATTACCACTACTATCATATTACTTTGCTACTAAATACCTTGCTGTTGATATTAAGTTTCCAGGTGTGATTGAATTGACAACTCAGCTGCTAATACTTGAAAATATTCTTTGGCTCCCCTTGTGTCGAATCAATAAATTTGGGTTGAATACTCTACCCTCGGAAACTGTTGTGATCCCCTATACTTGTGGGTTATCAAAGACCGCTATGCTATCTTTTGATAATGAGGGTACTGGGATTTGCATGGATTTAGGACAGTGGATACATAGTATAATAGTTTTTGAAGTGGGAATTTATGTCCGTCCTCCTCTCGTTCGACGATGAGCACCGCACTCACCACCTGGTGTGTTGCAGAGATGTATAATAACATGGGTTCACCGACGTTCGGCGCGGCCATGATTGGGTTGCTCTCTAAAAGAGATTTTATTTCTTCTAGTCTCGTCGTTGCCGCGTCCGTCCACTCGAAGTGGTCGGTGTGTCGGAGTAGGCGGTATAGTGGCAATGGTTTTTCTCCTGATCTGGAGATAAAGCGGCTTAAAGCTGCCACGCATCCGGCTAGTTTTTGGACCTGTTTAAGGTCTGTTGGTGTAGCCAATTGTGACAAAGCTCGGATTTTGGCTCGGTCTGCCTCAATTCCTCTATTGGAAACGATGAAGCACAGCAGTTTTCCGGCGGGGACACCGAAGACACACTTTTCCGGATTGAGCCTGGTGTCATATGCACGGATGTTGTCGAATGTGAGACGCAAGTCTTCTATTAATAACTCAACGTGTTTAGTCTTGATGACGATGTCGTCCACATATGCTTCAACTGTCTTGCCGATTTGTTTCTCCAAGCATGTTTGAATCATGCATTGGTAGGTGGCGCCGATGTTTTTAAACCCAAAAGGGCATAGTGTTGAAGCAGAAAGTCTCGTATGGGGTAATAAATGTCATTGCGGCTTGGTCAGATTCCTTCATTTTAATTTGATGGTATCCGGAATATGCGTCGAGGAAACATAGTGAGTCGTGTCCTGCAGTGGCATCAATAATTTGATCGATGCGGGGGAGGGGGAAGGGATCCTTAGGGAAATCTTTGTTGAGGTCTTCGAAATCGATGCACAGGCGCCAGGATTTATCCTTTTTGGCACCATCACCAGGTTTGCTAGCCAGTCCGAGTGTTTTATTTCTCTGATGAATCTGGCTTCAATTATCTTGGCTAGCTCCTCCCCCATAGCTTTTCGTTTGGGTTCAGAAAAGCGCCGCAGTGTTTGCTTAACCGGCTTATATCCCTTCAATATGTTGAGGCTATGCTCGGCCAACCTGCATGGGATTCCTGGCATATCAGAAGAGTGCTAGGCGAATATGTCCCAGTTCTCGCGTAGGAACGCTCGTAGTGCGGCATCCACCATTGGGTCCAATTGCGCCCCGATGGAGGCTGTCTTCTTTGGGTCCGTCGGGTGGACTTGAAATTTGACTATTTCGTCTGCTGGTTTGAAGGAGGTGGATTTGGAGCGCTTATCAAGGATTACATCATCCCTATCCACCGTCGAGCGGAACGCGGTTAACACTACGGTCGTGAGGGCCTCAGATAGTGCCTCGAGGGCCAGGGATGTTGTTTTGTTTTCGGCACGGAGGGCTATATCCGGATCACTAGTGAGAGTGATAATGCCGTTGGGCCCGGGCATCTTGAGCTTCATATACCCGTGATGAGGTATGGCTTGAAAGCGTGTGAATGCATCTCGCCCCAATAGGGCGTGGTATCCACTGTTGAACGGGGCCACTTGGAAGGTTATCTCTTCGGACCGAAAGTTCTCTGGTGTGCCGAATACCACATCAAGTGTTATTTTTCCCGTGCATCGTGCCTCCCAACTGGGAATGATTCCTTGGAAGGTTGTGCTGCTTTGCTCGATACAGCTCCTGTCTATTTCCATTTTATTGAGTGTATCCTCATAGATGAGGATTAATCCGCCGCCGCCGTCCATGAGCACTTTGGTGAGCCGAAAGCCGTCCACAATTGGATTGAGGACCAAGGCGGCTAGTGCCCGGGCTGTCCGCACTGTTGGTTCATGACTGGCATTGAAAGTTATGGCCGTGTCATTCCATGGGTTTATTGCCGTGACTTGGCAGACTTCGGCGAGGTCGCGGAGGGCCCTTTTGCGCCGATTGTTTGAAGCGGAAGTCTCAAAGACCATCAATACCCTAAGGTCGTTGTCTTCCGGGGGGTGTTGCTCTGAGGTATTTTTGGTGAGGATATCCTCACCACTCTTGGCCACTTGCCGAAGTATCCAACATGCTCTAAGGCTGTGGGTAGGTATGGTATCCGGTGTTGTATGTATTTTGCATGGCCTATTGAGCCATCCCTCCAGAACGGTTCCGTGTCCCGTAATGGGTTTAGATTTTTTTACTGCTATGTCGGGCGCCCCGTGAGGGTGCATCCTTTTTGCCTGGATGGGGGGTTGAGTGGAAACTGGTGGTTCCCAGTGAGCTGCCTGAGTTTTCCAGGCGCTTTCCATTGTGCAGTACTTCTGTACTATGGTTGCCAAGTCAGCGAAGTGTAATACGTGACGGCGGTTGATGGCGTTGAGGATTCCTTCGTCCATACAGTTACTGCAGAATATTGAGATCGCGTCTTCATTGCGGCAATCTTTAACCTTGTCCTAGACAAGGAGGAATCTAGCCCAGAAGTGATGGACTGTTTCCCGAGACTTCTGCTGTAGGTATGTGAGATCGCGTATATCTGGGTGGGTGCATGGATTTAAATCCAAACCCTGACCCAATTTGGGATCCGGAGTTGAGAAATTTCCGAGCTTGGTAGTTCAGGCTCTGGGAGATCGACCGATTTTTTAGGTCTACCGTCTGATTCCGGGTTCGGAGGACAAGGCATGTCGTTCCATGGACAGGTATCCTAGCTCGAAGATCCGAACATAGTTCGTCCTCGGGATAGAGGGAGAGTTGTTGTTTTGCTCCTCTACTACCGCTATCTGATGGGTGATCGGTGGAGATTTGATTTCTCTCTGATCGGGTTTAAGCCCAATCCGATCATAGTCTATAGTGACCTCCAAGGCGGCGATGCGATCCAGGAGTTTGTTTAAGGACGACAATTCCGTTGGATCCATCCGTTTGGAGTATTCGGAGTCAATTCGGAGGCGATTTTCGGTGAACTAAGAAGTCATCATCGGCTCACCGTCCGAACGGGTGGTCATGACAAAGCCACCCAGCCGAAGGGTTTGGCCTAAGGCCAGAGCTCCTCCGGCAGTGATATTTTCTTTGATTACAAGGCGAGCCATCAACCCTAACTTCAACATCACAGTGGAACTCTCAATGAAAGCACCAATGTCGGTGTCAAAACCGATGGATCTAGGGTCGATGGTAGCAGGAGACAGGGGACACGATGTTTACCTAGGTTCGGGCCCTCTCTATGGAGGTAATACCCTACTTCCTGCTTGATTGATCTTGATGAATATGAGTATTACAAGAGTTGATCTACCTCGAGATCGTGATGGCTAAAACCCTAGAAGTCTAGCCTATGTGATTATGATTGTCTCTACGGACTAAGCCCTTCGGTTTATATAGATACCGGAGGGGACTAGGGTTGCACAAAGTCGGTTACATAGAAAGGAAATAGTACATCCGGCCACTTTTTCCTCCCACACAAAGGAGAGTCCTATCCGGACATGGGAGAAAGTCTTCTATCTTATATCTTCACGGCCCAATAGTCTGGCCCATGTCCAATAGGCCGGACGCCCGAGGACCACTTAGTCGAGGACTCCCTCAGCTATCAAATGTCAAAACCGGGACCAAAGGCCTTTGGTCCCGGTTGGTGCCACCAACCGGGACCAAAGGTCTCTTTTCAGCAGCCCAAAGGGCGGGAAGCGGAGGCCTTTGGTCCCGGTTGGTGCCACCAACCGGTACTAAAGGGGGGCATTGGTCCCGGCGGGTGCCACGAACTGTGACCAATGCACCCCTTTAGTCCTGGTTGGTGGCACCAACCGGGACCAAAGGCATTGTGCTGCCCCGCGTCAAAAGTTTAGTACCACCTCGCTAGCTGAGAGAGCTCGAGAGTGGTTTATAAGCCCCACAGCGGCTGCCCTCTCGAGCTCCTCTCAAATGCAGGCTTTTGGCCCGAATCTCACACTATGCTGTCTGTGGGCCTATTGGACCTTCTGCGGGCCTAAATCCTGGCCCAGGTTGGGTTTCTAGTCGTATTCAGGCCGTGGTGGCCCAATAGGTGGCATTTTTTTATTTTTTCCCAGTTTTTTGTTTTGTTTTTTGCAGTATTTATTTTCTTTTGTTTCTTGCTTTATTTTTTTATTCTTTTTGCTTTTAGTTTTAGAAAAATTATAAACTTTCTATTAGTGCCATTAGTTTTCAAATTTGAATAGTTAAAATTTGAATTCTTTGAAATTTATGTGAATCACAAGTTTGTGATTAACTTTACTAGAAAAATAGTTTTTCTTCCAGTTCTTTTGTTTTTTTTCTACATTATTTATTTTCTTTTATTTTTTTGCTTTATTTTTAATTATTTTTGCTTTTTGGTCAACAAAATTATAAACTTTCTGTTAGTGCCATTAGTTTTCAAATTTGAATAGTTAAAATTTGTATTCTTTAAAATTTATGTGAATCACAAGTTTGAGATTAACTTTACTAGAAAAATAGTTTTTTCCTTTTTTTTGTTTTGATTTTTCATTATTTATTTTCTTTTGTTTTTTGCTTTATTTTGTAAATCTTTTTGCTTTTAGGTCAGCAAAATTATAAACTTTCTCTTAGTGCCATTAGTTTTCAAATTTGAACAGTTAAAATTTGAATTCTTTGAAATTTATGTGAATCACAAGTTTGTGATTAACTTTACTAGAAGAATAGTTTTTTTCTAGTTTTTCTGTTTTGTTTTCTGCATTATTTATTTTCTTTTGTTTTTTGCTTTATTTTTTAATTCTTTTTGCTTTTAAGTCAACAAAATTATAAACTTTCTGTTAGTGCCCTTAGTTTTCAAATTTGAATAGTTAAAATTTGAATTCTTTGAAATTTATGTGAATCACAAGTTTGTGATTAACTTTACTAGAAAAATAGTTTTTTCCTGTTTTTTTGTTTTGTTTTTTGCATTATTTATTTTCTTTTGTTTTTTGCTTTATTTTTTAATTCTTTTTGCTTTTAGGTCAGCCAAATTATAAACTTTCTGTTAGTGCCATTAGTTTTCAAATTTGGATAGTTAAAATTTGAATTCTTTGAAATTTGTGTGTTTGTGATTAACTTACTAAAAAATGAGAATAAATGCGCTTATAGAGAAAATTAAACCTAAATTCATAGTAAATTTCTATGAATTTCAGAGAAATTCACTCTGAATTTAGGTTAAACTTTTCTCTATTAGGGCATCTATTTTCACTCTGAGAGGAGCTCAACAAGGCAGAGAGGGAAGGGCTTATAAACCGGTGTGAGCCCCCTTTGGTTGGCGAGGTGGGACTAAACTTTGCCCGCAACGAGGACCAACCCTTTAGTCCCGGTTTGTGGCACAAACCGGGACTAATGGTCATGGACAAGGGCGAGGAGCATTGGTCCCGGTTGGTGCCACGAACCGGGACCAATGCCCCCTTTAGTACCGGTTGGTGGCACCAACCGGGACCAAAGGCCTTGCGCTGCCCGCGGCCAAAAGTTTAGTCCGACCTCGCTAGTTGAGAGGGGCCCGAAGTGGTTTATAAGCCCTACTGCGGCTGCCCTCTCGAGCTCCGCTCAAATGCAGTCTTACCGGCCTAATCTCACACTATGCTGTCTGTGGGCCTATTGGGCCTTCTGCGGGCCTGAATCCTGGCCCAGGTTGGGTTTCTAGTCGTATTCAGGCCGTGGTGGCCCAATAGGTGGCCGTTTTTTTATTTTTTTCCAGTTTTTTTGTTTTGTTTTTTGCATTATTTATTTTCTTTTGTTTCTTGCTTTATTTTTTAATTCTTTTTGCTTTTAGGTCAGAAAAATTGTAAACTTTCTGTTAGTGCCATTAGTTTTCAAATTTGAATAGTTAAAATTTGAATTCTTTGAAATTTGTGTGAATCATAAGTTTGTGATTAACTTTACTATAAAATTAGCTTTTTTCCATTTTTTGTTTTGTTTTTTGCATTATTTATTTTCTTTTGTTTTTTGTTTTTTTGCTTTTTTTGCTTTTAGGTCAGCAAAATTATAAACTTTCTGTTAGTGTCATTAGTTTTAGAAAAATTATAAACTTTCTATTAGTGCCATTAGTTTTCAAATTTAAATAGTTAAAATTTGAATTCTTTGAAATTTGTGTGAATCACAAGTTTGTGATTAACTTTACTTGTTCCAGTTTTTTTGTTTTGTTTTTTGCATTATTTATTTTCTTTTGTTTTTGCTTTTTTTAATTCTTTTTGCTTTTAGGTCAGCAAAATTATAAACTTTCTGTTAGTGCCATTATTTTTAGAAAAATTATAAACTTTCTGTTAGTGCCATTAGTTTTCAAATTTGAATAGTTAAAATTTGAATTCTTTGAAATTTGTGTGAATCACAAGTTTGTGATTAACTTTACTATAAAAATAGTTTTTTCCAGTTTTTTTGTTTTGTTTTTTGCATTATTTATTTTCTTTGTTTTTTGCTTTATTTTTTAATTCATTTTGCTTTTAGGTCAGAAAAAATATAAACTTTCTGTTAGTGCCACTAGTTTTAGAAAAAATTAAAAACTTTCTTTTAGTGCCATTAGTTTTCAAATTTGAATAGTTAAAATTTGAATAATGGTATTACGAGGGCCGAACCATAAGACATTAAAGCATTTCAAATGAAGTCTGAAAAAGTTGAAAGTTGGCATGGTATCATAATTTCACCCACATAGCGTGTGCATGTACAAAACGGACAATGGTATCATACTCGTCTGTTACAAAGTTGGCATGGTATCATCATAATAGTTGCGGGAGAAAGTCTTCACTTTTTCTTCGCTTGTGTCATTTTCTTATTGTGCCGTAACCATGGATAATCTTCATCGTTTATCAGGATGCTTGGGTCAGCCTTGACTTTGAAGGGAGGAATTTCATGAAACTTTTCATAATCTTCAGACATGTTTGTCTTGCCCTCCACTCCCACGATGTCCCTTTTTCCTGAAAGAACTATGTGGCGCTTTGGCTCATCGTATGATGTATTCGCTTCCTTATCTTTTCTTTTTCTCGGTTTGGTAGACATGTCCTTCACATAGATAACCTGTGCCACATCATTGGCTAGGATGAACGGTTCGTCTGCATACGCAAGATTGTTGAGATCCACTGTTGTCATTCCGTACTGTGGGTCTACCTGTACCTCGCCTCCTGACAGATTGACCCATTTGCACTTAAACAAAGGGACCTTAAAATCATGTTCGTAGTCAAGTTCCCATATGTCCACTATGTAACCATAATATGTGTCCTTTCCCCTCTCGGTTGCTGCATCAAAGCGGACACTGCTGTTTTGGTTGGTGCTCTTTTGATCTTGGGCGATCGTGTAAAATGTATTCCCATTTATCTCATATCCTTTGTAAGTCAATACAGTCAAAGATGGTCCCCTGGACAACAAGTACAGCTCATCACAAACAGTGTTGTCACCTCTGAGACGTGTTTCCAACAAACTGCTGAAAGTCCTGATGTGTTCACATGTAATCTAGTCGTCGCACTGCTCCGGGTGTTTGGAGCGCAGACTGTTCTTGTGTTCATCGACATACGGGGTCACCAAGGTAGAGTTCTGTAGAACTGTGTAGTGTGCTTGAGACCAAGAATATCCATCCTGCATGTTATTGAGGCCCCTCCCAGCGTGCCTTTTCCAGTCAGTCTCCCCTCATACCGTGATTTAGGGAGACCTATCTTCCTTAGGCCAGGAATGAAGTCAACACAAAACCGAATGACATCCTCTGTTTGATGGCCCATGGAGATGCTTCCTTCTGGCCTAGCACGGTTACGGAGATATTTCTTTAGGACTCCCATGAACCTCTCAAAGGGGAACATATTGTGTAGAAATATGGGGCCCATAATGACAATCTCGTTGACTAGATGAACTAGGACGTGTGTCATGATATTGAAGAAGGATGGTGGGAACACTAGCTCGAAACTGACAAGACATTGCGCCACATCACTCCTTAGCCTTGGTATGATTTCTGGATCGATCACCTTCTGAGATATTGCATTGAGGAATGCACATAGGTTCACAATGGCTAATCGGACGTTTTCGGGTAGAAGTCCCCTCAATGCAACCGGAAGCAATTGCGTCATAATCACGTGGCAGTCATGAGACTTTAGTTTCTGGAACTTTTTCTCTGGCATATTTATTATTCCCTTTATATTCGACGAGAAACCAGTCGTGACGTTCATACTGAGCAGGCATTCAAAGAAGATTTCTTTCTCTTCTTTTGTAAGAGCGTAGATGGCAGGACCTTTATACTGCTTCGGAGGCATGTCGTCTTTTTCGTGCAAACGTTGCAGGTCCTCCCGTGCCTCAGGTGTATCTTTTGTCTTCCCATACACGCCCAAGAAGCCTAGCAGGTTCACGCAAAGGTTCTTTGTCACGTGCATCACGTCGATTGAAGAGCGGACCTCTAGGTCTTTCCAGTAGGGTAGGTCCGAAAATATAGATTTCTTCTACCACATGGGTGCGTGTCCCTTGGCATCATTCGGAACAGCTAGTCCGCAGGGACCCTTTCCAAAGACTACGTGTAAATCATTGACCATAGCAAGTACGTGATCACTGGTACGCATGGCGGGCTTGTTCCGGTGATCTGCCTCGCCTTTGAAATGCTTGCCTTTCTTTCGACATTGATGGTTGGTCGGAAGAAATCGACGATGGCCCAGGTACACATTCTTCCTGCATTTGTCGAGGTATATACTTTTAGTTTCTTCTAAACAGTGCGTGCACGCGTGGTATCCCTTGTTTGTCTGTCCTGAAAGGTTACTGAGAGCGGGCCAATCGTTGATGGTTACAAACAGCAACGCGTGCAGGTTAAATTCCTCCTGTTTGTGCTCATCCCACTTACGTACACTGTTTCCATTCCACAGCTGTAAAAGTTCTTCAACTAATGGCCTTAGGAACACATCAATGTCGTTGCCGGGTTGCTTAGGGCCTTGGATGAGAATTGGCATCATAATGAACTTCCCCTTCATGCACATCCAAGGAGGAAGGTTATACATACATAGAGTCACGGGCTAGGTGCTGTGATTGCTGCTCTGCTCCCCGAAAGGATTAATGCCATCTGCGCTTAAACCAAACCATACGTTCCTTGGGTCACTTGCAAACTCATGCCAATACTTTCTCTCGATTTTTCTCCACTGCGACCCGTCAGTGGGTGCTCTCAACTTCCCGTCTTTCTTACGGTCCTCACTGTGCCATCGCATCAACTTGGCATGTTGTTCGTTTCGGAACAGACATTTCAATCGTGGTATTATAGGAGCATACCACATCACCTTCGCAGGAACCCTCTTCCTGGGGGGCTCGCTGTCAAGATCACTAGGGTCATCTCGTCTGATCTTATACCGCAATGCACCGCATACCGGGCATGCGTTCAGATCCTTGTACGCACCACGGTAGAGGATGCAGTCATTAGGGCATGCATGTATCTTCTGCACCTCCAATCCTAGAGGGCATACGACCTTCTTTGCTGTGTATGTACTGTCGGGCAATTCGTTATCCTTTGGAAGCTTCTTCTTCAATATTTTCAGTAGCTTCTCAAATCCTTTGTCAGGCACAGCATTCTCTGCCTTCCACTGCAGCAATTCCAGTACGGTACCGAGCTTTGTGTTGCCATCTTCGTAATTGGGGTACAGCCCTTTTTTGTGATCCTCTAACATGCGATCGAACTTCAGCTTCTCCTTTTGACTTTCGCATTGCGTCCTTGCATCGACAATGACCCGACGGAGATCATCATCATCGGGCACATCGTCTGGTTCCTCATGATCTTCAACAGCTTCCCCCGTTGTAGCATCATTGGGCACATCGTCTGGTTCCTATTGATCTTCAGCAGCTTCCCCCATTGCAGCATCACCGTATTCAGGGGGCACATAGTTGTCATCGTCCTATTCTTCTTCACCGTCTTCCATCATAACCCCTATTTCTCCATGCCTCGTCCAAACATTATAGTGTGGCATGAAACCATTGTAAAGCAGGTGGGTGTGAAGTATTTTCCGGTCAGAGTAAGACTTCGTATTCCCACATTTAGGGCATGGACAACACATAAAACCATTCCGCTTGTTTGCCTCAGCCACTTCGAGAAAATCATGAACGCCCTTAATGTACTCGGAGGTGTGTCTGCCACCGTACATCCATTGCCGGTTCATCTGCTTGCATTATATATAATTAAGTGTGTCAAAAACCATTACAGAACATCATGAATAGATAATTAAGTGACCAGATTAATAGAAGTTCATCATCACATTAAAACCAAAGTACATACATAGTTCTCATCTAACAACATATAGCTCTCCAGAGCATCTAATTAATTAAACCATACATTGAAACTATGTAAAACATTTCAATGCGAAAACAAGTGCGATTATAATCACAACCAAGGTAACAATTGATCCAACGGCATAATGATACCAAGCCTCGGTATGAATGGCATATTTTGTAATCTTTCTCATCTTCAACCGCATTGCATCCATCTTGATCTTGTGATCATCGACGACATCCGCAACATGCAACTCCAATATCAACTTCTCCTCCTCAATTTTTTTTATTTTTTCCTTCAAGTAATTGTTTTCTTCTTCAACTAAATTTAACCTCTCGACAATAGTGTCGGTTGGAATTTCCGGTTCAACTACCTCCTAGATAAATAAAATCGATGTCACGATGGTCTGCATAATTGTCATAAACAATATATGAACCAAATAGTTATAAAAAGATAATATATACCGCATCCGAATCATAGCCAGGACGAGGGCCGACGGGGGCGGATACCAAAACCATTGCACTATATAATAACAAGCAATAATAAAAGTAAGAAAATTAGACAAGTATCTATCTAGCTAAAGTAAGAATTTTTTTCTTTCAGAAAGAAGATAAGAACAAGAGGCTCACAACGGTGGTGCCGCCGACGAGATCGATGCGGGCGATCCACGGCAGTGAAGACGGGAGTGGGACGTGAGGGGCCGCTAAACCTAGACAAATCTCGAGGAAAATGGAGCTTTGAGGTCGAACTTTGAGAGGAGAAAGCTTAACTAGTGTGGCTCGGGCATTTCATCGAACACATCATGTGCATAGGAGGTGAGCTAGAGCACCATAAAGCTCTCCCCTCGCCGGCCAGAAAAAACAGAGCAGTGTGGAGTGCTCTGCTCGCCGACGAGTGGGTATATATAGGCACCTCATTGGTCCCAGTTCGTGGCATGAACCGGGACCAAAGGGAAGCCTGTGGTCCCAGTTCAAGCCACCAACCGGGACCAATGGTGGTGGGCCAGGAGCGAGGCCCATTGGTCCTAGTTCGTCCCACCAACCGGGACCAAAGGGGCATGATGAGCCGGGACCAATGCCCCCATGAGGCCCGGCAGGCCCCTGGCCTCATGAACCGGGACAGATGGCCCCATGGGTCCCGGTTCTGGACTGAACTGGCACTAATGGGCCACCTCGTGCTGGACCAAAGCCCTGTTTTCTACTAGTGCTCCCCCTCCTCTCCCTTTCCCCTACCTCTCCCACTCTCACTCTTCTTCTTCCTCAATACTTCTCCCCCATTACTCTCCCTCTTCTACCTACCTTTCTCTCTCTTCATTACTCCTACCTAACTACACCACCTCCATTAATGCATCTCCTTTCTCTTTTTTCCTTCCCCCTCCACTAGTTGAAGTTGTCTCCTCCCAAATTAGGTAGCTAGGTAGATGTAGTATTTAGTTAAGTGACCTATTTGCCCCCTAACTAGATCTATCTTTGTCAAGAAGAGCTTTGTGCACTTTTGATCTCCCTACATCATCATATCCACCGTGTGCTCGATCTCGAGATATAGGTGATTAAAATTCCATGCTTTTGCAAAATGGAAATATGTTTATGTGTGTGTGATATGTTTATGGAAATTGTGTGTGTGGCATGAGTTGATGCCAAATTGTGCTTTTGAGTTGCCTATGTTTTGCCGAAATGTCGATTTATTTCTGTTTCGGCGAATTCCGGGAAAACTCTAGATCTATATATGTCCTATTTTTAAGGAAGGTCATGCCGAATTTTTGTATGACTTTGATGCATGCACACATTTTTCTAATTAATTTGTTTATTATTACCATGCAGAGTTGACGATGGTCAGTGGAACGATGGTGGACAGGTGGTTGCGGTCGGCGGTGCAGGACATGAAAGAAAATAACCGGACAGAGGTTTTACGTCCATGTCGAAAATGCAAAGGAATAGTTTGGCTCGACTCTCATGATGATGGTCGTGTCGAAGCGCATCTGCTCATGACTGGTTTCATGGATGGCTATACTCGGTGGATAATTGAAGATGAGGATGACGATGTTGAGGATGTCTACGGGGCAGGCAATGATGACACGGGGCAAGACGAAGAGATGATCGATAATGGCGGCGAGGAAGAGGCCGGACATGGCGGCGGAGAAGGGGCCGGACATGGCGGCGGAGAGAACGACATGGACTCCATGCAGCAGAGTTTGTCGGTACTAAGTTCAATCGTGCGGGACCCTCATGTTCAAGCATTGCTTCACAAGGAGACGAGTACTGAGAGAGCTGCTTCTAGAGAGGAGGCTAAGCTGGAGCAACTGGTGGTAGACTCGAACACTCCATTGTATGATGGTTGCAATCCTGAGGTGACCCGCTTGAGTTTCACGCTCCATCTCCTGAAGACGAAGGCTAAAAACAAATGGACCGACACTAGCCTCGATGAGCATCTCAAGTACCTAAAGGATGTTCTTCCCACGGCTAATCTATGTCCTAGTAGTGTTGATGAGGCCAAGAAGATCATGTGCCCTCTTGATCTGCCACACGTTAGATACCATGCATGCATCAACGGTTGCATAATTTATCGGAAGGAGCACGTGGAAAAAACAAGATGTCCGGTGTGCAATGCTTCTCGATACAAGAAGGCCAGGAAGAAATGTCCCCAGAAAGTGGTATGGTACTTACCGATCACTCCTCGTCTCCAGAGGTATTTCGTAGATCCCAAGGAAGCAAAGCTAATGCGCAGGCATGCGGAGAGGAAGAAGCCCGACGATGGAAATGATCCGAAGCTGAGACACGTCAAGGGTGGAAGCCAGTGGAGAGCGTTGAACAGCTTCTATCGGTATTTTGAATGTGATGCAAGGAACATCGTGCTCGGCGCGTGTACCGATGGCATGAACCCGTTTGGCAACCAGAACACCAACCATAGCACATGGCCCGTGTTTGTATGGATGTACAACCTCCCGCCTTTTTGTGCATGAAATCGAAGTACATTCACATGAGCATGCTTATTCAAGGGCCGAAACAACCAGGAAATAATATTAATTTGTATCTGGGGCTACTTCAAGAGGAGTTAGACACGTTATGGAAAACACCGGCCAAGACATGGGATGCCAGCAAAGGCAAGTATTTCAACATGAGACCCGCGCTGATCACGACAGTGCAGGACTATCTCGGTTACAGATATGTGGCAGGCCAGGTGTGCCATGGATATTGCGGATGCACGCGGTGCATGGATGATACGACGTCTTAGCAGCTAACGTCAAGGAAAGATGGCGGGTCTGGGAAAATCGTGTACATGGGGCATCAAAGATGGCTTGAATAGGACGACCAGTGGAGAAACCGTGGAGATCTATTCAATGGTCACACTGAGCATTGAGGACCTCCACGTAAGCGGAGCGGTGCCGAAATCGATGAGCTGTTGAAAAACTGGAAGGAGTGCCCCGCGCCAGGAAAGACAATGAGAAAGGTGCCGGAGCCGCTGCTGAAGGTATGGAAGACGAGGTCTGTGTTCTGGGACTTGGAGTACTGGCACAAACTCGATACACCTCATTGCCTTGATCAAATGCATATCTGTAAGAATGTCCTTGAGAGCTTGCTCGCAACACTGATGAACATGCCAGATAAGACCAAGGATGGGCCGAAGGCAAGAAAAGACTTGCAAGATTTGAAAATCAGGGAAGATCTGCACATGCCGCCCCATAAAATGTGAGACAAGACACAGACGGAGACAGAGGCACGGGAGAAGAAGGGCAAGAAAATAAAGAAAGAGGATTATTGCCCCCCTTCTTGCTTCACCTTAAGTCAGGATGAGATCCATCAATTCTTTAAGTGCCTTATCAGAGTCAAAGTTAGTTCCGGTTACTGTGGCAAGATAAACAGATATCTAGACACTGACAAGAAAAGGTTCAGCGGGATGAAGTCCCATGACTGTCATGTGATGATGACGCAGATACTACCTGTTGCCCTTAGAGGGATAATGGACAAGCACGTCCGTGACACGCTTATTGGTCTCTGCAACTTTTTCGATGCCAACAAGGAATACTATGATCAGTACGACAACCCAATGAGGGAAGATGACGATGATGAAGAAGTATACGTCAAAAGAAGAATCAATACTACATTACCTAAGAAAAATCAAACTCCATGGAAAAGGCAAAGTCACAATGAGGGGCTCAATTATTCTTCGACGAACAAGAAGGGAAAGAAGCTGACTCAAAAACAAAAACGTCAGCACAGAGGAACCGTATGTTATTGGTCAAATGATGTAATATATATATATATATATATATATATATATATATATATGTTCGTATTTTGTATACACACTTAGCCATTATTATGCATGGGTCTAATGATGTAATATATATGTTCCTATTTTGTATACATATTTAACCGTCAAATGATGAAATATATATTGCCTTCCCTTCGTTCACTGCTCCCGGGAAATAAAAGTGGGAGAAAATAAAGGAAAAGAAAAAAAGAAAACTGGCAGTAGCGATTTCCTTACAAAACAGCTACAGTCAAGCTAGCAGTAGCGATTTCCTTATAAAACCACTACAGCTAGTGAAGGTAGTAGTAGCGCATTTTATCTAAACCACTGCAGCTAGTGAAGGTAGTAGCAGCACGTTTTATCTAAACCGCTACAGCTAGTGAAGGTACTAGCAGCGCATTTTGTCTCCCTGCTTCATCCCGCCTCTTTTCCCCCCAAATTCCCACTCTCTCCCCCTTTGCACAGCCGCGCCCCGGCGCTCGCACCCGACCCGGCCCCGGCGCTCGCCCCTGACCCGGCGCTCGCCCCTGACCCCGGCGCGCTCGCCCCCGACCCGTCGGCCCTCGCCTCCCTTCTCTGCTTCCTCCCCTCTAAACCTCAGCCATCGTCGGGCCTGCCTCCTCGCCCCTGCACCCTCTGTAAACCCCCCCCCTCTCTCTCTGCTAGCTAGAGTTCTTCGGTTAATTTACTTAGGTTTTAGTTAGGGCAGTAGGTTAATTAGGTTATCTATCTAGTTATGAATTTAGCTAGGTTCTAAAATAGGACAGAAATTTAGTGTTAAGCAATTGTAGTTAAAAGAAAAGGCAGCATTTAAGCAATTGTCCAAATCAACATCCCTTGTTAAAGCAAATTTAGGTAGGCTAAATTTATATGCAAATTTGAACTGGACATGTGATATGTGGATATGTCATGTTTTGGACATGTCATGTTTGGAATTTGAACATGTCATTTGGACATGTGATGTTTTGTTTCAATTTTGGTAAATGATCCGAGTGGCCTATGTTACGGCGGAATGTTGATTCATTTCCGTTCCGGTGAATTTCAGGCGCTCGATATGTCCATTTTTTAGCAAAGGTCATGCCGAAATTTGCCGTGAATAAAGGCATGATTTGTGCTACATAGTTGGCATATCGAGTGCTGGCACATAGATTTCTTTTTTATGTCATTTCTCATTTATTCATATTTTTAGAAATAAACGAGGACACTTAATCATAGGAAACATGTCGAACAACGAAGAAACTGGGCCTTCTCACCAAGATGCAGACGCGATGGATTATGAGGGTGAACAAGAGTACCTCGACTATTTGAATGCTAAGCAAGGTTTGCAGGTCGGCATCGATGATGGTACTGACGCCGACATCAACACCGATGGCGCCGGCACCGATGGCGGCGCCGAGACCGGCGGGGAAGGTACCGGCGGGGACGGTACCGGCGTCGATGCCGCTACCGAAAAGAGGAAGCATAAGAAGCAGAGGATGTGAAAACCTATCAAACTAGGATTGGATGACTTGTGATCACAAAGATGGCACCTGGCATGTTTGAGGCATTAGAGCCGGAAGAACCTCGCAAGTGCTATGGGAACCAATTAGGATGCATCCTACGGGAATGCGCGAGCATCAACAATGATGACTTAAGGAGTAAAGAACATTTGACGCAGTTGCTCCTAACGAAGTTGCACAAGAGATTCAAGTGCCCCGACCGGGATGATAACATAGAACAACCGTGGGATGATCCAAAGATGAAAATGATTAACAATCACGCCATGGGCATGTTTAGAAATGATTTGGTCTCCTGGAAAGGGAGGGTGAAACGAGCTATTGAGGCTGACGAACCCCTATCCAAGATTCTGGAGGAAAATCTGACACTTACAGAAGAGGAGTTCGAAAAGTTCAAGGACACTTGCAGTACCGAGGCAGCCAAGGCTAAGGCTGCGAAATTCAAGAGCCTTCAGCAAAGGAACACGGGCAAGAATCGCCTCGGAAGCTGTGGCTACCTTGGTAAAATGCCCATATGGGATAAGGAGGACGCAGAACGTGAAGCCACGAGTCTCCCAGACCCCTTCGCTAAGTTCACCAACCCCTTGGAGCGTGACTTCATCAGGGCCCGCTACAAAGTGGGACAAGGAGAAAAAGGTTTTCTACACAGACCATATCACGAGGAAATTGATTAAACTACTGGAGAAGCATCACCAGCTTGCTACCGAAAGCCCTACTTCTCCGACGAGGCCC
Source organism: Triticum aestivum (assembly GCF_018294505.1). NCBI lineage: Eukaryota > Viridiplantae > Streptophyta > Magnoliopsida > Poales > Poaceae > Triticum > Triticum aestivum. The sequence goes on along the minus strand of NC_057803.1, from coordinate 283,741,419 downwards.
AAGTGGGACACCCCTCTCAACCGGGCCTTGAACGAACTTAAGGGACTCCCTTTGGGCCAGCGGCCGCAATATGGTCGTGTGCACGGCGCTGGAGACGGCGCCACATGGAAGGTGTTTTACAACGAGGGCCCGGAGGCCAAGAAGAAGAAAAAGGAGTTTAGTCAGACGGACATCGACGCAAAGGTGAAGCTTGCGGTCAAGAAAAAAGCAGCTGAGGACGCGGAAAAAACAGCTGAGGAGAAAAATGAGTTGCTACAGCAGGCAGTCAATGCAGCTGTAACTTCCTGCAGAAATGATTTCGCTACTAACTTGGTTCCAGCTATCATCAACTGGACGAAGGAAAATCCAGACAAGATGGTACATGATTTCTCGATGACCAGTTTTGTCGGGAGCAACTCCATGAACAACAACAACACCGCACCATCACTTGCTCACGCAACCGGGCCTCCTCTTGTGGTCGCTCCCACTCATAGCAGCTCGTCCTCAGTCTCTGGCGCGCTAGGTGGGCATTCATCTTTGCCCGAGCTCGGCGCCATCACGATAATTACATGTAGCACCAACATATATATATATATATATAATATTCCATTTTCGTTGCCTTTCGGATGTTTTATGCCACAGACATATGGGTTTCCAGGGCGAAGAAACCCCGTGTACCATACTCTACTTGATCAAAGGCCAGAAGGTGGACGTGGGAAAGAGCATGATAATGAACCCCATGCAACCCACGTTCCACAACCAGCCGATCCCCGCTAGGCACTTCAGGGTTAACTTGTCCAGTGTGAAATCGGGGCACGAGCATTTGCCTCCACTGGTATATCCCGTGGGAGAGGATGACTAGACCCTGCCACGGATTGGAAACTACAAGGGTTGAGTGCTGCTATGGCCGAAGAATCTTATTTGTCTGGAGCCGGCCGAGAGCACACCAATAACCACACATCAACAAGCATGTGCGGAGACCACCACCCCGCCTATGCAATTACCAGCTCCTGTAGTGCCGAGTGAGAGCAGCGGACGATGTGATAAAGGGGGTGCAATAGTACTGGCTGATGTAATCAGTCCTTTAGAACAGAGAATGGACGATGAGACTGAGGTCGACCCTATGGGTTTCCTCAATACAAACGTGTATGACTATGACATAGATATGATGAGTCAACCATATGACGAATCGGGCTATCAGCATGCTAATGAGGATATGGATGATATGCCCGGGCAGGAAGGTCGTTGGAAGGATTGCAAAAAGTCCCTCTTCATGAATTCCTCACAGGACACGCCTGAAGATGTCGCCTCAACACAGGCTCAACTAGCCGGGGGTCGTACAGTGCTTAGCCCGGGAACCCTGGGGCAGGGGTTAAGGAAGGGTCTGGAAGGTGTGCCCAAGAAAAAGGAGAGGAAGAGATCGGGGAAGATAACTGCCTCCAAACAAGCCAGAGCACAAAGCAGCGAGACGATGCATTCTGAAGAGCGTGTACCCGTGAAAGGTGCGGCCATGTTCCATCTCATGGGCGAGCCGATGCTACCGCCAAAACTGCTGGAGGCACTATCAGGGTATCTCAAGAGACTGCACGACCATGTGCTGTCGACTGAGAAAAGCCTACTAGCCTCAAAGGATCCAGGATATTCGACAGATGCGGCTCGTGTGCCTGAGGGGAAGAGCTACATCGACACACGGCCCGCGGAGGTGTTCTTCCTGTGGTTTGACCATATCTTTGAGATGTTTCTGACAAGGCGGCTCGATTTTACAATCGTCCGCCTTTTTGTGCTACATATGAGCTCCGTCATGAAAAGTGAAGAAGTCTCGCAAATCTGTGTGGCGGATCCGTACTACATGCACGAGTCTTTCTTGAGTCTCGGCGACTTTGAGCGTGAAGCTGCTAGGGAGTACCTCCAAAACTTCATGGTACAAAATAAGGACCGGGAAATTGTCCTCGTGCCTTATCATCCAAAGTAAGTCGGTTCCGGACAACCCTTTCGTACATTTCAGTCATTCCTTCTCTCTCATATGGGGAATGATTTGAGATGTCTTTTCCCTGTAGCAATGGGCACGCCGTCCTTATCGTTCTTTACCCGCAAGTCTCCCACGCCGTGTATTTTGACCCTTCCAGAGACTAGGAGAAAAAACACTACACCCACATAATGAATATTCTAGATGATGCTCTCCAAGGCTTCAGCATTAGAGGTGGCCACATCTAGATCAGGAAACAAAGGAACAAGAAGATGGGTTTCGCGCATAAAACTAACTTCTCCTGCATCCATGTCCCAAAACCAAGCAAGAAGGATGGATTCTACATCGTCCATCTCATGATTAAGTTCAACACGGATCACCAAAAGCTTCACATGAGAAGCAAAAATGATGATCATATCCACACGTGGCTAGAATCTCATGGAGAAGCGGATTATAAACTTAGAGATGACTTCTTTCGCATCCAAAGCGACATTGCAATGATCATCATGAAAGAAGTCATCGATGAGAAGGGGATGTTCCACCACGGCCGTATATTGCGAGCTGATGTCCGAACTCGCGTAGGCATGCAACGTCTAGACCTCACGCCGTTCAAGAAGCTAGGGTTCATGAAGCATAGGATGGAACTTCTAGTGATTTATGATGCCGATGATGATGATATGTGTCTGTTGAACTTGTATACTTTTTGTAGCGATGAAACTTTGTGATGTCCATGGTCCCTGCCGAACTTGTGTAACGCTACTTTGTTAGTTTGCGTACGATGACCTGCGTACCTCTAGTTAATTAATTTGCATACTGTATGTTGCATCTAGTTGCTAACCCTTTCTTTTTCGGTGTTTCTCTAGTATATTTTGTTGCATATATATGATTGTACATCCTCTTCATGAACATGCATCTCTAACAGGTACCTAGTTTCTTGATGGCGAGATGGAAGTGCTATGTCATGTACAAAGGGAAGGTTCCGGGGGTGTACAACGAGTGGCATGAGTGTCAGGCGCAAGTGAATGGGTTCTCGGGCACCAACCATAAAGGCTTCAAAAGCAGACAAGAAGGAGAAGCTAGTTACTTGAGGTTCATGCTAGCGCGAGAGAGGACTCGTAACCGCCACCTCATGTACTGCATAGTTCCGCTCTCACTCATAGTGATAGCTCTTCTCGCGTATACCTTTGTTTAGATGGATGACGTTGTAGTTGCCAGTATTCGAGACATGCATGTATCGCTATTTTCGAGATGATGAGAAGATACCACTTTGTGTTGGATGATGATTATGATGAGACTATTTGTATGTATGTGCTATGATTACATTTGTGGTCTCGTAGGCATTTGTATGTGTATGTGTATCATGATGAATTTGTAGGTGCTAAAGATTCTTCTATAAAGCCTGTTCAAATACAAAACAAATATGAAAAAAAAAACAAAAAACAACTAAAATTAGTAGTAGCGAGTGGACAAAAGTTAGCAGCAGCGCGGTAGTAGCAGTAGCACGCACAAGAGAAGCGCGCTATAGCTATTAGCAGTAGCGAGCTTCCATTAAGCGCGCTGCTACTACACTTGTGTAGCAGTAGCGCTGGTGAGCACGCGCTACTACTACGTGTTAGCTGTAGCGCCTTATTAGTAGCACCGGTCCCCGCGCTACTGATACACCTAAAACCCGCGCTGCTGCTAGCCTTTTCCCTAGTAGTGCTTGCGTGATCGTAGGATTTTTTTTGAAATACTGCGTTCCCCAACAGAAGGCCTGCCGGATTGTAAATATAGGCAGCTAGTAGGCCCCAGAGGGCAGTGACGGACAGGGTTAGGCATTGTGCTGCCCGCTTTAGAAAGGAACTTGAAAGAGGAAGCTCAGCCCGGTATAAAAACCAGTGCGAGCTCCCCTCGCTTGGTGAGGTGGGACTAAACTCCCAGCACCCCTGGTATGTGCCCGACGCGACTCTCGCTCGGGCCTAATTCAGGTGGGCCGTCCCAGGCGATCCTCACCCGCACGCAGATTATTACCATATTTAAATTGAGCTGCTACTTCGCAATATATTTTTTGTTTACGAGTAAATAAAAGTTATCATATTTAAAATATTATAAAATCAATTCAATTTTATGTTTTGTGACAGTTCTTAAATTCACTAACGTACAAAAAATTAATGTATTTTCTTTTTATATTTACAATAATTTAAAATCTAATCATTGTACTCTTTTAGTTATTCTGACACTTTTAAAATTCAAAAAATGCTAGATAATATGTTTCCTCTTTATTATAATATATCTTTTCTGTTTTCTATTTTGAAAAAGGTATACCAAATATATTTTTTCTCCGTTATTTCTTCTTATAGTTTTAGAATTCAAGTATATGTTTTGTCTTTTATTTCTTATTATAGTTTTAAAATTCAAAATTCCATGAATGTATGTTCTCTTCTGTTTCACTTCTTAATTATAATTTTTCTTCTATTTTCAAAATTCCATTTGGTTGAGTATAGAAAAACAACGTCCTTCGAGCTCCCCCTCCGGCAGACCCGAATGCTGCTGGTTGCACATGTGCTATGTGATGGCCTACATCAAATTACACCAAAGTTTGGCACCATGTGAGGATGCCCAATGTAGGCCCCCAAGCAACATCTAAGCCATTCCGAACACCGAACGAATGTTGTGTCACGTCCGGGTAGCATTTTAGGGTTATTTCACCGGCAAAATCCTAGTAAATGCACCGAGTGTCCATGGTGTCCATGGTGATCCCATTGTGTGAAAAAAAAATCCGTGCATGATGTCCATGGTGATCCCATTGTGTGAAAAAAAATTGGGGACATTTGGTTGAGTCTAGAAAAGCAACGTCCTTCGGGCTCCCCCTCCGACAGAATGGAATGCTGCTGGTTGCACATGTGCTATGTGGTGGCCTGCATCAAATGACACCAAAGTTTGGCACCATGTGAGGATGCCAAATGTAGGCCCACATGCGACATTTGAGCCATTCCGGACACGGAACGAACGTGGCGTCATGTCCGGGCAGCGTTTTGTCGTTATTTCACCAAAAAAATCCTAGTAAATGCATTGAGTGTTGGAAATCAATGATAATTGTTATGCATGATGTCCCTGGTGATCCCATTGTGTGAAAAAAATTGGGGCCATTTGGTTGAGTCTCAACGTCCTTCGGGCTCCCCCTCTGGAAGACCCGAATGCTGCTAGTTGCACATGTGCTATGTGGTGGCCTGCATCAAATGACACCAAAGTTTGGCACCATGTGAGGATGCCCAATGTAGGACGCCATGCAACATCTGATCCATTCTGGAAACCGAACGAACGTTGCGTCATGTCCGGGCAGCGTTCCGGGGTTATTTCGCCAGCAAAATCCTAGTAAATGCATCGAATGTCGGAAATCGATGAGAATTGGCATGCATGATGTCCATGGTGATCCCATTGGTCAAAAAAATTTGGGGCCATTTTGTTGAGTCTAGAAAAACAACGTCCTTCGGGCTCCCCCTCCGGTAGACCCGAATGCTGCTGGTTGGACATGTGCTATGTGGTGGCCTGCATCAAATGACACCAAAGTTTGGCACCATGTGAGGATGCCCAATGTAGGCCCCCATGCAACATCTGAGCCATTCCGGACACCGAATGAACATTGCGTCACGTCCGGGCAGCATTTCGGGGTTATTTCACTGGCAAAATCCTAGTAAATGCATCGAGTGTCGGAAATCAAAGAGTATTGGCATGCATGATGTCCATGGTGATCCCATTGTGTGAAAATTTTTTGGGGCCATTTGGTTGTGTCTAGAAAAACAACGTCCTTCGGGCTCCCCCTCCGGCAGACCCAAATGCTGCTGGTTGCACATGTGCTATTTGGTGGCCTGCATCAAATGACACCAAAGTTTGGCACCATTTGAGGATGCCCAATGTAGGCCCCCATGCAACATCTGAGCCATTCCGGACAGCGAGCGAATGTTGTGTCATGTCCGGGCAATGTTTCGGGGTTTTTTCGTCGGCAAAATCCTAGTAAATGCATCGAGTGTCGGAAATCGATGAGAATTGGCATGCATGATGTCCATGGTGATCCCATTGTGTGAAAAAATGTGGGGCCATTTGGTTGAGTCTAGAAAAATAACGTCCTTCGGGCTCCCCCTCCGGCAGACCCGAATGCTGCTGGTTGCACATGTGCTATGTGGTGGCCTGCATCAAATGACACTAAAGTTTGGCACCATGTGAGGATGCCCATTGTAGGCCCCCATGCAACATTTGAGCAATTCCGGACACCGAACAAACAATTTGTCACGTCCGGGCGGCGTTTCGCGGTTATTTCGCCGGCAAAATCCTAGTAAATGCATCGAGTGTCGGAAATCGATGAGAATTGGCATGCATGATGTCCCTGGTGATCCCATTGGTCAAAAAAATTTGGGGCCATTTTGTTGAGTCTAGAAAAACAACGTCCTTCGGGCTCCCCCTCCGGCAGACCCGAATGCTGCTGGTTGCACATGTGCTATGTGGTGGCCTGCATCAAATGACACCAAACTTTGGCACTATGTGAGGATGCCCAATGTAGGCCCCCATGCAACATCTGAGCCATTCTGGACACCGAACAAATGTTGCGTCATGTCTGGGCAGCGTTTCGGGGTTATTTCACCGGCAAAATCCTAGTAAATGCATCGAGTGTCGGAAATCGATGAGAATTGGCATGCATGATGTCCATGGTGATCCCATTTTGTGAAAACTTTTTGGGGTGTCGGGGAAACTGATCCACGAACACCTATGGGGCCGGTGGACCGAGCCCCTTTCGGTTCGGCGGGGGGCGGAGATCGCACGAAGAGCAGATCGAGGCGAAGCACACGAGCAGTTTACCGAGCTTCGGAGCTCTCCGGAGAGATAACACTCCTACTGCTACTTGTTTGATTGTCTTGTGTTCTTGCTCCAGAGAGAGAGAGCGTAGTGTTTTTCTGGGTTCCGAACCAGTCGAACCTTCGAACCGAACCCCCTCTACGTTGCGCATGGGCCTCCTTTTATACGCTAAAGGGGTCACCGACAGGTGGCAACGCAGAGAAGGGTACAAATGTAAAAGGTGAGGTGGTTGGTACAGTTACTTGTACAGTGCACCCTACCTAACCCTGACGGCAGGGGACAAGGGAATTAAATGCCCGTCTGAGTCGCCCAAACAGTGCAGAAAAGGACCGTTAGGGGCGCCACCGTACGCCACGATGGCGATCTTGTCAGCTTCGCATGCCACTGCGCACCGCTGGCTGCACAGCCTCCCGCCACGCGCGCCTGGAGAGGCCCCCAGGGCGACACGTTGGTGGATGCGCTGGAGCGTGGGCACAGAGTGGCCGCCTGCCGCGGCAAGCGCCTTGCCGCTGCTGTTATCTTGTCGGGTCCGGAAGCTTGTTGCTCACCGGGCCTCGAGGTACCTTGGTTGGTCCTCCCGGCAAGCTCCTCTTGCCGGGGCCTTGTTGCCTTGCCGGAGCGCGTGACGCGTCGCGGCAAGTTCCTTGGAGTGCCTTGGTTGGCCTTCCCGGCAAGCTCCTCTTGCCGGGGCCTTGTCTCCTGAGCTTAAATACTTTGTTCTTGAATGGCTCCAAGGGAACCACGGAGGATCTTGGCATTCACCCGGCAAGCCTTGCCGCGGGATGCTGCAACTGCCCGTGCACAAGTTCGGGGTACTATGGTACCCCTATTCTAGTACACCGACAGGAGCGCACCTCTTCGGAGTGCTGCGCTACCGTCGAGGACGCACCATCGAGCTCCACTAGCAAGTGTAAGAAGGCAATGGCAGCTCCACCTGAGACCAAGAAGGTGTCCGCCAAGGAGGACGGCACTGGTGGTACCTTCACCATCAGCGCCACTTTTGACCCCAAATAGGAAAGCGTGCTCGTTGCTTTCCTACGGGCGAATGTCGACGTGTTTGCGTGGCAACCGTCTGATATCCCCGGTGTTCCCAGGAAAGTAATTGAGCACCACCTTGCTGTCTGTCCTCATGCGCGGCCCGTCAAGCAGAAAGTCAGGAAACAGGCAGTGGAGCGCCAAGAATTCATCACAGAAGAAATCGAGAAGTTGGAAGCAGCAGGCCTTGTCAGAGGAGTGCTCCATCCCACGTGGTTGGCCAATCCTGTTGTCGTGCGCAAGGCTAACGGGAAATGGAGGCTTTGTATTGACTTCACTAATGTTAATAAAGCTTGTCCCAAAGACCCATTTCCCTTGCCGCGCATTGACCAAATTGTTGACTCCACAGCCGGATGTGATTTGCTTTCATTTCTTGATGCATACTCAGGATACCATCAGATCTTCATGGCAGAAGAGGATGAAGAGAAAACCGCATTTATCACCCCGTGTGGCACGTACTGCTTCGTACGGATGCCTTTCGGTTTGAAGAATTCTGGTTCAACATTCGCAAGGGTAGTCCACCACGCTTTTGAGCCGCAGATGCACAGAAATGTGGAAGCCTACATGGATGACATAGTGGTCAAGAGCAAGAGCAGGGCGACCCCGATTCAAGATTTAGACGAGACATTTGCAAATCTGCGCAAGATCAACCTCAAGCTTAACCCCGAGAAGTGCGTGTTTGGAGTCCCTTCCGGCAAGCTTCTCGGGTTCTTCGTGTCTCAGCGGGGAATTGAAGCCAATCCCGACAAGATCAAGGCCATTGAGCAGATCGAAGCCCCAAAGCGCGTTAAGGATGTACGAAGGCTTGCCGGTTGCGTGGCTGCTCTCAGCAGGTTTATCTCTAGATCTGCTGAGCACGCACTGCGATTTTTCAAAATTTTGAAAAAGGCAGGTCCAATAAAATGGACTCCGGAGGCGGAGGCTGCGCTGCAGGACTTGAAGAGATACCTGTCCTCTACTCCAACACTTGTCGCACCTAAGCCACAAGAGAAGTTGCTGCTGTATATAGCGGCAACCAATCAAGTGGTTAGTGTTGCGTTAGTGGCGGAAAGGGAGGCAGATGATGAGCCAGCAACCAAGACAGATGCATCCAGCGACAAGCAGGGGGCTTCGCCGACAAGCTCTGGTCCCGACAGAGATGGATCTGCGCAGGAGCATGATAAGATGCAGAAGAGAATGGTGCAACGTCCAGTTTACTTTGTCAGTTCCCTTCTACAGGGGGCTAGATCAAGGTACTCTGGTGTGCAGAAGTTGCTTTTCGGCCTCCTCATGGCCTCGAGAAAGCTGCGCCATTACTTCCAAGCACATGAGATCACAGTCGTCACTCGCTTTCCGCTGAAGAGGATACTGCAAAATCCAGAAGTGACAGGCAGGATTATCGAGTGGGCGCTGGAACTATCAAGCTTTGGCCTCAAGTTTGAGAGCACTTCAACTATCCAATGCAGAGCATTGGCAGAGTTCATAGCAGAATGGACGCCAACACCAGATGAAGAAATTCCAGAGACGAGCATCCCCGTCAAAGAGGCAAGCAAAGAGTGGCTGATGTACTTTGATGGTGCCTTCTCGCTGCAAGGCGCCGGTGCGGGCATGCTGCTTGTCGCGCCCACCGGAGAGCACCTCAAGTACGTAGTCCAGATGCACTTTCCCAAGGAGCAAGCAACCAACAATACTGCAGAGTATGAAGGATTGCTTGCCGGTCTCAGAATCGCAGCAGACCTTGGGATCAAGAAGCTCATTGTCAGGGGTGACTCGCAGCTTGTCATCCCCCAAGTGAACAAGAACTACCAGAGTCCATTGATGGAAGCATATGTTGATGAAGTGAGGAAGCTAGAAGAGCACTTTGACGGCCTACAGATGGAGCATATTCCAAGAGCTCAGAATAACATTGCTGATGGCCTGTCAAAGTGCGCCACACTAAAGTTACCTGTGGAACCAGGGATCTTCGTGCTCAAGTTGACTCAACCATCCGTAACACCATCAACTAGACAAACCAAGAAGAGGAAGTTGGTTTCTGGTGACTACTTTCCGGCAGAGCTCCCCGAAGCCGCCGCCAAGAAAGTCCCCAAGATCAACACCAAGGATGCTGAGGGGCAGTCTGCTCCGGCAAGCCTTATGGTTTGTTCCGTTGAAGCAGACGCTCCCGACAAGTTTTGCTCCGGCAAGCTCGCCGGGGAACATCAAGCTCCGGCAGGGCCGCAAGTCCTTGCCGTAGAATTCCGCTTCTTCTTGCTCTTCGGGAAGTTCTCCTGTCTGAAAGAAATGGACAATCTGCTGTGCCCATGCTGGAGCTTGTGGCTCGACAACAAGGACTAAAGGCATATCTGCTGCTGCGGGAACATCCAATTCTACGGCAAGGACTTGCGGCCCTGCCGGAGCTTGATGTTCCCCGGCGAGCTTGCCGGAGCAAAACTTGTCGGGAGCGTCTGCTTCAACGGAACAAACCATAAGGCTTGCCGGAGCAGACTGCCCCTCAGCATCCTTGGTGTTGATCTTGGGGACTTTCTTGGCGGCGGCTTCGGGGAGCTCTGCCGGAAAGTAGTCACCAGAAACCAACTTCCTCTTCTTGGTTTGTCCAGTTGATGGTGTTACGGATGGTTGAGTCAACTTGAGCACGAAGATCCCTGGTTCCACAGGTAACTTTAGTGCGGCGCACTTTGACAGGCCATCAGCAAAGTCATTCTGAGCTCTTGGAATATGCTCCATCTGTAGGCCGTCAAAGTGCTCTTCTAGCTTCCTCGGTTCATCAACATATGCTTCCATCAATGGACTCTAGTAGTTCTTGTTCACTTGGCGGACGACAAGCTGTGAGTCACCCCTGACAATGAGCTTCTTGATCCCAAGGTCTGCTGCGATTCTGAGACCGGCAAGCAATCCTTCATACTCTGCAGTATTGTTGGTTGCTTGCTCCTTGGGAAAGTGCATCTGGACTACGTACTTGAGGTGCTCTCCGGTGGGCGCGACAAGCAGCACGCCCGCACCGGCGCCTTGCAGCGAGAAGGCACCATCAAAGTACATCAGGCACTCTTTGCTTGCCTCTTTGACAGGGATGCTCGTCTCTGGAATTTCTTCATCTGGTGTTGGCATCCATTCTGCTATGAACTCTGCCAATGCTCTGCTTTGGATAGTTGAAGTGCTCTCAAACTTGAGGCCAAAGCTTGACAGTTCCATCACCCACTCGACAATCCTGCCTGTCGCTTCTGGATTTTGCAGTATCCTCTTCAGCAGAAAGCGAGTGACGACTGTGATCTCATGTGCTTGGAAGTAATGGCGCAGCTTTCTCGAGGCCATGAGGAGGCCGAAAAGCAACTTCTGCACACCAGAGTACCTTGATCTAGCCCCCTGTAGAAGGGAACTGACAAAGTAAACTGGACGCTGCACCATTCTCTTCTGCATCTTATCATGCTCCTGCGCAGATCCATCTCTGTCGGGACCAGAGCTTGTCGGCGAAGCCCCCTGCTTGTCGCTGGATGCATCTGTCTTGGTTGCTGGCTCATCATCTGCCTCCCTTTCCGCCACTAACGCAACACTAACCACTTGATTGGTTGCCGCTATATACAGCAGCAACTTCTCTTGTGGATTAGGTGCGACAAGTGTTGGAGTAGAGGACAGGTATCTCTTCAAGTCCTGCAGCGCAGCCTCCGCCTCCGGAGTCCATTTTATTGGACCTGCCTTTTTCAAAATTTTGAAAAATGGCAGGGCGCGCTCAGCAGATCTAGAGATAAACCTGCTGAGAGCAGCCACGCAACCGGCAAGCCTTCGTACATCCTTGACGCGCTTTGGTGCTTCGATCTCCTCAATGGCCCCTGATCTTGTCGAGATTGGCTTCCATTCCCCGCTGAGACACGAAGAACCCGAGAAGCTTGCCGGAAGGGACTCCAAACACGCACTTCTCGGGGTTAAGCTTGAGGTTGATCTTGCGCAGATTTGCAAATGTCTCGTCTAAATCTTGAATCAGGGTCGCCCTGCTCTTGCTCTTGACCACTATGTCATCCATGTAGGCTTCCACATTTCTGTGCATCTGCGGCTCAAAAGCGTGGTGGACTACCCTTGCGAATGTTGAACCAGCATTCTTCAAACCGAAAGGCATCCGTACGAAGCAGTACGTGCCACACAGGGTGATAAATGTGGTTTTCTCTTCATCCTCTTCTGCCATGAAGATCTGATGGTATCCTGAGTATGCATCAAGAAATGAAAGCAAATCACATCCGGCTGTGGAGTCAACAATTTGGTCAATTCGCGGCAAGGGAAATGGGTCTTTGGGACAAGCTTTATTAACATCACTGAAGTCAATACAAAGCCTCCATTTCCCGTTAGCCTTGCGCACGACAACAGGATTGGCCAACCACGTGGGATGGAGCACTCCTCTGACAAGGCCTGCTGCTTCCAACTTCTTGATTTCTTCTGCAATGAATTCTTGGCGCTCCACTGCCTGTTTCCTGACTTTCTGCTTGACGGGCCGCGCATGAGGACAGACGGCAAGGTGGTGCTCAATTACTTTCCTGGGAACACCGGGGATATCAGACGGTTGCTATGCAAACACGTCGACATTGGCCCGCAGGAAAGCAACGAGCGCGCTTTCCTATTTGGGGTCAAGAGTGGCGCTGATGGTGAAGGTACCACCAGTGCCGTCCTCCTTGGTGGACACCTTCTTGGTCTCAGGTGGAGCTGCCATTGCCTTCTTACACTTGCCGGTGGAGCTCGATGGTGCGTCCTCGACGGTAGCGCAGCACTCCAAAGAGGTGCGCTTGCCGGAGTGGGCATTAGAGCTCTTGCCGGACTTCGTCTTCTTCTTCCCCCCGGGAGCTTCAGCGGCAAGTGTCTTGCGTTCTGCTGCGGCTGCTGCTTCCCAGTAGATCTTGTCGGCACAGATAAGAGCATCCTTCTTGTCGCCATGGACAGAGATGACACTTATCGGGCCTGGCATTTTCAGTATGTTGTACGCATAGTGAGAAGCTGCCATGAACTTGGCGAGTGCCGGACAGCCGAGGATTCCATTGTAAGGTAATGGAAAGTTAGCAACATCAAACGTGACCCTCTCAGTCCTGAAGTTCAGCTTGCTGCCAAATGTTACCGGCAACGTGATCTTTCCCTTCGGCTTGCTCCTTCCCGGGTTGATTCCTTGAAATGTACCGGTCTCTTCGAGCTCGCTATCAGGGATCTGGAGTTTCTTGAGCACCGTGGAGGAGATCAGGTTCAAGCCGGCCCCGCCGTCAACTAGCATCTTAGTGACCTTGAGGTTGCGGATTGTTGGTGACACCAACATCGGCAAGCACCCGACCGCAGTTATGCGATCAGGGTGGTCCTCAATATCAAAGAAGATAGGCGTGCTGGACCATTTCAGAGGCTTGCGTGACTCGACGGGTGGTTCTGCTACATTAACTTCCCGCACCCACTGCTTGAGCTGACGGTGCGAGGTATGCAGAGAAGCACCGCCGTCAACGCACAGGACCTCTGTGGCTTTCTGGAACTCCTGCTCACCAGTCTCCTCATCATCCATGTCTTCATCGTCGTCGTCATCTTCATCCTTGTCGCGGCCGCGAGGAGGTCTGTCTCCTTGCCGCGGCGTCCTCCTCGACCGGGATGTTTCTTGCCGGATCCCCCAGTACCTTCCTGGGCCTTCTCCTTGTTGCGCCGCTCGTATTCAGCTTTCTGTTGCTCAACAAGCTGCTCGACTTTCCTGCAGCTCTGGAGATCATGGCCCTTGGTGCGGTGGATCTTGCAATACTGTTTGTTGGTACCGTCCTGCTTGTCGGCGACCGCCACCTCCGCGGCAACCTCCTTGCCGGAGTCACCAGCTTTGGCTTTGTTGGCGCCACCACCGTTGCCGGACTGCTCAACGACTAGCACCTCTTTGCCTTTCCTCTTCCTGTTGTTCCGCCGCCGGTTTTTCCTTGCCGGGGCAGCATCTTCACTGTCAGATCCTCCCGCTCCTACACTCTCTCCGGGGAGTCTCCTCCCTTCCTCAGCACGTGCACACTTGTCGGCCAGTGCATATAACTCACTGACGTCCCTGATCTTGCACATCGCCATTTCCTCCGGCATCCTGCGGTTTCGCATGTTCTGATGGAACGCCCTGATCACCGCGGCAGGGTGGACGTCTGGGATGTTGTGCTGCACACTGCTGAATCTCTGAATGTACTTGCGCAGGGGCTCTCCTTCCTTCTGGGAAAGCAGATGAAGATCACTTTCCTGGCCGTGAGGCTTGTGTCCGCCTGTGAAGGCGCCGACAAACTGATGGCACAGATCAGCCCAAGAGGATATGGAGTTGTCCGGCAAGTGCATGAGCCAGGATCTGACGTTGGGCTTGAGCACCAGCGGGAAGTAGTTGGCAAGGATCTTGTCATCCCGTCCCCCGGCAGCCTGCACCGCAATGGTGTAGATGCTGAGGAACTCTGACGGATGCCTCTTGCCATCGTACTTCTCCGGTACGTCTGGCTTGAAGTTCTTCGTACTGGGCCACTGGACTTGCCGCAGCTCACGAGTGAACGCAGGGCAACCTACCACGTACGGCAGATCGCCTGGTTCCCCTGGTGCATGCATGTCAACAGAGGGCCCAGCGCGCTTGTCGGATTGACGTCGCGCTTCTCTTCGGCGCTCGATGCGAGTTCGAGCGCCTTCTTGTTGTCGATCATGAAGAACTTGGCGCTGATCGCGACGAGCTCGTGGATCCGACGATGCGGTGGAGTCGCTGTCGAGGTGGATCTGGCGAGTCGGCGATCTTGGCCTTCGGGGTGGTGATTGCATGGTAGTTGCACCTCCACCCGTTTCGTCGCCACGGGCTCGCTCCCGGCAACCCTGCCGCGGCGGCGACGCGCTCGGCCGCCATGGAGTGTCGCCGTTGGCATAGCCGATGAGACTCTGAATGGTGGCCCTCCATTCGTCGATCTTGTCCGACGTCGGAGGGTAATCTAGGAGCAGTTGAGCTCGCGCCAAAGCTTCTGCTGTAGTGGTGGGTGGCAGTGGCGGACGGCGCGAGGAGCGGGACGTGCTCGGACTTCTAACTATGTTAGAAGGAGCAGTATCCCGTCCAGGCGACCGTGCCCCGCTCGTGCCAGCACGCTGGCGTGCGGGCTGGTCTTGAGCGCCCCAAGATCCACCAGCTTGGTCTTGGCCTATCATGCGTATGGCATCGCAAGTGCCATGACGCTGTTGGTCTTGCGCCTCCTGAGAGTGGCGCAGAACATGTACAGTCGCCGAGGTTTGTACAGCCTTGTCCTTGGACCTGGCAGCATCATAAGCTTCCTCGTCGACGTCCATTTTTCCGCCGGCGTCCATTCCACCACCCGTCTGCTCCAACGGTGGCGGAAGTGACGTGGATAGAGCGGCTGCCGCCAAAGTCTTCTTCTTCGGTGGCATGTTGATGAAGGGAATGAAGATCTAGCTCGTGTGAACGCTGGATCAGGTTCACACAATCTCGATGCCCCCTACCTGGCGCGCCAAAGATGTCGGGGAAACTGATCCACGAACACCTATGGGGCCGGCGGACCGAGCCCCTTTCGGTTCGGCGAGGGGGGGGGGGAGATCGCACGAAGAGCAGATCGAGGCGAAGCACACGAGCAGTTTACCCAGCTTCGGAGCTCTCCGGAGAGATAACACTCCTACTGCTGCTTGTTTGATTATCTTGTGTTCTTGCTCCAAAGAGAGAGCGTAGTGTTTTTCTGGGTTCTGAACCAGTCGAACCTTTGAACCGAACCCCCTCTACGTTGCGCATGGGCCTCCTTTTATACGCTAAAGGGGTCACCGACAGGTGGCAACGCAGAGAAGGGTACAAATGTAAAAAGTGAGGTGGTTGGTACAGTTACTTGTACAGTGCATCCTACCTAACCCTGACGGCAGGGGACAAGGGCATTAAATGCCCATCTAAGTCGCCCAAACAGTGCAGAAAAGGACCGTTAGGGGCGCCACCATATGCCACGATGGCGATCTTGTCAGCTTCGCATGCCACTGCGCACCGCTGGCTGCACAGCCTCCCGCCACGCGCGCCTGGAGAGGCCCCCAGGGCAACACGTTGGTGGATGCGCTGGAGCGTGGGCACAGAGTGGCCACCTGCCACGGCAAGCGCCTTGCCGCTGTTGTTATCTTGTCGGGTCTGGAAGCTTGTCGCTCACCGGGCCTCGAGGTACCTTGGTTGGTCCTCCCGGCAAGCTCCTCTTGCCGGGGCCTTGTTGCCTTGCCGGAGCGCGTGATGCGTCGCGGCAAGTTCCTTGGAGTGCCTTGGTTGGCCTTCCCGACAAGCTCCTCTTGCCGGGGCCTTGTCTCTTGAGCTTAAATACTTTGTTCTTGAATGGCTCCAAGGGAACGACGGAGGATCTTGGCGTTCGCCCGGCAAGCCTTGCCGCGGGGTGCTGCAACTGCCCGTGCACAAGTTCGGGGTACTAGGGTACCCCTATTCTAGTACACCGACATGGGGACATTTGGTTGAGTCTAGAAAAACAACGTCCTTCGGGCTCCCCCCTCCCGGCAGACCCGAATGCTGCTGGTTGCACACGTGT
The DNA here is from genome assembly GCF_018294505.1 of Triticum aestivum. Lineage (NCBI taxonomy): Eukaryota > Viridiplantae > Streptophyta > Magnoliopsida > Poales > Poaceae > Triticum > Triticum aestivum. The sequence continues at coordinate 283,725,117 of NC_057803.1, read as the reverse complement.
TATCTGGTGGCGTGCATCAAATGACACCAAAGTTTGGCACCATGTGAGGATGCCCAATGTAGGCCCACATGCAACATGTGAGCCATTTCGGACACCGAACGAATGCTACGTCACGTCTGGGCAGCGTTTCGGGGTTTTTCCGCCGGAAAAATCCTAGTAAATGCATCGAGTGTTGGAAGTCGATGAGAATTTGCATGCATGATGTCCATGGTGATCCCATTGTGTGAAAAAAAATTGGGGCCATTTGGTTGAGTTTTGAAAAACAACATCCTTCGGGCTCCCCCTCTGGCAGACCCGACTGCTGCTGGTTGCACATGTGCTATGTGGTGGCCTGCATCAAATGACACCAAAGTTTGGCACCATGTGAGGATGCCCAATGTAGGCCCCATGCAACATCTGAGCCATTCCAGATACCGAATGAACGTTGCGTCACGTCCAGGCAGTGTTTCGGGGTTTTTTCTCCGGCAAAATCCTAGTAAATGGATCGAGTGTCGAAAGTCGACGAGAATTGGCATGCATGATGTCCATGGTGATCCCATTGTGTGAAAAAATTTGGGGCCATTTGGTTTAGTTTTGAAAAACAACGTCCTTCGGGCTCCCCCTCCGGCAGACCCGACTGCTGCTAGTTGCACATGTGCTACTGCATCAAATGACACCAAAGTTTGGCACCATGTGAGGATGCCCAATGTAGGCCCCATGCAACATCTGAGCCATTCCGGATTCTGAACGAACGTTGCATCACGTCCAGGCAGCGTTTCGGGGTTTTTTCGCCGGCAAAATCCTAGTAAATGGATCGAGTGTTGGAAGTCGATGAGAATTGGCATGAATGCTGTCCATGGTCATCCCATTGTGTGAAATTTTTTTGTGACCATTTGGTTGAGTTGATATCATTATTTGATTTCAAAAATTTCTAATATGAAAAGGAAAAGAAAAAAAGTACATTAAATGAGTCCCTCGTCGCTTAAAGAGAGGAGCAGCCGTGATTTGTTGCACAATTCCTGGATCAGAATCTATAAAAAAAACCTCGAGCGTGGGAAGCCTATCCCTTTAATTTAGGAGCACGTACTGTCTCTCCTCAACCAAGGAAGGCAAAGATCACTAACATACTTTCCCTGGTGGTTACGACGACCTAGGAGACCCTCCTCCTCCTATATAGTCTCTACATCGTCATACTTTCCATGTCGTCTACGACGGCTCCTACCGTCGAGTCGACGACAGCTACATCCCTAGCATCCGCCCAACTCCAGCAAGATTGTCGAGAACATCCAGATTATCAGCGTGTGCTGGCCGCCATGGATGAACTGCGTCCACGTTGCAATGCCGACAACTTCCATCTTCATCGAGCGATCCAGTATGTTGGCTGTCGTACCGCATTCATGATGCTTTTCTTTGTGCATGTGTTAGATTCGACAGGCCTCAGATTAATTAGTGCATAATCTTCGCATTACATCTATTGGAGTAGATGTTTTTTGTTTGTGCGTGTACTAGATTAGATAGGCCTATGACGCTAGATTTGTTTGTGCGTGTATTAGATTAGTAGCCCTACGATTGCAAATTAGTTTCTGCATGTAGTTTGTTGTCTTTCACTTGTAGGTTGGATTGATGAATAAACAAGAATTTTTAATCAGTGTTAGTTATAGCATAGTCACTTTAAGTTATAGCAATGCCCTAAGACATGCATGTTGCAACTATGAGACGCCCACTAATATTGTATGTGTTGCACGTTTGTTTGATGCATGTTCCAGTATGCATAATTTTGTACTTTTCTTTTCGATTCACTATTAATTAGGCAGTATCACCAATTCTTATATCTGTTTTTATAGCACCATATGAAAATAAATGATTAAATACATTATGTTACTTTTGATTCTGAAACTAATTGATTAAATAAGTACTTCTTAAAGTGTCATTTTATGTGCTGCACGTGTCTCTGCTGAAAGTTTCAGTATGAATGAATTATGTTGTATAGTTTTCGATGTACTGTTGGATAGTGTATTCCATTATTATGTTTTATCCAACAGTATGTTAGGAAAAAGTTGATTAAACATTTTTTTGCTACTGTAACCAAGTTTATCTTCCGATACCTTCGCTGAAGATGGTGCAAACTTCTTGCCGGTCTATCTTCCGGTCAACGCGCCACACTTGCCGAAACACCACTGTGTAGCATGCTTCGGATACCTTTGCGGAAGATGCGTACACTGTTGATCCGGTACATGGTTGAGATTTTTGATACTAGCAAGGGAAGATTCATTGTACAAGACTTGGTTGGCGAAGTGTCTCTCGGTGCCGTGGATGTTGAGTGCATCTTGTCCTTGGAGAACCACAGACTGTCGACAGAAGATATTCTCAGTGAGGAAGGTGCGGATGTTAAAGAACGAGTCCCGCCTCATTTCCTGAGCAAGACTACAGGTAATATAGTCATTGATGATCTGATTGTGGACATCACAAAAAATAAATCTGCCGACGACGATTTCCTTCAGAAAGTTGTCCTCGTGTTGCTTGGAACAATTCTTGCTCCCATGTTGAGCAAGATTGTCCCAAAGTAATATTACGAATTGGTGGACGATGTGAAGCGTATATCCAAGATTAATTGGAATGCGTTCACCCTTCGGGTTCTGCTGGACTACCTTCGCAATGTGAGGAAAGGCAAATGCCAATGGACGAGAGGCAACCTGGCTCTCCTGCAGGTACACCTTTCAGACTTGTACCATTGCAAGAAAAATATGATTGCTAATTTACCTGTTGTATATTACTAACTGTAAATTTTCATATTCATGGAGTACCTGCACTGGGAGAACGTTCAGCCTCTGGAATGTGAATGTGCGTTCAATCCTAGCTTGTCCATGCAACCTCTCATGAGGAATTGGGCTGAAGCTGCAGCCTCTGGGAGAGACAAGTTTGATTATGACCACGGCCGTGGCCGTGGTAACATCAAGGTAATTCATTACGTTGGGTACTTCTTAAATATTTTATATAACATAATTAATTGTATTAATATTTTTATTGATCACAAGTACTTGTATTTCACATGCAGATTGAAGACAACATAACCAAGGAGTATAGGGCGCAGGAGCGCAAAGTACCCGAACCAGACAAGCCAAAAATGAAGCCCGTCATTGGTGCGGGAAAGAAGACCAAGTTAGCCTCATACACGGACGAGATGATGAAGCTCATCATGAAGCGGTGTATGGATTACATAATGCTGTGATGTACAAGCCAGCGGCTGCTGTGGCTTCCGGCAACAACGATGCGGACGAAGAAGTGGATTCCTTTTAGAATGGTCCGCCAGAAAAAAAGAATTCATGTACAAGGATGACTCTGATGGTCTAGAGCCGGTGATTGATTTGACACAGCCTGACAAGCCTGTTGAAACCAGAACAACAATGATGAGGAAGTATGTTTTCATTTATTTGTCTTCATTTATCTGAATTATGCATCTTCATTTTCATAAACTGAACCTATCACATTATTTCTTTGTTAACCAGAAAACACATGCCAAGTTAAATGTTGACAAGACAACGAAGCCTACTGATGAGTGCGGCGCAACACCAGAGAACCCTTGGATCATAGGTAATTCTCCTCGAGCAGAATCATCCGACAATGACATTTCTGCAAGTTCTATTGATAGGATGGTGGGTAAGAGCAAGGGGAACAAGTCTGCAGCAACTGCAAAAGAAGTCGATGTTATATCTGGGAAGCGCCGACGGACTATTCCCAAGAAATTTGAATCCCCCTTTGCACTTGACAAGCCCAGCAAGCGAAACACACGCACTACTAAGCCATCCGGCAACACTATCGCAACTAGAGGTACTGTTACTAGCTAACTTACTGCTTAATTTACTACCATTTCATGTACTCACCGTTCTTGACGTTCGTAATTTATCGTGCAGATCTGTTTAATGACCGTGACGTGGAAGGGTTTGTTAAGGACGATTTGATGCCAGAACTCATTGATGCTGCTGTTACATTTGTGGAGGCAGCTGCTCGGTCTGAGAAGAATATGACAAAAAGAGTTTACTACAATGAACATGGCACCTCTGTGACTGTGGAGGGTATACAAACGATACTTGAGCATACATGGCTGGCGGATGACGTAAGTTCTATTAGCATGTCTTGCTATTTAAGTGCATAATATAGGTGTCACCTATGAACATAAAATGTTCTATTATTTTACGCAGATTATCGATGCTTATCAGACACATTTGGCGTTGCGCATTTGTCATGATCGGCACCGCTGTCCAGCTTGGAGGTCCAAATACCTTGTTGATCGTGCTAAGGCACGAGACAACCCTAAATCATCGAAATACAACATGGATAGTGTGCTGAGCAGAGCTGAAGCAATACGTAGGGTTCTGGACGAGTATACCGTCCGTGATAAGGTATGATATGTTCTTACTAACTCATTAACACTCATTTTAACAAGCATTATTGCATCTGATTAAAAATGTGTTCTACATTTTAGTCGTTTATCCCGTTGAACATCGGCAATCCGCACTGGATCACCGTGGTGATGCACAACCGCAGGAAAGAACTCTGAGTTATGGATTCGCTCTATCCTCTCGAGTTCTCAATCGACACTGTGGAAGCACTGGTACTCTCCCCAACATCGAGCATTCTTCATATGAAATTTTGTATGGTTTCTCACTACTACATTCTTTGAAGTAGTGACTAGCAATAGCAATTGATATGGAAGAGGCAAACCATATTACACCTGGCAAATATCCAGACGTCACTAAGTGGCCTATCATAGCTCAGATGGAGATGCCACGACAAGAGGACGGGTGAGTTATGGTTCATCATTTTGTACTTATGAAAGACATGTTCATGTGCACGGTGACCAATGTTTGCATATATATTAGGAACTCTTGTGGCCTATTTGTGATTGAAGTTATGGAGCATTGGGACGGGGAACGATGGACCGCCGATTTTACCCAGGTAATTTGTTGTCTCTGTTCGTACACTTGTACAATTGTCGTATAATACCAACTTCTATTCATTAAACCTTCTTCTAAAAATTGCAGGACACGGTTAATGCAAGGAGAAGACATCTCGTTGCCGAGTTTGTTCTCTCACCAACTAACATGCTCGAATGTGTGAAGAACAAAATTCGTGACCACGCAAAGAAAATCAAGGTGTGAAGACATCATACATGATTCAAGATTCTAGTTTTAGTCGTTTGTTTTAAGTCCGGAAGCACATTTCCTGGCATGGACAACTTTGATTTTCTATCATTCATGTAATAAGCACTATACCATGGATTTTGTGTGGATTTTTGGTCGCTTACACATACATGTGTATGTGTAATGCAGTCAGACTATACGTTTCATACCAATACATTTTTGCTTCCCTTCATATTTTTTTCTAGCTTAATGTTTTTTGCTGCTGTTTCATTCTTTTCTTCCATGGAAGAGTAATTCATCTCCTTTTTCCTTTTGGATTTTTTATTTGATTTGGCATTATTCAACACAAAAATAAAATAAAATTTTGACAAATTCCTTTTTTTGCCTAAGAATCACCCTCGGCTGTCGTGCCATCCAGTGTGGGATCCCACGCCCGAGATAATGACAGATCTGGCTAACGCATGGGTGACACATTCCCTGGGGACCGCGTGTCGGCGTCATGAATGCGTAGCGGACCATGCGCGGGCGACCCTATCGACGAGCGCCAGTTGGCGCGGGGGGACGCGCCAGGTCCGCTCCCGCCCGACCGCTCGGTGGAGACAGCCCGCGTGTCGGACGCAGATGGCCCACCCGTGGATCCTATGATGTGTGGATTAGGCGGATCCACCTAGGATCCCATGCACATGATTGCCGCTAGTTCTCTCGGGATCAGCGTCCGCAGGTGGATCTTCATCGTGTCTTGTGCCAGACTCCCTTGGCGTTATGCGTTGCTTGAAATCACGATGCACAGATTTTTTGCTGCATTTTTGTTAGGTTTTTCCTTTTCTGCATCATGAAGATCAGGATTAGTAGCACCATCAATCACACGATCAAAAACTCTTTCGGCCCCTTGATCAGTAGGATTTAGGAGCTCAGGTGGAAGCAAAAGAATTTCAATGCTTAGCCGAGAACCTGCATTAGGATGAAGGTAAGAGAAGGGAAAACTATTTCGAAAGTGATATAATTCATTAGTTAATATAATATACTTAGGCCTTACACAATTGAACTTCCCAAAATCCAGATAGGACTTGATCATTTAGTTCAACAATAAACCACAAAACATACTTAAAATTCATCACAAATGTCCTTCAGCTTCTTGATCTTATCAACGTATCCATGTTTCTGTTTGAGAAAATCTGCAATAATATACTCAAGTTTTTTCTTCTCTTGCTTTAGTTGGTCCCTCTCTCTCATCACTTGGTCTCTCACCCGGTCCTGGTCTTTCTCAGCCTTTGCCCTCAGGACCTGATGTAGATTGGCACAACCATGGTCTGCCATCTTATTCTTCTCCAGCTCCTCTTTGAGATCGCGAAGTGACAATCTTGCATTGCCCAACTGCGTGAGAGCATCCTCCTTATCAGCCACCATTTTAGAAAAGTCCATTTTGAAAAATCTCAGCTCTTCCTCCGTCCTCCTCTTTTCTCTAATTAACTTGAAATTTTCTTCAGCATTCTTAACATTCTGTCTCATCTTCTCGTCATACATGCTCCACGGTTCTCTGAGGCAGAACTTCATAGCCACTGACCACTCCGGGTCTACCCATTCCACATACTTACATTTCACTTCTTCCTACAGAATGAAAAATGTGGTCTCAATCATATATGCACAAATGCACTACAATTACAAGCAATGCACTACAAATATGTTCTCAATCATATAAACAAAAAATGTAGCATGCAATGATATACATACATATATATATATGGATCAATTAACTAGAAGTATATGCTAATATGGGCTAAAACAAATATTAGACCGTAAAGAAGGCAACATAAATACGGACTTTTTAAATGCACAAATTAATTGAAATTGTATGTAATTATGAGCAGAACAATGGATTACCGCAAAGTAAATCGAGCATGAGCTAATGTAAACATATATTTATAGTACGGAACAACATACCTTCTGACCACAGGCAAGAAAACGTCTGCTAGTGTCCAAATAATCAAAAGCAACTAGCCTGACGCAAGGTTCTCGATGCATACAACGAGAAGACAGATCATGAGCAATGCCACTCCATTCATAGCAAGGGATAGTCGTAGAAAGCGAAACGAAACAACAGAGATAATGCACAAATCAACGCCGTGCATTAAATACCGGTAATGAAGAACCCTAACCCTAAGCCTAGCACTATGTGGAGATTATATAGTAGGAGCGTACCTGTAAGCTAGTCATAGATTCGCCATCCAAAGAAGAGCTCGAGTCGTCGCTCCATGAAACCATGGCGTAACGCGACCGACGGCAAGACATGGATCGGTGGCGGCGGCGGCAGTCGCAGTGGATTGACAGAACGCGCATGGAGATTGCGAGGGAAAAACCGCCCGGACCAGGTGGCCAGTGCGACCCATTTAAACGGGTTGTAATCAAAATAAAAATTGTTAAATGGGCTCGCCAATGGGAGCGGCCATGTGTCGCACCGTCTAACGGCATCCGTCGCCCCCCCCCCCTCCACGTCATCGCGACAAGCGGCCCGAGTTACACAACAGGGCATAAAATGGTGGTTTTTCTTTTCTTTATGCGGGGAAAATGGTTGGTTTTTCGGTACCAAGTCTATACTCTATACCCAAGTGAGCTGGTATCTTCTATATCTAAATGGTGGTGAACTAGAGGAGTGGAAAAAAATTAGTTATTACCACACATAATTACATCTTCTATATCTAAACTAGTAGCCCCCACTACCTATTTCTCTTAACATGCAACTTTGCCACCTCATCATTCAACATGCATGGAGAAAGGTCCACCACAACATGCAAACAAAAAATTCCCGCAACAACATATACATGTTCCGTGTAACCATTTCTCTATGAATATGTTGCAAAACATTCCCGCAACAACGTGCGGGGTATCGTCTATTTTTCTAATAGAATATAACTCGAGTGGACAACACAAAACATGACATCATTACAATGGCTAAAATTATATCCATTTCCCATGATTTAAGTCCCTACTGACCACCTCATGTTTAGTCCATATATGCTACAAGCGCTATCTCAAGGTCCCGGCCTCTTGCAAGAGTATATATCATGTATGCAGTAACACATTGTAAACACCTCACTATTAGATCACTGGATTCATCCGTACATAACTCTAGCAAGTGTTCTACTCTTCTTCGCCCATCACGCTTCTGCACATGATAACAGATAAAGTTAATGAATGACAAGTTAAAAACAATTATAACCTACAATGCGTACAAAAACTTACTTCTTATTTAGTTTGCATTTCTTGCCGTGTTTAGTGTGCCCTCGCAATTTGCATGCGCCGCACCTAATTCTGATATCGTCGTACGAAATTGGCCTACAATTTTTCGACATAGGGTGGTTCTCATCTACCTTAGTTGCACCTTTCGTTGATACTTTAATAGGATCTTGAACTTCAACTATGTTGCCTTCACCATCGTTTACATATTCAATTGCACACCTACTGAGATCAGCCGTTTTCTTACTCAAATTTTCCTTTAGCTAATCATACTCATAGCTCTTAGCTATCATGGCCTTCAAACTCTCCTGTAACTGATCCCACAAAACTAGGTGTTAGCATGCCGCATGCATAGCTTCTGAATCCAACACACTTACCTGGATATATTTCATTCTTTCAGCTGCCCCGGTCCATCCAAATCCCAACAGATCGCTTGTGCGCCTCGCGGGCAGCCCCAACCTTGCGTCTTTTGTGAACCGCACAAGAACTAAACACTTTGGTATTTCAAATATATTCAAGTACTTCCATACATGGAACATGTGCTTGCAAGGTAGACCCTTTCGAATCATTCTTCTGCAGCTGCACCTTATAGTTTCTGTGGAATTTACTAGTGTATACTCGACCCAAAAACGGATCTTCCAATTTTTCTTCCAGGCCATGATGTACTGTTGTGATCCGTCTCCGAGCTTTATGTCTACAATCTCCATGCCGCTAATTTTCCTAAGATCATCTTGCAACATATAGAAGTTCACTGGAGTGAAGACCTAAGAAGCAGCTATGTCAAGTTCGCTCGAGCTAGTAACTGGCATGAGTAAACTCTGTGAGGTCGTGCGATCATCTCGCGCCTTGTTCTCATGGATACGTACAACGGTGTTATCATAGTGCAAAATCATATCCACCAGGGTCATTTCACCGTCTAGGTGGAGGTGAAGGAATGAATTTAGACTTTCACAACTCTGGTTGCTTTTCATGCCAAGCCAAAACCCCTCTATCAGATAAGCCGCAGCCCACAGCCTCCTCTTCTTATACATCTGTCTCAACCATGTTACTATTTTTTTCGATTGCCATCTTTTGGAAAACGCGTGCCATCTCTCCTCAGAAGTAGCCATGGACAAGTTGTAGTACAGAAGAGTTCAGAACTCCTTCAAGGACTTGTGACTAAGGTGAATCTTCATATTTTTTTCTATATGCCATGTACATATACGGTGCCACATGTTTGGCAAGACTTGGCGAATTTCCTTGATCATCGCAGCGTCGGCATCAGTAATAACACTCTTAGGCATCTTTTGACACATGGACCTCAAAAATGTCTGCAGCAGCCACACGTATGTCTCTTCGGTCTCATCCGAAACTATGGCACAAGCAAAAATAGTGGTCTTCCAGTGATTGTTAAGGCCAACAAAAGGTATGAATGGCATACCATACCAGTTCATCTTGTACGTGATGTCAAATACAAGCACGTCGCCGAAGTCCTCATAGTCGTGACGAGACTGGGAGTCACACCATAACATCCTATTCATATGTCCTTTCTTATCTAGCTTGTACTCGAAAAAGAAGCTAGGATCCCTCTGTTTCCTACTGGCCATGATGCCTATGGTTGTGGCAGCATCACCTTTTGAAAGCAGCTTCCTCTTCTCCCTGGCGCAAAGGTTGTATATTTCAAGCCTGGTAAAACCAACACTGCCATACCATACGTATTTGCTGACGAAGGAATCCATCACGTCGTGAATTCTAATCCCTGCAGCTCCCATGGACATTATCTCAGCTTTCTGGTACTCTTTGATTTTTCTGTGGGACCAAAGAAAAGGTACCTCGTCCGGTCCTGCCAAGATATGGCTATGCTTGTCCTCAAAACTGTCAACATACCAAACCCCACGCTTTTGGTCAAGATTCATGGTCAGGTGCGCTTTGCAGTGGCAGCGTGTCTAGGGTCTGAGCCTACGGATGTGTCCTTCCTCGTTTAGCAACCCGCTGTCACATTTTCCTTGTCTGGAATAAACAAACCGCCTATAACGCATATGATGTGACTCGATTTTGCTATACCTCACCTTATTCTTTATAATGCTGAAACCATTATCTCTAGCATGGCTGTTCTAGCAATCATACGCAGCATCGTGAGACATAGAAGTCATTTGTATTATCTGCATGAACATATCCCTCTTATCATCTGCACTAGCAGTATCTTGGACATTCTTTTTCCCCTCATCTTCTGTCACCTACACAATCATAACATAGCCACGAAAACAGTTTTCTATGGTATAACATTACTTCCATACAACATTGATTACATACATACCTCACTCATCATGACCGATGACTGCGACTCCCCAGAATCAGGTGCAGCTAATGATTCGTCATCAAGGCCTGTCTCCGCGTCGAATTCACCGAAATAGTCGTACACATTATGGCATTCGGAAATGAGCTGAAAAATATAACAAAAATACATGAGTACTTATCGTATAATATTCCAGGATAAATTCAATTTGCATGCCAATAAAAAATTCCACTTCCATACCTGACTAATGTAATCTTCATTCGAGATCTCTGAGTTGTTTTCTTGACCATCATCATGTTCATTGTTTTCCTGACCATCATCATGCTCATACATCTATAAATTTTGAACACAAAAATGTAGTCTTGTCGGATGCCACCAAAAAATTACAACATGATAATGCCACTCACATTAAGATCTTACAATTCATCCCCATTCTCTGACCTATCTCCACGATCTGAATTTTCATCATCTGACCAATCTTCTATCCAGTCTTTCATCAGTTCTCCAAACTCCATGTCATACATCATATCAGTTAGCTCATCGTCCGCCATTTCCTACAACAAATAATATGTATCATCACATGTGCAAACATTATCAATGCTGAAATATACAACACCTAGAACACGATCATGGATGTTAAGTAAACTACCCCAACCGGAGAGCGCCCCAATAGAGGTTGTTCAGATCGTGCACACAACCGACGCCAACGACCTCTGACCACCCATGGATTCTCCCCCTCTCCCCTCTGGTCATCGGTGTTAAGGTACATCAACCCTAGTAAGGAAGATGCCCACGGCACCAGTACGTGATCACTTTGGATCGCGAGAAGCAGCGCTACCCGTGATAACATGCGCCGCCGGATACCTAGCCCACGGCACCAATCGTGATCACTTTGGATCGCGAGATACCTAGGTAAGCCGCCACATCCAATAATGGAGCCGTCATGCACACAACCGATGGCATCGATGCTAAGTTAACACTAGAAAGAAGAAACCCACATTAGCCCATGTGATCACTGTGTATATCACGATGAGCAGCACTACCAAAACAAGATCTGCGATGACCTGGACCGCCGGAAAGCTAGGTTACCCACCCCGCTAGGTTAACCACTACGATGAAAACGGCGGTAGGATGTTGCCGTGAGCGAGACAAATGTGGGGAAACAGGATGTGGTACCTGTGAGCGCTGGAGGTTCACGACGGTGCCGCGCACACTCTTAGACGAGATAGCCGACGATTAGATCTCCGCCGCCGATATTCCTAGAGAACCTCAACAGAATGATGGAAGAGCTGCGTGAATCATGGATCGGCCATTGGTAGGTCATACCTGGTCGTGGGGTCGCGTCATCTTAGTTTTTCAGGATGTCACCGTATACATACGTATGGGTTATACGGGTTATACGGGCTTGGATATGGGCAGCGGCGGGCCGGAGAAAAAATATATGGCGGGGGTCAAGAATACCCCTAGGAAATTGAGTTAGGGAGGGTGCACCGGAGCAAGGCCCCAAACTGAATCACCCCGGCCGTGCTCTTGGCTCTGGATTCTGATATGTAATTGGCAGATATTACTGAAACCGCAGCTGGAACCGAGGTCACCACCATAGGGAAAGACCTCGAGCTCGTCGTCGCTGGTGAGCCTGCTGTGCTCGTGAGTATCATATGGATGCCATATCCCTGAGCTTCACTTGCCTTTAGCAAGGCTGGCGAAGCCGCTCAGGGGTGGCTCGGAGCGGAACTGCAGAAGAATCCAGCGGCTCGAAGATGGGACCACAACCAGCGTGACGGAGGAGTTTCAGCGGCTCAGAGACAGAAACAAGGCAGCTCGGCTGGGGTCACGGTGACGAAAACAGCAATTCAGAGGCAGCAGCGCACAGCGAAACGGTGGCTCGGTGATGGCAGGGAGCAAGTGGCCGTGGCTGCTGCTCGAGGCCCGTGAGGGCGAGCTTGTCGGCAATGTCGTTATCGGCTTGACGGCGTCCCGACGAACCCGTGGTTTGAGGGACTACGGCGACTGATTTGGTGAAGGCAGCTCAGCGTTGTGGAGAGGCGGCTGACAGGGTCGGCCTTGGAGCGAGGGGTGACTCAGTACGTCACCCGCGGCTAGAGTGTCAGGAGGTGATGACTTAGCCCCGCTGTGAGGGTAGCCGGCGCTCAGTCACAACGGAGCAGGCAACTCGTCGAGGCAAGCGCTATAGAGATGGCTCGTTGGCGATGAAAACATGTCGGTGACGGCGACTCAGCCAGGAGACCAGGCGCAACAGCCACTGTCAGCATTCTGGGAACGGGGGTCCCCAGACTTGCCTCCCTGCGGCCCGCGGCGTGGCGGAGCCAGCAGGCCGTAGGACCCATCTTCATCAACAAAGCATCCAAGACAATCATGAGGGTTCAAGCCTCGTGAGGCGGACGGCACAAGACCTCCTCCCAAGCGGCCTAGTCAGGCAGGCTCGCGAGGGGCGGAGATATCAAGGCGAGGCAAACCTCACGAGGCTCTTGTGACGTGAGCCATGACGATCGACACAAGGCGGGCGCCAGCGCGCGCAGCATCCTTGTTTCCCCTTTGGTGCAAAGGAGGCAAGCGCTCAGGCAAAGGTTTCCATTTCGGTGCAACAAGACCAAGACCATGGACTGCAAGACGGAGGTCATCGTGGAGCCCAAGACGGCGTCACCACCAGAGCTTTGTGCAGGCGAAGACTACTTTTGTCACGATGGCTCGTACTAGCTATCCCCCTTCAAATTAGCCCGCCATTGTTGGCGCCCTTCCCGCTCGATATTTGGGAAGAGGACCAGGGCCTCTATAAATAGGACTAGCCACCACCATAGTAGGGGGGATGAGACCCAGGGAAAGACACAAGTCACAAAGCACAAGAACACCTCAACCTCAGGAGGCTGTTCTTCCCCTTATATTGTTCATTATCAGCCCAAGAGGCAATCCACCACCACCACACTGGAATAGGGTTTTACACCACAATGGTGGCCCGAACCAGTATAAACCCCGTGTCTTCCTATGTTGCGAGTTCGTCGCGTTTGTCCACAAGATCTTAGTGACCTAGAGCGTAGATAGGTAAGGGGGAAAGACTTCGCGCGCACCCCAGTGTTCGAACCTTAAGGGTTAGCCGGAGCCCCGCATCCGATATTTGCCACGCCAGGTAGGGGGGCGCCGGGGTTTTCCACGAACCAGCGCCCCGTGTCGCCGCACTATGCTCCCATGGCAGGTGCCCCGCCACCAACCTCTGCGGTCAACACCTGTAGCGGGGAGTCTGGGTACCGAGCCCTGGCCCCCGCTCTGCAGCGAGTGTAGTGGCTGGAAAAGTTCAGCCAGAGAAGCCACCGCGTTACGATGGCGCGGCAGACTCAGCACTGTTCCTGCTAGCATATGAGGAGGATGTCCTCGAAGCTGGAGGCGATGACAAGATCATGGCAAACTTGTTCCCCCTGGCCCTCGCCTGTGAGCCGCGCGCTTGGCTGCTCAACCTCTCGGGATCCATAGTGACGTCCTGGGGGGAACTCCGTGACCTCTTCACTACGCGCTACACGGTGCCAGCACACCACGCAGTCGTGGCATTGCTGGGTGGCTCCCAAGCACCTCCTTCAGATCGCCATGTCAAGCCTTTCTTCCGTCAGATTAGGGCAGCCTGCAAGCGCCCAGGGGCTCCGCCGGGTTGGGCTGCGCCGGAGGCCAACCTCACCTTCGACTCGGAAGACCATCCGGCTCCACCGCCGGCTCAGGGACACTCCCGATGCTCTGCACGCCCACCATATGCAACGTGGCCGTCACCAAGACCCTCATCGACGGCGGCACCAGCCTCAACTTGCTCTCTGTGGAAGCCTTCATCCTACTTCATCTGCCGCTCGAACGGCTCGGCCTCAGCAAGCCCTTCACAGGAGTAGGTGGTGGAGCTGTTCACCCTCTAGGGCAGATCCAACTCCCTGTCACCTTTGGCATGCGAGACAACTATTGCACCGAGCTGGTGGACTTTGACATCGCCCGCATCGGTCTCCCATACAATGCCATCCTCGGTACCCAGCTCTCGCTCAGTTCATGGCGGCGACTCACCCGGCCTACAACCTCATGAAGATGCTAGGGAGCAAGGGCATCCTCACCATCAAGGGGGACAGTAAGGAGGCCGTAACGGCGCTCAGGCTCGCCTTCAAGACCGCGCCCGAGGCCAAGGAGACCGCGCCCACCAAGAAAGAGCAGTTGTTCACCCAAGACAAGGCGGAGACCAAGCAGGTGCCGGTCAACAAGGACGGGTCTTCAGGAGCCACCTTCACCATAGGAACCGGCCTTGACCCGGGACAAGAAGAAGCTTTCGTGAGGTTTTTGTGCGCGAACATGGGGATATTTGCATCGGAGCCCAATCAACTGGTAGGGTCCCGAGAGAGGTAATCCAGCATCATCTAAGGGTGTGGCCCAACGTACGCCCCGTGAAGCGGTGAGCAATACAGCAGTCCACTGAGAAGCAGGCCTTCATCTTCCAAGAGACACGCAAGCTGGAGGCGGCAGGTACCATCCGAGAAGTTCGATACCCCGAATGGCTGGCGAACCCCGTTGTAGTATCGAATAAAGGTGGGAAGGAACGGATGTGCATCGACTTCACCAACCTCAACAAAGCCTGCCCCCAAGATCTGTTCCCCCTTCCGCGCATTGATCAAATTGTCGACTCCACTACCGAGTGCGATTTGTTGTGTTTCCTGGATGCGTTCTCTGGATACCATCAGATCAAGATGGCGGTGGAGGATGTGGAGAAGACAGCCTTCTTGACACCATGTGGGGTGTACTGCTACACCTGCATGCCTTTCGGCCTTCGGAACACGGGCGCAACCTTTCAGCGACTAATGCACATCGCCTTGGGGCGGCAGCTCGGCAGGAACACGGAGGCCTACGTTGATGACATAGTGGTCAAATTTCACGAGGCGAGGATGTTGATTCAAGACTTGGAGGAGACCTTTGACAGTTTGCCCCGGGTAAACTTGAGGCTTAACCTGGAGAAGTGTGTGTTTGGTGTCCCCTCTGGCAAGCTGCTAGGGTTTCTCGTATCCCACAGAGGGATCGAGGTGAACCCGGAGAAGATCAAGGCCATCGAAGACATGAGCCCACCACAGACCCTCAAGGAGATGCAAAAGTTGGCAGGACGGGTGACCATGTTAGGGCGTTTTGTCTCCAAGCTAGGCGAGCGCGCCTTACCCTTCTTTAAGCTCATGAAGAAGAAAGGGCCCTTCGAGTGGACCCCAGAGGCCGACCAGGCCTTCCAAGACCTCAAGAAATACCTCACCAGCCCCCCCGTGATGGTGGCGCCATGACCTCTCGAGCCTCTGTACTCTACCTTGCCGCCACCCCTTACTCCGCCAGCGCGGTACTGGTGGCGGTTCGGGAGGAGCGCTAAGACAAGGGTGTGCCGCACCAAGCCAGAGCTGATGCAGCACAGGGTCAGGAAGGCACATCGGGGCCACCAGCGGCGGAAGATCAAGCCCGGCAGGGCAACGTCGCGGAAACTCCTGAGGATGGCCAACTCTCAGGAAACCCTCCACCTCAGGATACGCCACAATCTCCACAAGACCCGACCCTCAACAGTGTGCCAACCCTCGTCGAGCACCCGGTGTACTTCGTCAGCACCGTACTGCAGGACGCAAGGGAACGCTACCCCATGATGCAAAAGCTCCTGCTCGCACTTTTGGTGGCCTCGCGCAAGCTGTGGCACTACTTCCAGGGGCACCCCATCAAGGTCATCTCGTCTTACCCATTAGAGAGGGTACTCAGGAGCCCAAACTCAGCCGGAAGGGTCGCTGAATGGAACGTCGGGTTGCAAGCATTCTAGCTGGAGTTCAGCACCACCAGGGTCATCAAGGGAGCCGCGCTCGCTGATTTTGTGGCAGAATGGATAGATGCCCCGGCTCTTGAGGAAGCAGAAGACCGGTCCACCTCCCCAGGAAGTGAGGCGCCAAACAGCTGGGTCATGTATTTTGATGGCGCCTTTGCGCACCAGGGCGCGGGGGCTGGAGCAGTGCTCATCTCGCCCACTCACGACAAGCTTACTACGCCGTGCAACTCTGCTTCCAGCACGGCGAGAAGGTCTCCAACAATATCGCAGAATGCAAAGGCCTCATAGCCGGCCTGAAGGCTGCGGCGGCTATGGGGGTGAGGCGCCTTACCATCAAGGGCGACTCGCGGCTCCTCGTCAACTTCTCCAACAAAGTGTATGAGCCAAAGGACAAGCACATGGAGGCCTACTTGCAGATGTACACAAAATGAAAAAGCAGTTCGCAGCCTTGGAGCTACAGCACGTGCCCCGGGGCACCAACAAGGAAGCCAATGATATCGCCAAGAGAGCATCCAAGCGGCAACCGCAAGAGCCCGACGTTTTCGAAGAGCGGCTCTTCAAGCCTTCAGCTACGCCACCTCTTTCAAGCACGACTCAGCCTCGGGAGGAGCTCCCACAGCCCCCGGCCACGGGAGCCCCAGCTTGCGGCCCAACCTCAGGAGCTCGGCTATTCTTGGCGCTCGAGCCCCAGGAGGAGTGCTGGACCAAGGAGTTCAAGGAGTACATGATGCACGAGACACTGCCGGAGAAGGAAGAAGACGCGGAGCGCGTGGCCCCACAGGCCACGACATACTGCATTCAAGATGACGAGTTGTACAGGAAACGGCCGAACGACGTCACGCTGCGCTGCATCTCCAGCAATCAAGGGAGGGAGCTGCTGATTAACATACATGGCGGGACTCTGGACATCACTCATCATCATGGACCCTCGTCGGCAAGGCCTTCTGTAGTGGGTTCTATTGGCCCACAACACTCAACGATGCAGCTGAGCTGGTGAAGTCCTGCGAAGCTTGCCAATTCCATGCCAAGCAAATCCTGCTCATGTGGCCGTTCGTGGTCTATGGGCTAGACATCCTAGGCGCGTTCCCATGAGCACCAGGGGGCTACCGTTATCTCTACGTCACCATCGACAAGTTCACCAAGTGGGCGGAAGTGGAAGTCGTCCGAACCATTCCTACCGGCTCCGCGGTCAAGTTCATCAAGGGCCTCGTGAGCCGCTTCGGGGTCCCCAACCGCATCATCATAGATAACGGCTTGCAGTTTACTAGCAACCTCTTTAAAACCTACTGTTCTAACCTTGGAACGCAGATCTGCTACGCTTCGGTGGCCCACCCCAGGAGCAATGGTCAGGCAGAGCGCGCTAACGCTGAGGTCCTGAGGGGCCTCAAGACCAAGACCTTCAAGAAGAAGCTGGAGGCCTGCGGCAGGGGCTAGCACGACGAGCTCCAGTCTGTGATGTGGTCCATCCGCACCACCGCTACCAAGCCAACGGGCGAGATTGTGTTCTTCCTCGTCTACGGAGCTGAAGCAGTCCTCCCTCACGACGTCAAGCATCGCTCCGTGCGGTTTCTGGCATTCGACAAAACACAGCAGGATGCCATGCAGGGGATGGATCTCGTGTTGGGGGAGGGACATCGCCGCGAAGCTGCATTAAGGGCGGCAAGGTACCAGCAAGCGCTGCGGTGTTACCACTGTCGCAACATTCGCTCCAGGACGAGACGGGTGACCTAGTCCTGAGGCGGGTCCTCTCCAGCGAAGGGTTGCACAAGCTTTCACCCATGTGGGAGGGCCCGTTCAGGGTCATCCACATCTCCAGGCCTGGCGTCATGCGCCTGGAAACGCAAGAGGGGACATCTATCCAAAACGCCTGGAACATCCAGCACCTCCGGACGTTCTACCCTTGAAGCAAGGCCCAGAGCCTGTGAAGCAAGTCCTAGAGCCTGTCAAGCAAGGCCCAGAGCCTGTGAACGAAGGCACAGAGCCTGTGAAGAAAGGCCCAGATCCTGTGAAGAAGGCCCGGTGCTTGTGAAGAATCACCGCCCGTGACACTCTCACGTAATAATGAGTTGGGGCTGTACACGCCCTGGAGTCTCAGGAGCACCGACCTCAGGCCCTGGGGCTCCCTCCCACGCCTAGTGGACAACACTTAGCTCCGCGCTGGTGAGAAGACTTGAAGACTAGATTAGGTGTCGGACGCGGCTTTTCATTTGCTTTCCGTAGTTGGATTGCTGCTCCTTAATCAAGTTTGCCTTTGGCGCTCCTTGCTGATTTGGTTCCTTTGCCTTTTACCGCGTTTTTAGGCTTTGGTTTGCTCATGATCTCTCTCTCGCATACCTCGCGAGGGGGCTGGTCAGGTGCCCTCACGAGCATTTTTCTTCTCCCTGCCTTCTCGCGAGCCACCCTCGTTCGAGCCTAGAAGCTGGTGCATCTCTCCTAATCCGTGCCCCTCGGGTACCGCGATGCAAAGTGCCAAGTCAAGGTTTGGGTGAACGGCAAATCCTCTAGCGCACCCCTAACAATTTTTTTGCAGTTTCTGAGCAAACGTAGTCATCTCGTGAAGGAAAGTGCGTCACAAGCGCGCCAGGTTAGGTTATCTTTGCGCAAAATAACAACACGGCATGGGAATAACATGCATGTTGCATTAACCAAGAACCACAGTTCGATACACGCCCCTCTGGGCCCATGCTGGTTTCATTTTGTGATGCAGGAAAAAAGGAAAAAGTTAAACAAAGTGGTGTTTCAGCAATCCACGGAGGCAGGCCCTTAGCGACACCCCGAGCCCAGCCAGACCCTTCCTGGCCCTTCACGGAGGCGCGATGACGAGATGACCCGCTGCCTCCTTCGAAGCGGGCGCGGCGGCACGACGGCTGGTCGTAGCCACCGCTGTTGCAGTTGTCACTGGAGGAAGAGCCGTCGTAGCTGGCAGAGACGCGGTCGCCGCTGAGGGTAGGCTCGCCCTCATCCTCGTCGTGACCGTCACCAAGGCCGAGCACCTCCTCACCGTCGTTCGTCTCGGGGCAGCACCCGG
This sequence comes from Triticum aestivum, assembly GCF_018294505.1. NCBI lineage: Eukaryota > Viridiplantae > Streptophyta > Magnoliopsida > Poales > Poaceae > Triticum > Triticum aestivum. The sequence continues at coordinate 283,705,642 of NC_057803.1, read as the reverse complement.
CGCGGCGAGCATCTTCCCCGAACACCATCACATAGAGGGTCGGCCCACCGTCATACTTGAAGTGGAGCATGCACCACCTACCCAGGCTGCGCACGCGGGCGAATGTCTGCCAGCCGTGGGCCAGGGCTATGTTGCCTGCGGCGGAAGTCTCGACCGCGACGCAGGAGGCCTTGCTACAGCAACCATCCGCCTGCAACCAGAGCCCGCCTGGACCAAGGGCCGGCAGTTCATCGACAGGGAAGCACGGAAGCTAGAGCCCATTGCCGGCCGGGTTCTCCGACCAGACAACGAACTCCAGCGACACCTCCATTGAATGGAAGCGCGGGCGGGGAGGCCCCGCCACCATCGCGTGCCTCCCCTCGTCAGCTGGACCGCCATGGTTGGGACGGTCCCCTCCACGTGCTGCGGCGTCGCCTCGATGGTGGGCCACGGCGGGGGTCGCAGCATGCTTGCGCGGACGGCTGCGACCGCGCTTGGCTGCCGGGGAACCGGGGCCCTCGCGAGGGGCCTCCCCCTTATCAGCGGCAGAGAACTTCCTTCGCGGCGCCATCGGAAGCACTGCAAACAATGAAGCAAAGTAGAAGCGAGCAAGCGGGGAAGATGTGGGCAATAGGGGGAGCCCCCCATCTCCCCATTTATAGCAAGAGAAGGCCAAACGGCGTCTCCCATGATCACAGGTAATGATGGTTTCCCTTGCATGTCACAGGGACTTGTCAAGTCGTGCAGTCGTCGAGGCAGCGTAGGGAAGCGGAGATGCCCACGTCCAATCAACCGCCATGCGTTAATCGAGGCCGCATGCTTTTGGGGCCCGCGGTGCTCCGAACTTGACCCTTGGCTTCTCCGCGAAACCAAGCCCGCGCGCACCTTGGGCCGGGGGGCTACTGTCGGTGTTCTGGGAACGGGGGTCCCCAGAATTGCCTGCCTGCGGCCCACGGCGTGGCGGAGCCAGTAGGCCGTACGGCCCATCTTCATCAACAAAGCATCCAAGACCCTCGTGAGGGTTCAAGCCTCGCGAGGCAGACGGCGCAAGACCTCCTCCCGAGCGGCCTAGTCAGGCAGGCTTGCGAGGGGTGGAGATATCAAGGCGCGGCGAACCTCACGAGGCTCTCGTGACGTGAGCCATGACGATCGACACCAGGCGGGTGCCAGGCGGGCGCCAGCACGCGCAGCGTCCTTGTTTCCCGTTTGGTGCAAAGGAGGCAAGCAGAGCCGCGGAGTACCGAGGCCTCAGGCAAAGGTTGCCATTTCGGTGCAACAAGACCAAGACTATGGACTGCAAGACGAAGGTCATCGTGGAGCCCAAGATGGCATCACCACCAGAGCTTTGTGCAGGCGAAGACTACTTTTGTCAGGATGGCTCGTACTAGCTGTCCCCCTTCAAATTAGCCCGCCATTGTTGGCTCCCTTCCCGCTCGATATTTGGGCAGAGGACCAGGGCCTCTATAAATAGGACTAGCCACCACCATAGTACGGGGGATGAGACCCAGGGAAAGACACAAGTCCGAAAGCACAAGAACACCTCAAGCTCAGGAGGTTGTTCTTCCCCTTGTATTGTTCATCATCAGCCCAAGAGGCAATCCACCACCACCATACTGGAGTAGGGTTTTACACCACAACAGTGGCCCGAACCAGTATAAACCCGTGTCTTTCTATGGTGTGTGTTTGTCGCGCTCGTCCACGAGATCTTAGCGAGCTAGAGCGTAGATCGGTAGGGGGAAAAGACTTCGCGCGCACCCCTGTGTTCGAACCTTAAGGGTTAGCCGGAGCCCCACATCCGACAACCACTTGGATAGGAGACGAGGCTCGATGATGACTCGGACGGAAAGGCGGAGTCCAGACTAGCCACGGGTCGTGGGCATTGTTTTCGGGTTGTGGCCTAGCAATGTTTGATTTTGATCTCTGAAACATACATGGGCTGTGTCGGGGATATACCCCGCGGTATGACCCGGCCGGAGTTAGAACCCGGCTGGGAATTGGTAAACCGGCAGGTGTTAAGTCAAATTATAACCCGGAAGGTGTTAAATCAGATGATAACCCAACATGTGTTAAGTCAGATGATAACTCGGCAGGTGTTAAGTCAGATGATAACTCGGCAGGTGTTAAGTCAGATGATAACCCGACAGGTGTTAAGTCAAATGATAACCCGGCAGGTGTTAAGTCAGATGATAACCTGACATTTGTTAAGTCAGATGATAACCCGCAGGTGTTAAGTCAGATGATAACCCGGCAGGTGTTAAGTCAGATCATAACTCGGCACACGGTCATAACCCAGCATACAGTCATAACCCAGTAGACAATTATAACCCGGCAAACAGAGTCGCCCGGGGTTAACAAGCCCGAGACATTAAGAAGCCCAAGATGTTAAGAAGCCCATGAAGAGAAGTCAAAATAGTTTAAGTCTTAATTCGAGTTGGACTCTACATGTAACCCGCCCCTTTAACATATATAAGGAGGGGCAGGGCACCCCAAGGGGGAGGAGAAATAATCTCTAAGGCTAGACATAACTAGGAGAGCCGGTTTACGGCATCTCCCTCGTGATGATAATGAGACCTAGCCACAAACAGCATGTAGGATTGTTATCGAGTGATGTTTCCTGGGGCCCGAAGCTGTCTAAATCCTTGTCTTGTGTTGCGTCTCTCGATTCCGTGCAACCCCTCTCAAACTACCATATAGATGCATTGGCCTCACAACTAAGTCCTCACACTAGGACATCTGCCGTGACAATTCCACGATAGTTGGCGCCCACTGTGGGGCTAGCGCACGATGGTGTTGAGTTCTTGAAGGGATTTTCTTAAAGATCGAGAAGCTCGCGATTTGTCGGATGAGAAAGAGTTCAAGAGAATAAGGTGTTACGGCATCCTGTACGGATGCTGCCGCTACGATCTGGCGGCTTATCAATTTGAGATTAAAAGAAAATCAGGGTTGCAAACAGTCAAACTGTCAAAGTACAAGTCGCCGAGGCCTACACCATCGTCCGTGTCCAGAACTAACTCGGATCATCAGATTCCATCGCTATTGCATGGCGTAGCTCCTAGGCATGCTGCCAATTTTTCAACGGATCAAGGCCGAAGCCTCAGGCACGTGGACCAACAGTTAGTGCCAACGACCCGGACCAGCCTCCGCCACCGGGTCAATGACTGCACTCTGACCAGCTATGTTCTTCCTCGAACCGCCACCGAGTGGCCCGTTCTGCCTTGGAGCAGCTTCGTCGACCCATCGCCACCACAGATTGAACCGCCTCGTGGTTTCACTCCTCCCCAGCCGTGACCATGCTAAATCGCCCCCGCTGGGTCACCTCCGCCTGCGCCGGCCTTAACCCGGGAACCACCACAATCTGCCACGAGCGCCCTTGCTGTCCCCGTCTCCCCCTGCGGCCGGCCCGCCTTTAGCCGTCTACGACCCAGTCCAGCACACCACTGCACGAGGCCACGCCTGCATGCCTCCGGGGCCTTTGCAGTTGTTAAGATACCACTGGCCTTCGCCTCGCTGCTTCGAAATTCTCCATCGGTGAGTCACTTGCCTCTGAGTCGCTGCCCGTCTCGCCGGAGTCACCCCTTCCACTGCTGCCGTTAAACCGCCGTCGCCTCCACCGGTAAGCCGGCCTGTTGACACCTCGGAGCGATACGCCATCGCGAGCTGCCGCTGCGACATCCACTGTGGCTCGTTTGCTGCCTTTCTGCTGCAGATCGCCATTTTTCGTTGCTCTGCCTTAAGCCCGCCATGCTGGTGCCTCTCTGTGGGCGCGATTGTGCAATGTTAAAGTGTCCATGCATTCTCCGCCACGGCGCCATCGAGCCGTTGTTGCTCCAGTACCGCCTCAAAAATCACGAGTCAGATTCAAAGTTTAACCCGCTGTGGCCACAGGCTGTCTCGACCGGCTCATCTCTAGTATGGTTTTGCTTCTAAATCGCCGTGGCCTCGCCCGCTGTTTGCTTCTAAACTGCCGCTGTACTCCAGCCTGGCTGAGTCACCGTCGTCGGCTCACCTCTGCTCGAGCCGCTGCTGGGTCGCCACGGACTTGCCCCGCTGCCTGTGGGACGGTTCACCACCACCAAATCACCGCCAGCTGCCGCTTTGATTCGCCTCTCCGCCGCCGAGCGGTGTCACCGAGCCGCCCTCGTCGAGCTGCCGTCCCGATGTTGAACCGCCGTCGGGTCAAGTTGACCCGGCCTCCCCGTCGCCACTACTAGCGAACCTGGAGTCACCCCGCGACCCTGCTACGGCCCACCTTACCTCGTGTTGCGTCGAACTGGACTCGCCACCTCCGTCTCCAACAAGGCCGCGCCTTCGCTTCATCAGACCCACCGCGACCCTACGCCGCCTCAAGTTGCTCGCCTCCGCCTTTCATGGCCTCCGCTGCAGCAACAGCCACGCCCGTGGCCTCGTATTAAACCGCCTGCCTCCAACTCTGCCGATGTGGCCCTGGATTCTGCCTCCACCTTGGTCACCGAGATGCCGTCGTCTCCAAGCTCGCCTTGAGCCGCTGCGTGCCCTGTCTCCGATACCGTTTTATGCCGTGGCCGCCTCGAGTTCCATGCACGCCAAGCCACTCATGTTGCTCCTGCTGTCTCAAGTAGCAGAGTTGAGTCACTGCGTAAAGTTGATCCTGCTGCGGCTCACCTTCAAATCACCGGCCACCGTCGAGTTGCGTGCTTGGCTCGCTTCTGCCGCAAAGCTGCTGCTGTGCCCGCCTGTGGCCTCGTCAAGCCTGTTGCGCTCGAACCGCCCTCACCGACGTGTTAGGTCGCCGCCAACTTCCGCAGCCATCTCCGAGAGCAGTTTTTAAGTCAGCTGCCGTTAAACCGGCGTCCGCCTGCAAGCGGTTTCAGCCCGCCTTACTTTGTGGCCATGACCACACTGAATCTGTACTAGTACAGCATTGAGCAAGAGCAAGTGAGCAACAAGTCAAAGTTACAGCCGAAAGATCTATATGCGGCAGTGCCTCGCAAGCGCAGAGTGCTATATGCCCTGCAAATCCATGACGTGAGGATAAATAAGAAGAAAAAAGAGGGCCATGTGGGTGTTACTGCTTTATCAGACCTACATCTACGCGGTCGTCTGACGTTGGCAGCATTAGTGTTCATGTGACAAAATATACCAGGTGATATTCATCTAAGTCTATTTTTAGTACGTATTATTTTTTGTCAAAGAACAATTACATTGGTCTGCATATTTTTATGTGCAGGGCAATAATTCATTATAAGGGTAGTGACAAGCTATGCCTATGGAGTGTGTGTTAGCATCATCATGCACTCGCATCCACGCTCGCTTGTTGTTGCACGGGTGTGTGCAAGCCGCCGCCCGTGCAGCTCGATCCACTTCAACTCGCTCGGACCGCGCCCGTGATTGAATCGCTGTCCGCGCGGTATACCACGTTTGCGATTGACTCGCCCGTCTACAATGGTTTAGAACATTGCGACCGACTCATTTGTCTGCTCCCGCGGTCAACTCACCCGTGATTGATTTCAATGATCATCAAACTCCGCGGTGGATAACTACTGGCCTGGCATATCTGGTGAAATTCATCTAGTATATTTTTCTATTATATATTTCTTTCTTTAAAAAGAGCAATTACTCTGGCTTCTAAGTTCTCCAATGCAGGACAAGTTGTTTACTGCAAAAAAGGATTATTATATCACTGAGCTGGTGAATGACTCATACCGGTCTATATCACGGTCAAATATGGAGAGTCTCAAGCCAACTCCTCGAGTAGTCTTAAGACTCGGGGGCTATGATGAAATGATTTAGTAAATGTTGCCAGTTTGAGAAGATTCAAGAACTCTGGGTCATTGGAAAGAAGATAACCCGGTCCCGGAGGCTACCGCCATATTGGTGAAAATTTAAAGGCCATTAGAAAATGTCCGGCTTAACAAGAAGGATTCCGGTTTAAAATTCGGTTCAAAAGCTTTGAAGCTCTCAATATCCGGTTTAAGAATTTCCAGTTCAAAAGAATAATTTCTCGCAAGTTCGAGTTCTCAGGAAAAATTAAAGGGACCAAAGAGAGTCTCTTGCAAAAGCACAACTCAAACATAGGTGGCCCTTGAGCACAGCTCACAATATCACTTGGGGGCTTGGTCATATTCGAACCATAGCTAGACCTCTTGATCGACGTAAGGCCACCAGGGAAATAACTTGGGGGCTTGGTTGTATTCGAACCATAGCTACACCTCTTGATCGGCGTAAGGCCACCAGGGAAATCACTTGGGGGCTTGGTCGTATTCGAACCATAGCTACACCTCTTGATCGTCGTAAGGCCACTAGGGAAATCACTTGGGGGCTTTGGTCGTATTTGAACGAAAGCTTAAACCCTCTCGATCGGCGTAAGGCCACCAGGATGATCACTTGGGGGCTTTGGTTGTATTCGAACCATAGCTTAAGCCCTCTTGATCGGTGCAACACCACAATTATGACTATTTAAATCATTCTTGATTTTTTAGGTTTATAATGCTTTATGAGTATAATTTGTCCTGTATTTATTAACCCGGCCTGACCTTTGACTATATGTCACCGGTAAGAGGTAAACTAATATTCGGTGTTTATTAACCCGGCCTGGCTTTCGACTATAAGTCGCCAGTATATATTTGGATTGTGCCATTGGTATCATGCGCTTATAAATCATTGGGTATATTATTCAAATCTTTAATAGCCAACATGGCTGGATTTTCACTATGGTTATCAATAACCAGTATTATGATTGAGGTTTTCAAAGTCGCTTTAGCGCAATGGATATTATTTTATCGATGGATATGATTTATTCTACAATGGACGGAATAGTCTCGAGTCTCCGCAGGCTTACAACCCGACACTTGGGGGCTACATTATTCAAATTGAGATTACATCAAATATGCAAGTCCCATGTCACTGCCAGCATGCACCATGGCACTTGGGGGCTAATGCAAAGTCATTTTTTCATCACCTTATTGAAGACCCGACTCATCACATTGTAATGAGCCGGCCCTTGGGGGCTACCAATTGCTCCTGTCAACAATTCAAGGTACACAAGTCTTAATCCATTATATTGAAGGATCCACTTCTCAGTTGGTAAAGCACAAAGCTCTCAACCTTGTAGACGTGGGTTCAAGCCCCATGATGGGGGTTACATCATATCATGTTATTCTTAATGAAGTATATATAAAGTCCCAGCTCAATATTATCTTATTGAGCCGGCCCTTGGGGGCTACACATTGTTGTTCAAAGTTTACATGATCATATCTATAAAGTCCCTGCTCATTATTGCATATTGACCCAGCCCTTGGGGGCTACACTAGTTGATGTTTTTATGAGCATAAGGCAATTACAAGTCCCAGGTTGCTGCAAGCATGACAACCCGGCACTTGGGGGCTACATATGTGGAATACTCAGTTTTGACTAGTGATTGAGATGAACAACCTGGATTTCTTCAAGCTTGTGATTAACAGCCACATTTCATATTGAAGCAATTCTTAAGCCGTTACTACATTACCTTCTTAAGACTTGGGGCTACAAGTGATAGGCATATAAGAGGTATTTTTTCAAAGCTGATGTTAACAAACAGTCATGACCCGGTGCCATCAATATTTATAAACTGGCAATTTTGGCAATGATAAACTGGCAAATTCTACATCCTTAAGACGGATGAAGATCAGATGAGTATTTCAAGAACCAATATTTTTGTTAAGCATTGGGAGCTGAATCAGATGAATTATTCTTCACAATATTTCTCTATGACAAACCAATGTCAGCAAATTGATTATGAAGCTGGCCTGTTGACCCGGATTTTCTAGAAGAAGGAAATGACAAGGACTTAAGGATGATCGGGGTCAGTTTAACATGGATAAATCCAAATTAAACTGGGGGCTAATGTCGGGGATATACCCCGTGGTATGACTCGGCCGAAGTTATAACCTGGCTAAGACTTGGTAAAGCGGCAGGTGTTAAGTCAGATGATAACCCGGCAGGTGTTAAATTAGATGATAACCCGGCAGGTGTTAAGTCAGATGATAACCAGGAAGATGTTAAGTCAGATGATAACCCGGCAGGTGTTAAGTCAGATGGTAACCCGGCAGGTGTTAAGTCAGATGATAACCCGATAGATGTTAAGTCAGATGATAACCCGGCAGGTGTTAAGTCAGATCATAACCCGGCAGACAGTCATAACCCGGCACACAGTCATAACCCGACAAACAGTTATAACCCGGCAGACAGAGTCGCCTAGGGTTAAGAAGCCCGAGACGTTAAGAAGCCCAAGATGTTAAGAATCCCATGAAGAGAAGTCAAAATAGTTTAAGTCTTAATCCGAGTTGGACTCTACATGTAACCCGCCCCTTTAACATATATAAGGAGGGCAGGGCACCTCAAGAGGGAGGAGAAATAATCTCCAATGCTAGACATAACTAGGAGAGCCTGTTTACGGCGTCTCCCTCGTGATGATAGTGAGACCTAGCCACAAACAACATGTAGGGTTGCTACCGGATGATGTTTCCCGGGGCCTGAAGCTGTCTAAATCCTTGTCTTGTGTTGCGTCTCTCGATTCCGCTCAACCCCTCTCAAGCTACCACATAGATGCGTTGGCCTCACGACTAAGTCCTCACACTAGGACATCTGCCGTGACAATTCCACAACAGGCTGGGACCTTCATCAGGACACTATCAGAATTGATTTTCTTTTGCTCTAGGCAGCTGAGGCACAAGTATTGAGCCCTTCACTAGATCAATGTTGACAATGACGGGAAAACCTTGAGCCTTGACGACTTTGCAAAATAGCGGCCGAGCGGAGTTGATCACAACCCTAATTCTTCCCGAACCTTAAGTTTCATCAATTGTAAATTTGAACTTTGATGAACTTGAAGTTGATGTAAATCCTCTCTGACTAGCTCTTTCTCATCTAAAATATTGCGAACTTCTCGACCCCTGGAAAAGATCCCTCCAAGAACTCAACACCACCATGCGCAGGCCCCATGGTGGGCGCCAACTGTCGTGGATTTGTCACGGTAGATGTCCTAATGTAAGGACTTAGTCGTGAGGCCAACACATCTATGTAGTAGCTTGAGAGGGGTTGAGCGGGAAGAGAGACACGAGGTTTTTTACCCAGGTTCGGCCCCTCACAGTGGAGGTAAAAGCCTACATCATGCTTCATTGATATTGATCCTGGTGCTCACGATTACAAGGTTGCCCTTTTGGTACCTCTCTCTGCGTACACCGGAAAATTACCTCTAGAGGAGAAGCATTTTGGTCGTTAAAAACCAAATCATTTCTACACAGCGAAAGTGACCAAATTAAGGCATACGCTCCCACCCTTATTAGCATTTTGAACCTATTAGTAATACCATCCAACCAATGGCCAAAAATATTGGCAACACTTGTGGGCAGATACAAATTTGACGCTATTTGGATGACTAACCACGTAGAATGTGCAAACTTGCATTGGAAAAAGAGGTGTTTGATTGTCTCGTCATGAGTACACAAAGAACACTTCTTACTCCCTTGCCAGTTGTGCCATGCGAGACTGTCTTTGGTTAACAAAACTCCCCTACGGAGATAACACATGAAGATTTTCACTTTTAGTGGAATTTTACACTTTTGAATTTTCTTATTAGTATTCGTTGGTACCTCATAATGCGTGAGTGCACGGTACATAGAGTCTACTGTGAAAGACCCTGATGCAGTAAGGTTCCAGCAAAACACATCCCGACCTTGTGTCAGGTTAATCGAATCCAACCGGGATAAAAGATTATGTCATGACATAAGCCGGGGGACAATCAAATCCCGCCTGAAGGAAATATTCGGCGGGGAAGAACCGAGCACGTGCGCAATAGTATTATTCTTATCGCGAGCGATGTTATATAAGGCTGGATATTGTTCTCTGATACTGGCATTGCCTAGCCAGATGTCTTCCCATAAACGAATCTCCGACCCATCCTTTATCGCGAAAGACCCCAAGAGAAAGAGATGCTTCTTTGCCGCCATTATGCCAGCCCAAAAGTGTGAGTCGCCAGGTTTCCAATATGCCTGGGATATCGCCTTTTGGCATAGATACTTGTTGCGCAACATGGTTTGCCAACCACCATCCTCGGTAAGAAATTTAAATAACCATTTACTAAGAAGGGCCTCATTCTTGACCTGCAGGTCATGAATTCCAAGGGCAATGGTGTTGATGTAGAAGCCCTCAACGGTCGAATCCTCCTCCGGCAAGACGCCGGAAAAGGCCCCTAGATGGGATTTTACGGGTACAAAAGGTTGCGGCAGTGGATAAGTGGTTTCATGGCTCCACTGGAAGGTTTTGGGGTATTTGAGAATATATAGGTGGAAGAAATAGGTCGGTGGAGTCACGAGAGGCCCACAAGGGTGGGGGGCGTGCCGTCCGTCGTTGTGGTTGCCTCGTTGCTTCCCTGACGTGTACTCCAAGTCCTCTGGATGTCTTCTGGTCCAAGAAAAATCATCGCGAAAGTTTCATTCTGTTTGGACTACGTTTGGTATTCCTTTTTTGTGAAACTCTAAAACAAGGAAAAACAGGAACTGGCACTGGGCTCTACGTTAATAGGTTAGTCCCAAAAAAATATGAAATGGGATATTAGTGCATATAAAACATCCAAAACAGATAATATAATAGCATGGAACAATAAAAAATTATTGATACATTGGAGATGTATCATGCACTCGCTGGGACAAGAGGGACAGGGAGAGGAGTTTAGGGAGCACTTATCTTTTTCAATCTTAAATCCATAGGCGTTTGCCAAATTTTAATTGAATTAATGTAATATCCCGAGTCCATGTTTGTGTTCTATAATGCTTGTATTTGCGTTATCAGCATATTAATGAAAAAGATGAACCTTGTCGGGAACTCGTGCATGTATATGTCCATCCGGAGGTCGGATTCCTCCTTAGTGTAGATAAACGAGCTTTCCCCGGTAGGCTACCCTGCCGGCACCCGTTTGTTTGCCGGTGAACTGTGTCTGCTGGGCAAAAATTAAAGGGACCATCCCCCCGCCAACTTCCCTTTTACCAAAGGCCACTGCAACCGTCCCGACCGAAGCAACGTTCGAGTCAAGGATGGGAGCACCAAAGTGTCAAAAGAGTGGCGGGGTTTTCTTATGACCAAGTTATAGCTTACATAACACTAATGTACAAGAGGTAGAACTTATCTGTTTGGCTTGCCGGAGATCGCAAAGTTGGTCCATCTTCCCAACTCCTTGTAGAGGCCAAGTTTACGGCAGGAACCTGCAGCTTCATGGAGATGGGAGTGATGCAAGATGCGATCCTATCTATATGCATATGCAAATGCTCATGAGATGCTTATGAAATGCTCTTGGAATGCTCATGCATGCATGCAACTTGGTTGGGCCCCCCAGCACTTTGTTTATTTCTCTGTTGCTCAGGGTCATCGCCTGGCTTTGTACAAGGGGTTACATGTAACTGAGGCAAGGCCTGTACAAAAGATTGGCTGCCAGGCAGGGCCCAACAGCCGCGCCTTATGGTTAGAACTTGCGGAGATGCTCAATATTCCATGAATTTTCAATTGAATGCCATCTCCGGTCTCCAAACAGACTGTGCCAGGTCTGGTGACTCATACTACCCGGTAAGGGCCTTCCCACTTCGGCGTCAACTTGTTTGTACCCTTGGCATACTAAATGTGCCTAAGGACAAGGTCGCCTTCCTCAAAATACCAGGCATGAACCCTGCGGCTTTGATAGTGACGCAGGGCCTACTGATAGCATGCAGCAAGCGTAGCAGCCGAAATATAATTCTCCTCGAGTAGCACAGCGTCATCATGTCGGTGTTGATCTTGCGCTACTTCCGCATAGGCAAGCACTCGTGGCGACCCGTAAATGAGTTCCATGGGGATAACTGCTTCTGCCCCGTAGACTAAGGAGAAGGGAGTCTGGCCGGTAGCTCGATTTGGTGTCATTCTGAGGAACCAGAGAACTACCGGCAGCTCATCGATCCACCGCATGCCGTTCTTCTGCAGCGTATCAAAGGTTCTTTTCTTGAGTCCTTGCAGCACTTCAGCGTTCGCCCTCTCAGCTTTCCCATTGCTCCTGGGATGTGAAACAGAGGCAAATGAGATCTTGCATCTGAGGGCATGAACATATTGCATGAAGGCACGACTCGTGAACTGGGTGCCGTTGTAAGTAATGATCCTTGCCGGGACTCCAAAACGGCACACCAATTCTTTGAAGAACTTGATAGCTGACTGAGCAGTCACTTTTCTCACGGTAGTGACTTCCGCCCACTTTGTAAACTTGTTGATAGCAATGAACAAGAATCTAAGCTCCCGATTGCTCGGGGGAAAGGGCGGAGGATAACGAGCCCCCGGACCGAAAATGGCCATGATAAAGGGATTGTCTGAAGAGCTTGGGCAGATAGGTGGATGTTCTTGGAATGGAACAGGCAGGCTTCACACTCGGTTACTAGCTCGACTGCATCTTGAAGGGCTGTGGTCCAATAGAATCCTTGCCGGAATGCTTTCCCAACTAATGCTCTTGATCCAATGTGGGAGCCGCACATGCCTTTCTGTATCTCAGCCAGCAGCTCCTTTCCTTATTCCCAGCAGATGCACTTCAATTTCACACCGTTCGGCCTCCTTCTGTATAGAGTGTCATCGACAAACTTATACATATTGGCCCTCTGGGCTACTCTTACAGCTTCATCTTGGTCGCCGGGAAGCTCTCAGGTTTGGGGGAAGTGGACTATGTACCTTGCTCAAGTTGGATCCAAAGGCTCGGCAACGAGGACTAGCGGCACCACCTCTACTGTGGGGGCACATTCCTCGTTCGTGGGGACTGATACGTCCATTTTGCACCATGCTTTTATATCAATATTTATTGAATTATGGGCTGTTATTACAAATTATGTCACAATACTTATGCCTATTCTCTCTTATTTTACAAGGTTTACATAAAAGAGGGAGAATGCCGGCAGCTGGGATTCTGGGCTGGAAAAGGAGAAAATATTATAGACCTATTCTGCACAGCTCCAAAAGTCCTGAAACTTCACGGAAGATGTTTTCCAAATATATAAAAAATATTGAGAGCAAGAACCTCACCAAGGGGCCAAACCCTGCCCATGAGGGTGGGGTCGCACCCTCCCCCCCTGGGCGCGCCCCCCTACCTCATGGGCCCCCTGGTGGCCCTCCGGTGGCCATCTTCTGCTATATGGAGTCTTTCGATGGGAAAAAAATCATCAACCATCTTCTCGGACGAAACTCCGCCGTCACGAGGCGGAACCTTGTGTCACATCCCTAGCTTTATCCTGGCCATGGACTAGCTTGGTTGCTGCATCATGTTTAAATTCAAATGAAACTTGAATTGAGGAATATTGGAAGCCTCAAAACCCTAAATAAAAGAGGGGCAAAAACCCTAGAAATCTCATTCATTGCTCCAAAAGGCTCTTCTTAAATGTTTGATAATTTTTGGTACGGGTTCTGGTCCCAACCAAAATATTGAACATTTTTAAGGATTTATTTTTGGGACTTTGAATTTAAATCTTTAGCTATTTGAATTTGAATTATATTCATATAATTAGAATTTAATTTCAAATACCCCTGAAATATTTTATGAGCTTTTTGGAAAAGTCCATCTAGCAACATAAATTATTCAGAGGATATTTGGCACTGTTTTGAATTTGTTTAAATTTGAAAACAGTGGCAAAGAATTAAAAGAAAACAAAACAGAACAAAATAATAGGAGTAGAACTTACCTGGCCTCACCTGGCGCAGCCCACCTAGCGCCCTGCCAGCCCAGCCCACCACCGCTGCCCCCTGTCGTCTTCCACCTTGGACAGTAGGACAGGGGCGCGTGCTCGCCTCCTGCTGGCCATGCGCAGGCCACCTCCTCCCTGCCTGCGTGCTTCCTCGACGCCCTGGCTTTCTCTGGAGTCGCCACGCGCGTTCCCGAACCCAACCGCTCACTCCCGTCCTCTCTCCCCTCCTCTGTTTCTCTCCCTCGCGACCACCGAGCGTGCCCGTCGCCGCCGTTCGCTGCCACCTTGGCCACCGACCACCCCTCGCCCTGCCGATGAGTCCAGAGGCTCCGCCTCGACGCCCTCACCCTCTCCATTGAGCTACACCCCGCCAGGAGGCCTGCTCCACCGTCACTGCCATCGTCTTCAACCTCGGGCATCCGAGATGCCGCCGGCCGATTCGTCTGCCCCAGGTCGTCAACGAGCAAGCCGAACCCCTCCTCGTGATCACTGTGAGCTCCTACGTCGATTACCCCTCTTCCCCGGCCTCTCCACGCTCCCTAGCCACAGCTCCACCTCCGGCCGAAGCTCTGCTCCGCCATGGCCGCAGCTCGCGCGCTCCCCGTGCTCCGCTCGTTACTCCCCTGCAATAGGCGTGCTCCGGAGCGCCTCCCCTCGTCGCTGCCTTGCTCAGACCCCTCGCCTGTGAGCCCTAGCCGCAACGCCGCACCTCACCGAGCTCCGGCCGTCGCGCTTGCCATTGCCGCCGTCACTACGGTCCACCCCAGCGCGAGCTGATGGCTCCGTTGGATGCGGACGAGCACTAGCGTCTCACAGGACTAAACCGCGCTCGAAACCGCGGCCTACAGCTCGATCCCGAGCGTCGCCGCCGCGAGCCGTGGTCGCCGCCGTTTAATCGCCGGCGCGTCCGACGTGGCTATGTCATTAGGGCTTAATTACATTTAGTTTAATCACACTAGTCACTGACATCAGGGCCCCACCAGCTAAATAACCACCGGTTATTCTTTTAATCAGTTTTAGTCAAACCAAGCGGGACCCACACGTCAGCGTTGACCTTGCTGACGTGGCCTTGACTGGCCCCGCACGTCAGTGACCAACGCCAGCCCTATGACACTGACCAGTGGACCCCACTGGTCAGGTTTGACCAGCAGCAGCGTCTGTTGACCTGCTGACGTCATAGTGATGCAGTGCTGACGCAGTAACTCTTTTTCTGTATTTATTCTTATATAGGAAATTCCAGAAATTGTTGCAAACTTCTAAAATTCATATAAAATTAACCGTAACTCCAAATTAAATAAATTATATATGAAAAATTATCAGAAAAATTCAAGGAATCCAACTGTACCATTTTCATGCATGTTAGAACAACTTATCACTACTGTTTAGAGCAAATGAAGTGAATGACATTTAAATAATCACATATGGAGTTTGAATTTGAATCTTGGATTCAAACCAACTTCATTTAATCTGTTGCTAGTTGCATTAGCCCAAAACACATTCATTTTGCCATGTCATGATCATGCATCATATTGTGCATTGCATTGATTGTGTTCCCTTCTGTGTTGCCGGTAATTATCCCCTCTCGATAGACGTGATACCGATGATGTGATCGTTGACACTGATGAAGACTCAATGTTATCTTCAGAAGTGCCAGGCAAGCAAAACCCCCTTGTTCATTTCGATACAATCCCACTCTCTCGCTCCTGCTCTCTTTTACTGCATTAGGACAACACCGATTCAACTGTTACATGCTGCGGTAGTTGAACCCCTTTATCCTCTGCATGACCTGTCATTCCACAGTAATTAGATGAAACCCACTAGCATGAGTAGGAGTTGTTTGAGCCCTGTTGTGCCTACTCATTCATGTTTGTTTGTCATGCCCGCTACTGCTTAGAGTTGAGTCAGGTCTGATTCATCGGGGATGAATCAGAGGCGTGTGAACATGTCCTACTGTGTGTGAGCTAAGTGTGTGAACACGATTTGGTAAAGGTAGCGGTGAGAGGCCATGTAGGAGTACATGGTGGGTTGTCTCATTGTAGCCGTCCTCAGGAACTGAGTTCTGTGTTTGTGATCCATGATTCAGTTACTACCATACATTGGGCCCTGAAATATGACCCCGCTCGACTTCTTATTCACCCTAGTCCTCTGTCCAGGAGTTGCAAGTAGTTTCTGGTGTTTGTAGTATGCTGGAGGCCGTGGACAGCGCTGACCGTAGGGGTGGGCTGTGATGCGGTAGGCACGTGGCCGGGTAGACCGGGCGCCCGTTTGGTGTCACGGAACCCTGTTCACATCGTTTGGGGCTGTGAGCGAAACTCCGGCCGGATCTCCTCATGGATGGAACCCGAATAGGCGATAAACCTGGACTAGAGACTTGAGTGTTTAGGTAGGTCATGGTCTACACCCACGTCGGCTTTCGCTTGAAGTCTGCCGAGCACATGTCGTGTGCAGACGCTAAGTGGTGGAAACATGTATGAAGAAGTACACCCCTGCAGGGTTAATATCATCTATTCGAATAGCCGTGTCCGCGGAAAAGGACTTCTGGGTTGCTTATATCAGTTCATAGACAAGTGAAAGTGGATACTCTAAAATACGCAAGATAAGCGTGAGTGCTATGGATGACGTTCTCGTAGGGAGACGGGAGCGGATCCATAGTGGTGTATTGATATGGTGAATATGTGGACTCGTGTGCGCCACCTCAAAAGAGTTACTTGCAGTCGTAGTTCAGGATAGCCACCGAGTCAAAGCTGGCTTGCTGCAGTTAAACCCCACCACCCCTTTGTTGATAATGATGCATATGTAGTTAGTTCTGATGTAAGTCTTGCTGGGTACATTTGTACTCACGTTTGCCTATTTTATGTTTTTGCAGAGAGACTTCAGTCTCACTAGTATTACCGCGTGGTCTTCGACGTTTAGCTTGTTACCTCAGCTACGATCTTGTGCCCTCGGCAGGATCTGATAGATAGTCAGGCTTCTCAGCCTTTTTCATTTATAGTTGTCTGTACTCAGACATGATAGCTTCCGCTTGTGCTTTGACTTGTATGCTCTGAGTGTTGGGTCATGAGACCCATGTTTGTAATATCTCGCTCCTCGGAGCCTATTGAGTAAACTACTTGAGTCGTAGAGTCATCTTGTGATGCCATGTTGTATTGCACATATCGAGCATATTGTGTGTATGTTATTGAAATGCTTGATATGTGTGGGATCTGACCATCTAGTTGTTTATCTTTAGTAGCCTCTCTTACCGGGAAATGTCTCCTAGTGTTTCCACTGAGCCATGGTAGCTTGCTACTGCTCCGGAACACTTAGGCTGGCCGGCATGTGTCCTTCTTCGTTCCTGTGTCTGTCCCTTCGGGGAAATGTCACGCGGTGAATACCGGAGTCCTGTTAGCCCGCTACAGCCCGGTTCACCGGAGTCCTGCTAGCCCAGTGCTACAGCCTGGATTCACTCGCTGATGACCGACACGTTCGATGCTGGGTCATGGATGCCTGTCCCTGTAAGTCTGTGCCGCTTTGGGTTTACGACTAGCCATGTCAGCCCGGGCTCCTTATCATATGGATGCTAGCGACACTGTCATATACGTGTGCCAAAAGGCGCAAACGGTCCCGGGCAAAGGTAAGGCGACACCCGTGGGAATACCGTGCGTGAGGCCGCAAAGTGATATGAGGTGTTACATGCTAGATCGATGTGGCATTGAGTCGGGGGCCTGACAGCGTTGGTATCAGAGCTTGACTGCCTGTAGGATTACCAAGCCAAACTGGTCGAAGTTGAGTCTAGAAATTCTTAGTTATGTAAGGGAATTGATTGTGGGATGGAACGTAAGGCTCTTTTTACTCCTTATACCTCATGGCCTTCTGATCTGAGTCATCATCTTCTCTTCTACGGGGATTAAGAACTAGGCTATCTCTTCTTTCTATTAGGATCACGTGTTACTAATCCGTAGACTTATAAGATTGTTGGATTTAAGCTTGAGTTCAGTTTCTACTACTTCCGTATGTTAATTGTTGATCTCGAAACCTTGATATCGTGCTTCTGAGTGGTTATGCCACCATTTTGTGAATGTCTCAAATCTTTTCTGAGCATTTACAGCCGTTATGCTGTCCGAGTCATCCCAGGTTTCTATACAATCTGATGCAATTTGCAAATCCTTTCTTCCCGTTTCGATGTTCCTTTGGGCCAGATTAGCCACACTAGTCAGTGAGTTGAGGTACTTTATTGCCTTGACATATATGTTGGAGCTAGTATTATGACCCTAGGTGTCTTAGGGGATCATCTAGTAATTTAGCCATGATTTGTGCTCCCAGTGTGAGGATTCTGGCCATCATTCTCGAAAGCATTCCGTGATGCTACTTAGTAGTAGGTATTCTATTCCTGGGTTCTTGAACCCGAGATTCACTCTACTTACTTCATGTCGATAGTAATTGCTAGCTCCCTTAGGTTATTAGTAACCTTTGCGATAGTCCTTGAAGGCCGTGGTATCTTCTTCTTCCAGGTACCATGAACTACTTATGGCAGAAGTTCCTCGTTGAACTGAAATATCACAACAGGATTATTCTTGAGGAGTTCTCCATTCATAAATCGTGACTCTGCCAGTTCTACCTTTCTGCATGGGTTATCCGGGAGAAATATGTTGAACTTGGTTCGACATACTAATCTATGCATCCACAACTCAGAAAATTATATGTTCCTTTGAGTTGTTCTCTTTAGTTGCATTCTGACCCTCGTCTATCAATTGATAGTCAAGAGTATGCGTGCGTTCGTTTATCGATGCCTATTACTCTTGTGGTCCGTCAAGCCATTCCATCGCAGAATGACTAGGAGAAACAAACTCCAGTACCTCTTCCATATCCAGGATTGGGTCAGAGAAGTTGTGCTCCGCAGATCAAATTGCTAATCCAGCTTTCGTTCTGTTCTACCTTGGAGTATTACCATCTTTAAATCGGGATTGTTATAGGAATTGCACCCCATCCTATGAACTCCTGGTACAGTGATACTTCTTGCCGTCATTAGTCATTCCTCGGTCTTCGTGTTGATGCAACCGGAATACCGACAAATGAATTGTGATGTGTGAAATCAATACGCCTAGCAACCTCGTTGCTGGGTAGTTAAAGGACAATAATTTTATTTTTAGTGTGTTGGTTATTGAATCATCATTCTAAGATTGATCGTGCTACCTAGTCCATTCTCCTGGTTCACTCCTCGATCGATGAGTTAGGATTATTTCAAATTCTTGCTCTATTGATCATATCGTCTTGCCCTGAAAAGCAAGATTGTTCTCGAGCTTAGTAACATACCGGTGGCTCGTGATTCTCTGAATATCTTCTCAGAAGTATTACCAGGTTGTCACCTGACCGCTATGTTGAGCTCGTGATCAAGTTGGTTTTTTGTGAACCATCCTTCTCCAAGAATCTGTGTTGGATATCCCTGAGCTAGTTGGTTAAGTTAGACAACGACTTGGAGAGTTGGAAGATAAAAGCTTGCCTGACTTAGTTCGTTCCAAAGGGATATTCTTGTGTAGTGTGTGTTGAAGAAAGATGATATCTTCATCGATTGGTCCCTGTGATCAGTTGCTGGATCTATTGTCTTATCAATCCTTTGATTTGAGTGTGGGCTATCGTCAAATCAAATCAGAACCAACGATATTCGTAATGTTGTCTTACTCGTGGTTGATTCCTCGAGCATACACCATTATATCTTTGGTCTGACCAATGCTATCACCGTGTTCACTTAACTATGGAATTCCTTTTAAAAGGAAACCTAGATGAATTGTTGTTGAGCCCATTGACAACATCCTTATCTCCTCCATAATTTTGTTGAACATTAAGCTAGTGTTGGAAATTTTTGAAAGCATTTGTTCATGCTAGCTCATGAAGCATATGTTTGGATGAAGGTAGTGACTTCCTTTAATTCATGTGCATCTGATGCAAGTTGCCGCCGTGGATTCGAGAAAGTCAATGTTGTTTTCTTGGAATCATTCCAAATCAGTCATGCACGTGTGCGAAGAATTCTGTGGTTTGAAGACTTGCAACCTTCAATCTATATGTGTCCCTAGCACACCAAGCCACTGATTGAATTGTTCAAGGAGAAGAAGTTCCTTCTTAAGAGTATACCTTATGCAAGGACTTCGATATCCTCGATGATGGTTCCCCTCCTGAATTCGGTAGTGTTTTATTATAAGACTACTTTGTGGTCATGCTTGTCTTGGACAACATGTTCACATGTTTGTAGCAGAACCAGCTCATGTTTTGGAGCTTGCTATCGTAGTTCGTCTCCCGAGAATCTCGCAACGTCATCCCGTCGATTTGTGTTGCAAACTTTTATTTTTCTTCCTAGACTCGATGAGTTTGGAATATCCTGACACCAACCAGATCTGAATCTTAGGCAGATATGATGGGTTGGAACATTTCCCAAGAACTATAATATTGGTCTCTCGATAACCGGTAAGGTGGATGTCGTGGCCAACACACCCATCCGGTAGACCTATTATTATAGTATCTTATTTGATGGAATTGGCCACCTCCCCATAGGGATTTCGTAGGATTTACTCCCTAGTTGCCCCTATGGATCTTTGTGTTCCCGAAGTCCGACCTTTACTTGATGTTCTAGATACCAAACCATTTCAATGAATGGGATACACTAGCACATCAAGGAGAACATTAGAAGCGGAGTGCTAAATGTCTCTCGGTCGATCATCCAGATTTTGTTTCCTTAGCCTCGCTAAGGTGAAATCTGAGAAGGTGTTATCTTCCTTTGCATCTGCATCATCCATCATTAGCCATCATGGTAGTATGTTGTGTTGTCAGCACCCTTGACACGGATGTTGATAAAACCTTGATGATTATGGAAATGCTCAAGTTTTTGAGAGCACGCACAAGCGCTAGGTGTTATCATCGACACTAATTGGGATGCTCTCAGTTTCCTCGGCAATGCTATGACCTACTCAAACAGTGAATTCACTCTCTTTTGTTGGGTTCTTCCCCAGTTACCAGAATCATTCCCATCATTTGCATTTGTTCCCAGCGTGCACCGCCAATGTGCCATTCTACCATGAGTCTCTTCCATTTCCGGTGATAAGCAAATTCATCCATTACGTTGTCTTCAACAAGGTAATCCACATCATCCAAGTTTGAGTATGCCATTCTACCGACCCCCTCCAAACGATCACTCGAGAATTGTCTTAGGCTGGTTTAAAGAGTTTCAATGATCTCTGAATCAAAAGTAATTCTTTTTGCCACTTAAGGGGATATCTCTACGAGTCACCTTCCCTAAGGTGTATCGTTATGGTATCATGGCAACTCAACTCCTCGCTACGTTGGCAATCGTTCACCACCTTCTTAAGCATGGAATTGTTGTCTACTTAGCGAACCCTCGTCATTTGTCTTACTCCATTTCTTCGGATCTGTGCTCCGTCTCTCAGCTCAAGAGATGTTGCTATATCTCGTTCCATGAGTTGATCCTAAGATGTTCGTTCTTCTCGTAGATCGATTGTTCTAGAGTTTTCCTTTCCTCTTCTTGTCATGATTAGCTGAAGTTCTCAGAGCAAGACGACAAGACAATGATGGTGTTCGAATCAACGTTCTTATGAAGTGCAACCTGGATCGTGAAGATTGTACTAGTCCGCGTTACCCTTCACCTTACCCTACGCTTGAATCTCGAGACGAGATTCTTGTTTAGTGGGGGTGAGTTGTCACATCCCTAGCTTTATCCTGGCCATGGACTAGCTTGGTTGCTGCATCATGTTTAAATTCAAATGAAACTTGAATTGAGGAATATTGGAAGCCTCAAAACCCTAAATAAAAGAGGGGCAAAAACCCTAGAAATCTCATTCATTGCTCCAAAAGGCTCTTCTTAAATGTTTGATAATTTTTGGTAAGGGTTCTGGTCCCAACCAAAATATTGAACATTTTTAAGGATTTATTTTTGGGACTTTGAATTTAAATCTTTAGCTATTTGAATTTGAATTATATTCATATAATTAGAATATAATTTCAAATACCCCTGAAATATTTTATGAGCTTTTTGGAAAAGTCCATCTAGCAACATAAATTATTCAGAGGATATTTGGCACTGTTTTGAATTTGTTTAAATTTGAAAACAGTGGCAAAGAATTAAAAGAAAACAAAACAGAACAAAATAATAGGAGTAGAACTTACCTGGCCTCACCTGGCGCAGCCCACCTAGCGCCCTGCCGGCCCAGCCCACCACCGCTGCCCCCTGTCGTCTTCCACCTTGGACAGTAGGACAGGGGCGCGTGCTCGCCTCCTGCTGGCCACGCGCAGGCCACCTCCTCCCTGCCTGCGTGCTTCCTCGACGCCCTGGCTTTCTCTGGAGACGCCACGCGCGTTCCCGAACCCAACCGCTCACTCCCGTCCTCTCTCCCCTCCTCTGTTTCTCTCCCTCGCGACCACCGAGCGTGCCCGTCGCCGCCGTTCGCTGCCACCTTGGCCACCGACCACCCCTCGCCCTGCCGATGAGTCCAGAGGCTCCGCCTCGACGCCCTCACCCTCTCCATTGAGCTACACCCCGCCAGGAGGCCTGCTCCACCGTCACTGCCATCGTCTTCAACCTCGGGCATCCGAGATGCCGCCGGCCGATTCGTCTGCCCCAGGTCGTCAACGAGCAAGCCGAACCCCTCCTCGTGATCACTGTGAGCTCCTACGTCGATTACCCCTCTTCCCCGGCCTCTCCACGCTCCCTAGCCACGGCTCCACCTCCGGCCGAAGCTCTGCTCCGCCATGGCCGCAGCTCGCGCGCTCCCCGTGCTCCGCTCGTTACTCCCCTGCAATAGGCGTGCTCCGGAGCGCCTCCCCTCGTCGCTGCCTTGCTCAGACCCCTCGCCTGTGAGCCCTAGCCGCAACGCCGCACCTCACCGAGCTCCGGCCGTCGCGCTTGCCATCGCCGCCGTCACTACGGTCCACCCCAGCGCGAGCTGATGGCTCCGTTGGATGCGGACGAGCACTAGCGTCTCACAGGACTAAACCGCGCTCGAAACCGCGGCCTACAGCTCGATCCCGAGCGTCGCCGCCGCGAGCCGTGGTCGCCGCCGTTTAATCGCCGGCGCGTCCGACGTGGCTATGTCATTAGGGCTTAATTACATTTAGTTTAATCACACTAGTCACTGACATCAGGGCCCCACCAGCTAAATAACCACCGGTTATTCTTTTAATCAGTTTTAGTCAAACCAAGCGGGACCCACACGTCAGCGTTGACCTTGCTGACGTGGCCTTGACTGGCCCCGCACGTCAGTGACCAACGCCAGCCCTATGACACTGACCAGTGGACCCCACTGGTCAGGTTTGACCAGCAGCAGCGTCTGTTGACCTGCTGACGTCATAGTGATGCAGTGCTGACGCAGTAACTCTTTTTCTGTATTTATTCTTATATAGGAAATTCCAGAAATTGTTGCAAACTTCTAAAATTCATATAAAATTAACCGTAACTCCAAATTAAATAAATTATATATGAAAAATTATCAGAAAAATTCAAGGAATCCATCTGTACCATTTTCATGCATGTTAGAACAACTTATCACTACTGTTTAGAGCAAATGAAGTGAATGACATTTAAATAATCACATATGGAGTTTGAATTTGAATCTTGGATTCAAACCAACTTCATTTAATCTGTTGCTAGTTGCATTAGCCCAAAACACATTCATTTTGCCATGTCATGATCATGCATCATATTGTGCATTGCATTGATTGTGTTCCCTTCTGTGTTGCCGGTAATTATCCCCTCTCGATAGACGTGATACCGATGATGTGATCGTTGACACTGATGAAGACTCAATGTTATCTTCAGAAGTGCCAGGCAAGCAAAACCCCCTTGTTCATTTCGATACAATCCCACTCTCTCGCTCCTGCTCTCTTTTACTGCATTAGGACAACACCGATTCAACTGTTACATGCTGCGGTAGTTGAACCCCTTTATCCTCTGCATGACCTGTCATTCCACAGTAATTAGATGAAACCCACTAGCATGAGTAGGAGTTGTTTGAGCCCTGTTGTGCCTACTCATTCATGTTTGTTTGTCATGCCCGCTACTGCTTAGAGTTGAGTCAGGTCTGATTCATCGGGGATGAATCAGAGGCGTGTGAACATGTCCTACTGTGTGTGAGCTAAGTGTGTGAACACGATTTGGTAAAGGTAGCGGTGAGAGGCCATGTAGGAGTACATGGTGGGTTGTCTCATTGTAGCCGTCCTCAGGAACTGAGTTCTGTGTTTGTGATCCATGATTCAGTTACTACCATACATTGGGCCCTGAAATATGACCCCGCTCGACTTCTTATTCACCCTAGTCCTCTGTCCAGGAGTTGCAAGTAGTTTCTGGTGTTTGTAGTATGCTGGAGGCCGTGGACAGCGCTGACCGTAGGGGTGGGCTGTGATGCGGTAGGCACGTGGCCGGGTAGACCGGGCGCCCGTTTGGTGTCACGGAACCCTGTTCACATCGTTTGGGGCTGTGAGCGAAACTCCGGCCGGATCTCCTCATGGATGGAACCCGAATAGGCGATAAACCTGGACTAGAGACTTGAGTGTTTAGGTAGGTCGTGGTCTACACCCACGTCGGCTTTCGCTTGAAGTCTGCCGAGCACATGTCGTGTGCAGACGCTAAGTGGTGGAAACATGTATGAAGAAGTACACCCCTGCAGGGTTAATATCATCTATTCGAATAGCCGTGTCCGCGGAAAAGGACTTCTGGGTTGCTTATATCAGTTCATAGACAAGTGAAAGTGGATACTCTAAAATACGCAAGATAAGCGTGAGTGCTATGGATGACGTTCTCGTAGGGAGACGGGAGCGGATCCATAGTGGTGTATTGATATGGTGAATATGTGGACTCGTGTGCGCCACCTCAAAAGAGTTACTTGCAGTCGTAGTTCAGGATAGCCACCGAGTCAAAGCTGGCTTGCTGCAGTTAAACCCCACCACCCCTTTGTTGATAATGATGCATATGTAGTTAGTTCTGATGTAAGTCTTGCTGGGTACATTTGTACTCACGTTTGCCTATTTTATGTTTTTGCAGAGAGACTTCAGTCTCACTAGTATTACCGCGTGGTCTTCGACGTTTAGCTTGTTACCTCAGCTACGATCTTGTGCCCTCGGCAGGATCTGATAGATAGTCAGGCTTCTCAGCCTTTTTCATTTATAGTTGTCTGTACTCAGACATGATAGCTTCCGCTTGTGCTTTGACTTGTATGCTCTGAGTGTTGGGTCATGAGACCCATGTTTGTAATATCTCGCTCCTCGGAGCCTATTGAGTAAACTACTTGAGTCGTAGAGTCATCTTGTGATGCCATGTTGTATTGCACATATCGAGCATATTGTGTGTATGTTATTGAAATGCTTGATATGTGTGGGATCTGACCATCTAGTTGTTTATCTTTAGTAGCCTCTCTTACCGGGAAATGTCTCCTAGTGTTTCCACTGAGCCATGGTAGCTTGCTACTGCTCCGGAACACTTAGGCTGGCCGGCATGTGTCCTTCTTCGTTCCTGTGTCTGTCCCTTCGGGGAAATGTCACGCGGTGAATACCGGAGTCCTGTTAGCCCGCTACAGCCCGGTTCACCGGAGTCCTGCTAGCCCAGTGCTACAGCCTGGATTCACTCGCTGATGACCGACACGTTCGATGCTGGGTCATGGATGCCTGTCCCTGTAAGTCTGTGCCGCTTTGGGTTTACGACTAGCCATGTCAGCCCGGGCTCCTTATCATATGGATGCTAGCGACACTGTCATATACGTGTGCCAAAAGGCGCAAACGGTCCCGGGCAAAGGTAAGGCGACACCCGTGGGAATACCGTGCGTGAGGCCGCAAAGTGATATGAGGTGTTACATGCTAGATCGATGTGGCATTGAGTCGGGGGCCTGACACCTTGGTGGAACCAATCTAGGGCTTTGGCGGAGCTGTTCTGCCGGGGATACTTCCCTACCGGAGGGGGAAATCATTGCCATCATCATCACCAACGCTCCTCTCATTGGGAGAGGGCAATCTCCATCAACATCTTCATCAGCACCATCTCATCTCAAAACCCTAGTTCATCTCTTGTATCCAATTCTTGTCTCCAAGTCTGGGATTGGTGCTAGTAGGTTGCTAGTAGTGTTAATTACTCCTTGTAGTTGATGCTACTTGGTTTAATTGGTGGAAGATGATATGTTCAGATCCTATGTGCATATTAATACCCTTTGATTATGAACATGCTTATGCTTTGTGAGTAGTTACTTTTGTTCCTGAGGACATGGGAGAAGTCTTGCTAATAGTAGTCATGTGAATTTGGTATTTGTTCGATATTTTGATGAGATGTATGTTGTCTCTCCTCTAGTGGTGTTATGTGAACATCGACTACATGACACTTCACCATTATTTGGGCCTAGAGGAAGGAATTGGGAAGTAATAAGTAGATGATGGGTTGCTAGAGTGACAGAAGCTTAAACCCTAGTTTATGCGTTGCTTCATAAGGGGATGATTTGGATCCATATGTTTCATGCTATGGTTAGGTTTACCTTAATACTTTTGTTGTATTTGCGGATGCTTGCAATAGAGGTTAATCATAAGTGGGATGCTTTTCCAAGTAAGGGCATCACCCAAGCACCGGTCCACCCACATACCAAATTATCAAAGTACCAAACGCGAATCATATGAAAGTGATGAAAACTAGCTTGACGATATTCCCATGTGTCCTCGGGAGCGCTTTACATCTTATAAGAGTTTGTCCAGGCTTGTCCTTTGCTACAAAAAGGATAGGGCCACCTTGCTGCACCTTATTTACTTTTGTTACTTGTTGCTTGTTACAAATTATCGTATCACAAAACTATGTGTTACCACTATTTCAGTACTTGCAGAGAATACCTTGCTGGAAACCGCTTATCATTTCCTTTTGCTCCTCGTTGGGTTCGACACTCTTACTTATCGAAAGGACTACGATAGATCCCCTATACTTGTGGGTCATCAAGACTCTTTTCTGGCGCCGTTGCTGGGGAGTGAAGCGCCTTTGGTAGGTGGAATTTGGTAAGGAAAAATTTATATAGTGTGCTGAAATTTACTGTCACTTGTCACTATGGAAAGTAATCCTCTGAGGGGCTTGTTCGGGGTATCTTCACCCCGACCAGTAGAGCAAAGAGTTGCTACTCAACCTACTGAACCTACTGAAAATGAAAATGAAAATGAAAATGCTTGCTTTGAAGTTCCTTCAGGTATGATAGAAAAACTGCAAGCTAATCCTTTTCTAGGAGATGGAACAAAACATCCTGACGAGCATCTGATATATGTGGATCAAGTCTGTGGTTTATTTAAGCTTGCAGGTGTACCCAGAGATGTTGTTAAGAAGAAGGTCTTCCCCTTATCTTTGAGGGGATATGCATCGACATGGTATAGGCTATGTGATGATATGAGGTCATGGAATTACAAACGATTGAAATTGGAATTTCATCAGAAGTTTTATCCTATGCATATTGTTCATCGTGATCGCAATTATATATATAATTTTTGGCCTCGCGAAGGAGAAAGCATCGCTCAAGTTTGGGGGAGGCTTAAATCAATGTTATATTCATGCCCCAATCATGAGCTCTCAAGAGAAATGATTATTCAAAAATTTTATGCTTGGCTTTCTGGTAACAATCGCACCATGCTTGATACTTCTTGTGCTGGCTCTTTTATGAAGAAGACTATTGAATTCAAATGGGATTTATTGGAAAGAATTAAACACAACTCTGAAGATTGGGACGTCGACAATGGTAAGGAGTCAGGTATGACACCTAGTTTTAATTGTGTTAAATCTTTTATGGATACCGATATCTTTCGTAAATTTAGCACTAAATATGGACTTGACTCTGAGATAGTAGCTTCTTTCTGTGAATCTTTTGCTACTTAAGTTGATCTCCCCAAGGAGAAGTGGTTTAAATATCATCCTCCCATAGAAGTAAAAGTAGCTGCACCTATTAAAGTTGAAGAAAAGACTGTCACTTATAATGATCCTATTGTTCCTACTTCTTATGTTGAGAAACCACCTTTCCATGTTAAGATAAAGGATCATGCTAAAGCTTCAACTGTGGTTCGTAAAAGCAATATTAAAACATATACACCTCCTGAGAAAGTTAAAGTTGAACCTAATATTGCTATTGTTAAAGATCTCTTGTCAGATAATATAGATGGGCATGTTATTTATTTCTGTAATGAAACTGCTAGAATTGCTAAACCCCGTGATAAAGATAAACCTGGACATGTGGTAGGCATGCCTGTTATTTCTGTTAAAATAGGAGATCGTTGTTATCATGGCTTATGTGATATGGGTGCTATTGCTAGTGCAATACCTTATTCCTTATACAAAGAAGTTATGCATCATATTGCACCTGTTGAGATGAAAGATATTGATGTCACAATTAAACTTGCCAATAGAGATACTATTCACCAATGGGAATTCTTAGAGATGTTGAAGTCTTGTGTGGGAAAACTAAATATCCTATTGATTTTCTTGTTCTTGGATCCCCACAAGATAGCTTTTGTCCCATTATATTTGGTAGACCCTTCTTAAATACTGTTAATGCTACCATAGATTGCAAAAGAGATGTTGTTACTATCGGTTTAGATGATATGACTCACGAATTTAATTTTTCTAAATTTAGTAGACAACACTGTGAAGAAGAATTACCTAGTAAGGATGAAATTATTGGTCTTGCTTCTATTGCCGTACCTCCTAGTGATCCCTTAGAACAATATTTGCTAGACCATGAAAATGACATGTTTATGAATGAAAGAAGGGAATTAGATGAAGTATTCTTTAAATAGGAACCTATTCTAAAAAATAATTTACCTGTTGAAATCCTATGGGATCCTCCTCCACCCAAGGGTGATCCCGTGTTTGAGCTTAAACCATTACCTGATACTCTTAAATATGGTTATCTTGATGAGAAAAAGATATATCCTGTTATTATTAGTGCTAACCTTTCAGAGCATAAAGAAGAGAGATTATTGAAAACTCTGAAGAAGCACCGTGCTGCTATTGGGTATACTCTTGATAATCTTAAGGGCATTAGTCCCACTCTATGTCAACATAAAATTAATTTGGAAGAAGATGCTAAACCAGTTTGTGATCATCAACGCCGGCTTAATCCTAAAATGAAAGAAGTGGTAAGAAAGGAGATACTAAACCTCCTTGAGGCAGGTATAATTTATCCTGTTGCTAATAGTCAATGGGTAAGTCATGTCCATTGTGTCCCTAAGAAGGGAGGTATTACTGTTGTTCCTAATGATAAAGATGAATTGATTCCTCAAAGAATTATTATAGGTTATAGGATGGTAATTGATTTCCGTAAATTAAATAAGGCTACTAAAAAATATCATTACCCCTTACCTTTTATCGATGAAATGCTAGAAAGATTATCTAAACATACACATTTTTGCTTTCTAGATGGTTATTCTGGTTTCTCTCAAATACCTGTGTCAACCAAAGATAAATCAAAGACTACTTTTACATGCCCTTTTGGTACTTTTGCTTATAGACGTATGCCTTTTGGTTTATCTAAATGCACCTGCTACCTTTCAAAGATGCATGATGGCTATATTCTCTGACTTTTGTGAAAAGATTTGTGAGGTTTTCATGGATGACTTTTCCGTCTATGGATCTTCTTTTGATGATTGCTTGAGCAACCTTGATCGAGTTTTGCAGAGATGTGAAGAAACTAATCTTGTCCTGAATTGGGAAAAGTGCCACTTTATGGTTAATGAAGGTATTGTCTTGGGGCATGAAGTTTCTGAAAGAGGTATTGAAGTTGATAAAGCCAAGGTTGATGCTATTGAAAAGATGCCATGTCCCAAGGACATCAAAGGTATAAGAAGTTTCATCGGTCATGCCGGTTTTTATAGGAGGTTCATTAAGGACTTCTCAAAAATTTCTCGACCTCTGACTAATTTATTACAAAAAGATATACCATTTGTCTTTGATGATGATTGTGTAGAAGCATTTGAAATACTTTAAAAAGCGTTGATTTCTGCACCTATTTTTCAGCCACCTGATTGGAATTTACCCTTTGAAATTATGTGTGATGCTAGTAATTATGTTGTAGGTGCTATTCTAGGACAAAGAGTTGATAAGAAACTAATTTTTATTCAATATGCTAGTCAAACTCTAGACAATGCTCAAAGAAATTATGCTACTACTGAAAAAGAATTCTTAGCAGTTGTATTTGCATGTGATAAGTTTAGACCTTATATTGTTGATTCTAAAGTAACTATTCACACTGATCATGCTGCTATTAAATATCTTATGGAAAAGAAAGATGCTAAACCTAGACTTATTAGATGGGTTCTCTTGCTACAAGAATTTGATTTGCATATTGTTGATAGAAAAGGAACTGAGAACCCCGTTGCAGACAACTTGTCTAGGTTAGAAAATGTGCTTGATGACCCACTACCAATTGATGATAGTTTTCTTGATGAGCAATTAAATGTCATAAATGCTTCTCATACTGCTCCATGGTATGCTGATTATGCTAATTACATTGTTGCTAAGTTTACACCACCTAGTTTCACATACCAGCAAAAGAAAAAGTTCTTCTATGATTTGAGGCATTACTTTTGGGATGACCCTCATATTTATAAAGAAGGAGTAGATGGTGTTATTAGATGTTGTGTACCTAAGCATTAACAGGAACAGATCCTATGAAAGTGTCACTCCGAAGCTTATGGAGGCACCATGCTGGAGATAGGACTGCACATAAGGTACTACAATCTGGTTTTTATTGGCCTACTCTCTTCAAGGATGACCGTAAGTTTGTCTTATCTTTTGATGAATGTCAAAGAATTGGTAATATTAGTAGACGTCAAGAAATGCCTATGAATTATTCACTTGTTATTGAACCATTTGATGTTTGGGGCTTTGACTATATGGGACCTTTCCCTTCCTCTAATGGTTATACACCTATTTTAGTTGTTGTTGATTACGTTACTAAGTGGGTAGAAGCTATTCCAACAAGTAGTGCTGATTATAACACTTCTATTAAAATGCTTAAAGAAGTTATTTTTCCAAGATTTGGAGTCCCTGGATATTTAATGACTGATGGTGGTTCACATTTTATTCATGGTGCTTGCCGTAAAATGCTTGCTAAATATGATGTTAATCAAAGAATTGCATCTCCTTATCACCCTCAGTCTAGTGGTCAAGTAGAATTGAGTAATAGAGAACTCAAATTAATTTTGCAAAAGACTGTTAATAGGTAGAAAGAACTGGTCCAAGAAACTTGATGATGCATTATGGTCTTATAGAACTGCATATAAAAATCCTATGGGTATGTCTCCGTATAAAATGGTCTATGGAAAAGCATGTCACTTACCTCTTGAACTAGAACACAAGGCTTATTAGGCTATTAAAGAACTTAATTATGATTTTAAACTTGCCAGTGACAAGAGGTTATTTGATATTATCTCACTTGATGAATGGAGAACCCAAGCCTACGAAAATGCCAAGTTGTTTAAAGAAAAAGTTAAAAGATGGCATGACAAAAGGATACAAAAGCATGAGTTTAATGTAGGTGATTATGTATTGCTATAGAACTCTTGTTTAAGATTTTTTGCAGGAAAGCTTCTCTCTGAATGGGAAGGTCCTTACGTTATCGAGGAGGTCTACCGTTCCGGTGCCGTAAAAATCAACAACTTCGAAGGCACAAATCCGAAGGTGGTGAACGGTCAAAGAATCAAACACTATATCTCAGGTAATCCCATAAATGTTGAAACTAATGTTATTAAAACTGTAACCCCGGAGGAATACATAAGGGACACTTTCCGGAATGTTTCAGACTCCAAAAAGGAATAGGTATGTGGTAAGGTAAGTAAACTGACTCCAAAACAGTTTTTAAGGCAATATTTTTCCGTTTTGGAATATTTAGAAAAATAGAAAAATAAGAAGCAGTCCGGGAATGACACGAGGCCTCCACGAGGGTGGAGGGCGCGCCCTACCCTACTGGGTGCACCCCCTATCTCGTGGGCACCTCGTGTGCTCTCCAGACTCCATTTTCATACACGACACGTATTTTGGTCGGTAAAAATTCATTATACAATCTCCCGGGGGTTTTGACTCCCGTATCACGCAAAAATCTCCTGTCTTTGTTTCGAGCTGTTTTCTGTCAGGGTTGTCAAGGCCAGGCACTATGTCGTCTCCCTCCTCCTCCAACCATGAGGGCAACAATGCTTGGCTAATGAAGATAGAGCTTAAGAGAAAATAACTCATGGAGATCAACAAGGATGAAGGGATCAAGAAGGCCATGGAGGAACAAGTTCTGGCAATAGAAGACACCCTTCAACTAGATCACAATCTTCTTACTCCGACAAAAATCGAAGATTTCAAGATGATTGAGTTAGCTCGTATACAAAATAAGTATCTCACACGTGAAAATATTTTGTTGAAGGAGCATATCATCGTACTCAATGGCATAATCCGCAAGTTAGAAGACCTACTACGCTCGATGTGCGACTATCCATCATCAACATCCCCACCTTCTTCACCAACAAAGGAGACATAATCACATGGGTATGGGCACTCCACTTGGCAACTGCCAAGCTTGGGGGAATGCCCCGGTATCGTATCACCATCACTTTTATCTTTACCGTTTTCCTTAGTTCGGTCCTTTTGGTAATATCTTGATCTAGTAGAATAAAAGTTCTTAGTATGATCTAGTCGTGAGTTTTGCTTTATTATCCTTCTATGTAATGGAGTCCGTGAGCTATATAATGAAGATTAGTGTTGAGTCAAGGGCTTGATCATTTTGCCATGATCTTGAGTGAATAAAAGAAAAGAGAAAGAAATAAAAAGAAACAAAGAGATCATGTGAATCTTATGGAGAGTAATGAGCTCACATAGGAAGAGTATGATGAATAAAATTTGTTGAGGGTTGACAAACACAGTTTTGGTCATCGTTGCAATTAATAGGAAGTAATAAAGAAAGAGAGGTCTTCACATATTAATATACTATCTTGGACATCTTTTATGATTGCGAGCACTCATTAAAATATGACATGCTAAAGAGTTGACATTGGACAAGGAAGACAACGTAATGGGTTATGTTTTCTTACATTTGAGATAAATTATATTGTCTTGGATCTTCCAGCATGATGAGCTTGCCTTTCCCCCTCATGCTAGCCAAATTCATTGCACAAAGTAGAGATACTACTTGTGCTTCCAAATACCCTTAAAACAGTCTTGCCATAAGAGTCCACCATATCTACCTATGTATTGAGTAAGATCCATCAAGTAAGTTGTCATCGGTGCAAGCAATAAAAATTGCTCTCTAAATATGGATGATTGATTGGTGTGGAGGAAATAAGCTTTATACAATCGTGTGATATGGAAGTAATAAAAGCGACATACTGCATAATAAAGGTTCATATCACAAGTGGCAATATGAAGTGACATTCTTTCGCATTAAGATTGTGTGCATCCAACCATAAAAGCGCTTGACAACCTCTGCTTCCCTCTGCGAACGGCCTATATTTTACTTTTATATCCTACATTGCATAAGAGTCATGGTGATCTTCACCCTTCCTTTTTACATTTTATTCTTTGGCAAGCACAATATGTTGGAAAGATCCCGGTATATATGGCTAATTGGATGTGAGTTTTCATGAACTATTACTGTTGACATTACCCTTGAGGTAAAACGTTGGGAGGCAAAACTATGAGCCCCTATCTTTCTCTGTGTCCGATTAAAACTCCAGAACCATAAGTATTACGTGAGTGTCAGCAATTGTGAAAGATTATATGATAGTTGAGTATGTGGACTTGTTGAAAAGCTCTTATACATTGACTCTTTCCTATGTTATGATAAATTGCAATTCCTTCAATGAGTGAGATTGTAGTTTGTTAGTTCTCAATGAAGTTTATGATTCATACTTGATATTGTGATTGAATTATTACTCTAGCATTAGATATTATATGACAAAGAATATTATAAGTTGTTGTCCTAAGAATGATCATGATGCCCTCATGTCCGTATTTTATTTTTATCGACACCTATATCTCTAAACATGTGGACATATTTTTCGATTTCGACTTTTCGATTAAGGACAAGTGAGGTCTAAGCTTGGGGGAGTTGATACGTCCATTTTGCATCATGCTTTTATATCAATATTTATTGCATTATGGGCTGTTATTACACATTATGTCACAATACTTATGCCTATTCTCTCTTATTTTACAAGGTTTACATAAAGAGGGAGAATGCCGGCAGCTGGGATTCTTGGCTGGAAAAGGAGCAAATATTATAGACCTATTCTGCACAGCTATCAAACGTCACAACGTAACTGGGTGATTATAAAGATGCTCTACAGGTGTCTCCGATGGTGTTTGTTGAGTTGGCATAGATCGAGATTAGGATTTGTCACTCCGATTGTCGAAGAGGAATCTCTAGGCCCTCTCGGTAATGCACATCACTATATGCCTTGCAAGCAATGTGAATAATGAGTTAGTTGAGGGATGATGCATTACGAAACAAGTAAAGAGACATGCCGGTAACGAGATTGAACTAGGTATGATGATACCGACGATCGAATCTCGGGCAAGTAACATAGCGATGACAAAGGGAACAACGTATGTTGTTATGCGGTTTGACCGAAAAAGATCTTCGTAGAATATGTAGGAACCAATATGAGAATCTAGGTTCCGCTATTGGTTATTGACCGGAAGTGAGTCTCGGTCATGTCTACATAGTTCTCGAACCCGTAGGATCCGCACGTTTAACGTTCGATGACGATCGGTATTATGAATTATGTGATTTGATATACCGAAGGTTGTTCGGAGTTCCGGATGAGATCACGGACATGACGAGGAGTCTCAAAATGGTCGAGACGTAAAGATCGATATATTGGAAGGCTATATTCGGACATCGGAAAGGTTCCAAGTGAATTGGGTATTTTTCGGAGTACCGGAGAGTTACGAGAATTCGCCGGAGGAAGTAGTGGGCCTTAATGGGCCATACAGGAAAGGAGAGAAGGGCCTCACGGGGTGGCCGCGTGCCCCCCATGGGCTGGTCCGAATTGGACTAGGAGGGGGCGGCGCCCCCCTCTTTCCTTCTCCTTCTCCCTCCTCCTTCTCCTACTTGGACTAGGAAAGAGGGAAACCTACTCCTACTAGGAGTAGGAATCCCCCCTTTGGGCACGCCCCTTGAGTCCGGCCCTCCTCCTCCTCCTCCCCTCCTTTATATACGGGGGAGGGGGCACCCCATAGACACACAAGTTGATTGTTTAGCCATGTGCGGTGGCTCCCTCCACAGATTTCCACCTCGGTCATATCACTGAAGTGCTTAGGCGAAGCCTTGCATTGGTAGCTTCATCATCACCATCACCACGCCGTCGTGCTGACGAAACTCTCCCTCGACCTCAGCTGGATCTAGAGTTTGTGGGATGTCACCGAGCTGAACGTGTGCAGATCGCGGACGTGTCGTACCTTCGGTGCTAGGACCGGTCAGATCATGAAGACGTACGACTACATCAACCGCGTTGTCATAACGCTTCCGCTTATGGTCTACGAGGGTACGTGGACAACACTCTTCCCCTCTCGTTGCTATGCATCACCTAGATGGATCTTGCATGTGCGTAGTAATTTTCTGAAATACTGTGTTCCCCAACAACAAAGGGTTTCTCCTTCCTTCTATTGGAGAAGCTACAAGTCGCTGGGTCGACCTGGCTCTTGATGGCCGCCAGTGAAGGCGCTAATGAATTCATGGAACAGGTCAGCCCACGATGAGATGGAGTTCTCTGGCAGGTGTTTCAGCCAAGACCTCACATTGGAATTGAGAGCCAAAAGGAAGTAGTTGGCAAACACTTCTCATCCCTTCCCCGATAGCCTGAACAACGATGCTGTAGATGCTCAGAAACTCTGTCGGATTTAGCCTCTCATCGTACTTCTCGGGTATCTCTGGCTTGAACGTGTGAACGGACGGCCAATGGACTTGCTGTAGCTCGCGAGTAAAGGCAGGGCACCCAATCTCAAAAGGTAGGAACCCGCCAATACAGAGCGCAGGCTCATCGACGTCGGGGCCATCGCACCCATTGGGCCGGTAGTGGTTGTCGCGGCGCCGCTCGACGATGACATGCGCGTCCCCCCCCCCCCGCCTATCCTCCAAGGCTTGCCGTCGGCCTAGATGTGCTCGAGGGTCAGAAGGGGCCATCGAGACGTCGTCTGGTTCTTGATTTTGTTGCGCTCGTGCTAGCTGTCGTGGTGGGGACTGCACCATCGGGTGGCCTCTTCCGTACGGCCAGCAACACGAGCCATTGTCGTCACTTGGGGAGGCCATGGCAGACCGACTCAATGCGAACCCCCGGCCTCGGTGAAACCGAGCAGACTTTAGATGGTGGCACGCCATTCGTCCATCTGCCCGGCCGCCGGTGAAAACCTCAATAGGAGCTGAGCCCGCGCCATGGCCTCTGTGGCTGTAGTTGGCATGGGTGATGATGAAGTAGATCGCATCTTCACTCGTCTCTTGACGGTGCTAGCGGCGGCAGCACCGCACCCCCACTGTTGCGGAGTGGCCACCTGGATGGCAGGGTGGTGCAGTGAAGGCGCTCGAGGGCCAGCAGCTTTGTCGGGCGCAGCGACTTGGTGGACCTGTCCCAGAGGAGGCGCATGCGCTGGGGTCGCTCCTGTGGTGGGGGCGGGCGGAGGGTGGCGACTTGCCCCAGATAGAGCGCCATTGCTATGGTTGTGCCCATCGGCAGGAGGAGGGAGCATGGGCGGAGTAACCCCCTCACCATACATTGTGGAGTGTGGTCGTCCGGGCGCTGCTGATGTTCTTCGCCTCCGATGCCTCCTACTCCTATGTCGGCCACGGGGGAAGTGGTGATGGTGTCGCTTGTTTTGACCACGTTCCTAGAAGCGTCCACGTCCTCGCATGCCTCCACGTCCCTCGCAGCATCAGAGGCCGCGAGCGGCGGAGCCTTCGAGGTGGATGGATGAGCCCAAACACCAGATTTCTTCTTGGGCGCCATGGTCGATGGCGCCGTCGAAGGAGAAGACGGTGATGAAGATGACGTGCTGCACTCGCCTTCAAGTTCGTGCAAGCGACCCCCCTACCTGGCACACCAAAGATGTCACAAGAAACCACGGCCACCTATGGGACCAAGGGCCCCTTGCTGGTTTGGCAGGGGGACGTCGTGTTGCACAAAGAGCAGACGAGCATGGGGCAGCACGGCAGAGAGTGCGCAATTTTACCCAGGTTCGGGCCACCGTGTGGGTAAAACCCTACTCCTGCTTTGGTGGATTGATGGTGGAACAATGGTGGTGGAGCGTAGTACACTTGACCGGCAAGGGCGGCAGTGGCTACGCGCTTATGGGCGTGTTTGTTATCCAACCTTCTAACACTTTCTACGGTTTCCATGGGCCTCCTTTTATAGATTAAGGGGCTGCCACAATGGCAAAGTAGTCATTATGCACTGATAAGATAGCAACCAGTGCTATCATACCTATCTCTGCAGGCTGACTGGGTGCATTAAATGCACCACTTACCATCACGTCGTTGGTTGCCCGACAAGCCTACCCGGGTTGTTTTTCTAGCTTCACACCTGCTTGCTGACACATTACAGGACGGGTGTCGTTCTTGGGCGTCTTCCGTAGAGAGTGGCTGCCATGTGGCGAATGGCTGCCACTTAGTCACTTTGCGGCTTGACACCGCACTGATTGACGACGCGGGTCGTGGTGGAGTAGTTGGGTGAGGTGGTTTTGTCTTCATGAGTCCCGGCAAGCCCTGCCGGGACGTCTTGGTCATCTTCTTCTGGGAGCGACCTCGTCCTTGTTGAGCTTATCTGCCCGGCAAGGGAGGCCTTTTCTCCTGGTGGCCACTTGTCTCTCTGGCTTGATCTTGGTCCTCTTGATCTGCATGTTGGTCCTTCGAAGCTCTTGGTCTCTTGCACTCTGTATTGGGTTGGTGCGTCAATCTTGTTCCAGTGCATGTGCACAGTCTGGGCAATAGACCTAGAGTTTGTTGCATCGACAGTAATCCTTGTTGACTTGTATCACCACAAGTTGTGAATCTCCTTGAATGATCAACTTCTTGATTCCCAATTCAGTGGCAATCTTGAGCCCGACAAGGAGCCCTTCGTACTCTGTTGTATTGTTGGTCGCCTCCTCCCGGGGAAAATCCATCTGGATGACGTACTTTAGGTGCTCTCCAGTGGGAGCAATGAGAAACACGCCCGCCTCTGCACCTTGTAGGGAGAAGGCACCATCAAAATACATGATGCATTCCTGAGGTGCTTCCCTGCTGGGAATAACTATTTCTAGCACTTCCTCATCAGGGGTTGGCGTCCATTCTGCAATAAACTCTGCCAATGCCCTGCTTTGAATTGTTGACGTGCTTTCAAACTTCAAGCCAAAGCTGGATAACTCCAATGCCCACTCCACTATTCTTCCGGTAGCCTTAGGGTTTCGGAGTATCCTTTGCAACGGAAAGCGGGTGACAACCATAATCTCATGGGCTTGAAAGTAGTCGCGTAGTTTCCTTGAGGCCATGATAAGGCCAAATATCAATTTTTGCACAGCAGAGTACTTGGATCTAGCTCCCTACAATAGGGAGCTAATGAAGTACACTGGAAGCTGCACCACTTTCTTCCTTGTCGAGTCCTTGGGTTAGTCTCCGCTATCGTGCTCTTGTTTGTCCTGATCCATATCTAGCCTTGCTAGGCTGTTCTCATTCTCCTTCCTATAAGGGACACTAGCTGGGGCTGCTGCTTCCTCTACTTCCTGCTGCACCATTAGTGCTGCACTAACCACTTGATTAGTTGCCGCCAGATATAGCAGCAACGGCTCTTGTGGTTTGGGAGAAACCAAAGTGGGCACAAAGGACAAGTAGGTCTTCAAAATCTTGCAGTGCTGCATCGGCTTCTGGGGTCCACATCATGCGTCCTGCCTTCTTCAAGATCTTGAGGAACGGCAACGCGCGCTCGGCAGACTTGGAGATGAATCTGCTAAGTGCGACAATGCACCCTATCAAACACCTTACGTCCTTAGCTGTCTTAGGTGCCTGAATCTGCTCGATAGCCTTGATCTTATTGGGATTGGCTTCTATCCCACGATGGGACACAAAGAAACCAAGTAGCTTGCCGGAGGGAACGCCGAACACTCATTTCTCTGGGTTTAGCTTCAAATTGATCTTGCATAGATTAGAAAACGTCTCTTCTAAATCCTGGATGAGGGTTGATCTGTCCTTGGTCTTGACCACAATATCATCCATATAAGCTTCAATGTTCCTACGCAACTATGATTTAAAACCAATCTATACTGCTCTTGCAAAAGTGGATCTGACACTCTTCAACCCAAAAGGCATGAGCATGAAGAAGTATATGCCACATGGGGTGATGAATGAGGTCTTCTCTTCGTCTTCCTTGGACATAAAGATCTGATGGTACCCAGAGTATGCATCCAGAAAAGAGAGCAAATGAAAGTGTGTTATATCGACTAGAGGGGGGTGAATAGGTGATTTTTACAAATTCGTCACTAGGGAATTTCAGGGTGAGGAAATTCCTAAGTCACGAACAACTAGCAGCGAAATAAGTACTCAGATGCATGCATAACAGAACAGAAGCACAGACATCATGATGAAATGAAAGCAAGCACAGAGTACACGTAGCTTATAATCAGGATAAGCAGGCAAAAGACAAACTGACTAAAGAAATTGAACTGAGGAAATTGAGAAATTCTTTAGTCAAAGTCTTCAAATAGTAACAAACAAGTACAATAGTATCTGAACGAGGAAATGAAAGAGTTAAGGAAATAGAACAAGTAGCTTGGTGAAGACGATGATTTGGTAGACCAGTTCCAACTGCTGTGATAGTCGTATGTCTGGTTGGAGCGACTAGGTATTTAAACCTGAGGACAGTTAGTCATCACCGTATTCTCATTGAGCTATGGTCACATAGACCTCGCCCAATCACTCGTGTAAGTCTCTAGGTGACTTCCAAACCTTCACAGACTCGGTCACTCGGTGATCCACAATTTCCTCATGGATGCTCTAGACCATGATGCCTAACCGTATGGAGGATGCACAGTCCTCAAAGGTAACAAGCGCCGGTTCCACACTGGAACAATCTCTTCAGTGATGCTCAATCACTTTGGGTTTGTAGGTATTTGGGTTTGGGTTTTCCTCACTTGATGATTTTTGCTCAAAGTCCTCGGAAGATGGGATGCTCTTAATGAAAAGTGTCAGTTTCTCTCGAAGCAGCCAACCAGCTAGTGGTTGTAGGGGGTGGCTATTTATAGCCTAGGGAGCAGCATGACATGATAAGACATAAATTCCCTTCAATGATATGACCGTTAGGTGGGTGGATATTTGGGAGAGCTGGCGCGTAGCACAGCAATGGTCAGAAATTTGGCTATCAAATTCCTCAGGGCTATCATGTTCCTCACTTGTAGGCAATCCGCACTGGCGAATTCCTAAGTCCCCAGTCAGAACAAATTCCTCTAAGACCAGAAGATCTTCGTCTCTGTCACTGAAGAAATTAACCGAATCGTATGAGATTTCCAATGGCTTCACTCTAAAGGATTGGCAGGTGTAGGATTTTGAGACAAGCATCACTTGGAAACTTTTCCTTAGTTTTACCTCGACCCCCTTTAACAGTACAATGTTTCCTATGACTCAAGAAAGAGAAAAAGAAACTACGAAAACAAAAGTCTTCAAGATTCATATTCCTCGCATGAATATCAAGTCTTCGGTATCACACCAATTTCTTCACTTTCAAAGTCTTCAGAAGGCCAAAGTCTTCAGTTGAAGACATTCAATTTTAGGGGTCGACTTTCTCTGTAAATATCAAACTCCTCATTGACTTATAGACCTGTGTACACTCAGAAACTCATTAGTACCTTAACCTATAAGTCTTCAATAAACCAAAATCACTAAGAGGCACTAGATGCACTTATAGCAAATCACATCCTGCAGTAGAATGCACCATCTGGTCGATGCGCGGCAAGGGAAACTGGTCTTTTGAGCAGGCCTTGTTGAGATATATGAAATCTATGCAAAGCCTCCATTTCCCGTTAGCTTTTTCGTACGACCACTGGGTTTGCTAACCATGTTGGATGTCGTACACCTCTGACCAAACCAGCTGCCTCAAGTTTCTTGATATCTTCTGCAATGAATTTCTGCTGCTCCAAAGCTTACTTTCGAACCTTCTGCTTGATGGGTCGCGCATGCGGGCAGATAGCAAGGTGGTGTTCGATTACCTCCCTAGGAACAACAGGGATATCAGACGGTTGCCAAGCAAACACATCGATATTCACCTGCAGGAAGGTAACGAGCATGCTTTCCTATTTGTCATCAATGGTGGCACTGATAGTAAAGGTACCATCAGTGTAGCCAGTCTTGCCGGGACATTTTTCACATGAGGTGCAGCAGCCTTGGATCTCTTGTTGTTGGAACTTTCAACAAGTCATCAATAGGCATAGCATACTCCGAAGAGGTATGCTTCCCATATTCCTTGCTGGTGTCCTTGGTAGCCTTCTTCTTTCCTTTGGTTTCCTTGGCGGGAACTTTGGCTTCCACGGCCTCTGCCACGATAGCGTCCCGGTACATCTTATCCACGCATATAATTGTGTCCTTCTCATCTAACGGAATGGAAATGACTGCCACTAGTCCTGGCATCTTCAAGGTGTTCTAGGCATAGTGGGATGCTGCCATGAATTTTGCTAGAGCTGGGAGTCCAAGAATTCCATTGTACGACATGGGCAGGTTGACCACATCGAACACAACCTTCTCTGTCCCGTAGTTCAACTCCCCTCCGAATGTCACTGGCAATGTGATCTTTCCCATAGGATGACTCCTACCGGAGTTGATTCCTTGAAACTTGCCCGTGACTTTGAGCTCTTCCTCGGCTATCTAAAGTTTGCTGATAACCTTTGGGGAAATCAGATTCAACCCGGCCCCGTCGTCAACCAACATCTTTGTGACTTTGAGGTTGCGGATTGTTGGTGAAACCAAGAACTGCAAGTGATACGTCTCCAACGTATCTATAATTTTTTATTGTTCCATGCTATTATATTTTCTATTTTGGATGTTTTATATGCATTATTATGCTATTTTATATTATTTTTGGAACTAACCTATTAACCTAGAGCCTAGTGTGGGTTTCTATTTTTTCCTTGTTTTAGAGTTTCACAGAAAAACAATGTTAAACAGAGTCCAAACGGAATAAAACTTTCGCGATGATTTTTCTTGGACCAGAAGACATCCACAGGACTTGGAGTACACGTCAGGGAAGCCACAAGGTGGCCACAAGGACAAAGGGCGCATCCAGAGGGTAGGCCGCGCCCCCACCCTTGTGGGCCCCTCGTGACTCCACCGACCTATTTATTCTGCCTATATATTCTCAAGTATTTCCAAACGAACCAGGTCAGCCACGAAAACACTTTTCCATGCTGCAACCTTCTTTACCCGTGAGATCCCATCTAGTGGCCTTTTCCAGCATCCTGTCGGAGGGGGATTCGATCACAGAGGGATTCTACATCAACACCATTGCCTCTCCGATGAAGCATGAGTAGTTTACCACAGACCTACGTGTCCATAGCTAGTAGCTAGATGGCTTCTCTCTCTTTGATTCTCAATACCATGTTCTCCTCGATGTTCTTGGAGATCTATTCAATGTAATAATCTTTTGCGGTGTGTTTGCCGAGATCCGATGAATTGTGGATTTATAATCAGCTTATCTATGAATATTTTTTGAATCTCCTCTAAATTCTTATATGCATGATTTGATATCTTTGCAAGTCTCTTCGAACTATCAATTTGGTTTGACCAATTAGATAGGTTTTTCTTGCAATAGGATAAGTGCTTAGCTTTGGGTTCAATCTTGCGGTGCTTGATCCCAGTGACAAAAGGGGAACCGACACGTATTGTATTGTTGCCATCGAGGATAACAAGATGGGGTTTTCATCATATTTCTTCAGTTTATCCCGCTACATCATGTCATCTTACTTAATGCGTTACTCCGTTCTTCATGAACTTAATAGTCTAGATGCAAGCAGGAGTCGGTCGATGTGTGGAGTAATAGTAGTAGATGCAGGCAGGAGTCGATCTACTTGATACAGACGTGATGCCTATAGTCATGATCATTGCCTTAGATATTATCATAACTTTGCATTTTTCTATCAATTGCTTGGTAGTAATTTGTTCACGCACCATAATATTTTCTATCTTGAGAGAAGCCTCTAGTGAAACCTATGCCCCCCGGGTCTATTTTCCATCATATAATCTACTACTTTCCATCATATAAGTTTCCGATCTACTATTTTAGTTTCCAATTTACTTTCTTTGCAATCTTTTACTTTCCATTCCATAAATAAAAATACCAAAAATATTACTTTACCATTTATCCATCTCTATCAGATCTCTCTTTGCAAATAACCGTGAAGGTATTGACAACCCCTTTATCACGTTGGGTGCAAGTTGGTGTTTGTTTGTGCAGGTATTCGGTGACTTGAGCATTGTCTCCTACTGGATTAATACCTTGGTTCTTAAAACTAAGGGAAATACTTACTCCACTTTGCTACATCACCCTTTCCTCTTCAAGGGAAAAACCAATGCAAGCTCAAGAAATTAGCATGAAGAATTCCTGGCACCGTTGCCGGGGAGATCATTTTCCTCTCCCCCACTTCTAAAACTATTTTATAAAAGATTCGCCTTTTCTCCGCCCTCTTCCGTTTGTCTTCTTCGCTTGCTTTTTGTGTGATCATGTGTTGGATTGCTTGCTTTGTCACGATGACTCAAGAGAATACCAAACTATGTGACTTTTCCAACACCAATAATAATGATTTGATTAGTACTCCGATTGCTCCCGCTACTAATGCGGAATCTTGTGAAATTAATGCTGCTTTGTTGAATCTTGTTATGAAAGATCAATTTTCTGGCCTTCCTAGTGAAGATTCTGCATCCTATCTAAACTATTTCATTGATTTGTGTGATATGCAAAAGAAAAAAGATGTGGATAATGATATTGTTAAGTTGAAGCTATTTCCGTTCTCACTTCGAGATCGTGCTAAAACTCTGTTTTCATCTTTGCCTAAAAATAGTATCGATTCATGCAATAAGTGTAAAGATGCTTTTATTTCCAAGTATTTTCCTCCCGCTACGATCATCTCCCTTAGGAACGATATTATGAATTTTAAGCAACTTCATCATGAACATGTTTCCCAATCTTGGGAGAGGATGAAATTAATGATACGAAATTGCCCTACTCATGGTTTGAATTTGTG
Organism: Triticum aestivum; assembly: GCF_018294505.1. Classification (NCBI taxonomy): domain Eukaryota; kingdom Viridiplantae; phylum Streptophyta; class Magnoliopsida; order Poales; family Poaceae; genus Triticum; species Triticum aestivum. The sequence goes on along the minus strand of NC_057803.1, from coordinate 283,661,755 downwards.
GACGATTATACAAAAAAATTATGCCGGATTGAATTTTGCTTCTAGAAACCTTTTAGATTCGGCCGCGGGAGGTATTTTTATGGAAATTACTTTAGGAGAAGCTAATAAACTCCTAGATAATATTATGGTTAATTATTCTCAGTGGCATACCGAAAGATCTTCCACTAGTAAGAAAGTGCATGCAATTGAAGAGATTAATGTTTTGAGTGGAAAGACGAATGAGCTTATGAAATTGTTTGCTAGCAAGAGTGCTTCTATTGTTCCTAATGATATGCCTTTGTCTACTTTGATTGAAATAATAATGAATCTATGGATGTGAATTTTGTTGGTAGGAACAATTTTGGTAATGACGCGTATATAAGTAATTTTAATCCTAGACCGTTCCCTAGTAATTCCTCTAATAATTATGGTAATTCCTATAACTCTTATGGAAATTATAATAAGATGCCCTCTGATTTTGAGAATAGTGTTAAAGAATTTATGAGTTGGCAAAACAATTTCAATGCTTTGATTGAAGAAAAATTGCTTAAGATTGATGATTCGGCAAGGAACTTGGATAGAATTTCTCTTGATGTTGTTCTTTGAAACTTAGATCTAGTCAAACCAAGCATGATATCAATGAGTCTCTCAAAGCTATGAGAATTTCCATTGATGGGTGCAAAGAAAGAACCGCTAAGATGCGTGCAAAAAAGATTGGTTTATAAAAGCGTGTTCTTCTAGTTTTCGTGAGAATAATGATGAGGATATTAAATTGATTGATGTGACTCCTATTGAATCTTTGTTTTCCAATATAAATCTTGATAAAGATGGGACTGGAGATGAGTCAACTTTAGTTAAAAGGCGTCCCAATGATTCGGAGTTTTTAGAACTTGATGCAAAAATTGATAAAAATGGGATTGGAGAGGTCAAAACGTTAGGTAGCAATGAACCCACTCTTTTGGATATCAAGGAATTTAATTATGATAATTGTTCTTTAATAGATTGTATTTCCTTGTTGCAATGTTGAATTATCCTCATGCTTATAATCAAAACAAAGCTTTTGCTAAACATATCATTGATGCTATGATGCAATATTTTGAAGAAAGCTTGAATTAGAAGTTTCTATTCCTAGAAAACTTTATGATGAGTGGGAACCTACTATTTAGATTAAGATTAAATATTATGAGTGTCATGATTTGTGTGATTTGGGTGCTAGTGTTTCCACGATTCCAAAAACTTTATGTGCTGTGTTAGGTTTCTGTGAATTTGATGATTGTTATTTAAATTTGCATCTTGCGGATTCCACTATTAAGAAACCTATGGGAAGGAATAATGATGTTCTTATTGTTGGAAATAGGAATTATGTGCCCGTATATTTCATTGTTCTTGATATAGATTGCAATCCTACATGTCCTATTATTCTTGGTAGACCTTTCCTTAGAATGATTGGTGCAATTACTGATATGAAAGAAGGAGACATTAGATTTCGATTTCCGTTAAGGAAAGGCATGGAACACTTCCCAAGAAATAAAATTAAGTTAACTTATGAATCTATTATGACAACCAGTTATGAATTGCATGCTAAAGATGATAATACTTAGATATGTTCGTGTTTTATGCCTAGCTAAGGGCATTAAACAATAGCGCTTGTTTGGAGGCAACCCAATTTTATTTTTCGTTTTTACTTTTTAGGTTCTGTTTTGCATTAAATAATTTATCTAGAATCTGGTTAGATGTGGTTTTATGTTTTAATTAGTGTTTGTGCCAAGTAAGACTTTTAGGATAGCTCACGGTGATAGTTGATTTGATCTTGCTGAAAAACAGAAACTTTTGTGCTCAGGAAATTAATTTTAGTTTTTAGCAGAAGCGCGATAAAATTGATATTCTTTTTGCTTAAGATTAATGAACAAATTACTTAGGACGTCCTAAGTTTTTAGAACTTTTGGAGTTACGTAAGTATTCGAAATCTCCAGCTTTCTACAGACTGTTCTGTTTTTGACAGATTCTGTTTTCTATGTGTTGTTTGCTTATTTTGATGTATCTATGGCTTGTATGGGGGGGTATGAACCATGGAAAAGTTGGAATACAGTACATATCACACCTATATAAATAAATAATAAGTTCACAACGGTACCAAAAGTGGTGATTTATTTTCTTATACTAACGGAGCTTATGAGATTTTCTGTTGAGTTTTGTGTTGTGAAGTTTCCAAGTTTTGGGTAAGGATTTGATGGACTATGGATTAAGGAGTGGCAAGAGCCTAAGATTGGGGATGCCAAAGGCACCCCAGGGTAATATTCAAGGACAACCAAGAGCCTAAGCTTCGGGACGCCCCGGAAGCCATCCCCTGTTCCGTCTTCGTCTATCGGTAACTTTACTTGAGGCTATATTTTTATTCACCACATGATATGTGTTTTGCTTGGAGCGTCTTGTATGATTTGAGTATTTGCTTTTTAGTTTTCCACAATCATCCTTGCTGTACACACCTTTTGAGACAGACACACATGAATCGTGATTTATTAGAATACACTTTGTACTTTACTTATATCTTTTGAGCTAGGCAATTTTGCTCGAGTGCTTCACTTATATCTTTTTAGAGCGCGACGGTGGTTTTATTTTATAGAAATTTATGAACTCTCATGCTTCACTTATATTATGTTGAGAGTCTCTAAAAATAATCGTAATTTTCTTTGGTTATAAATTTAGTCCTAATATGATAGGCATCCAAGAGGGATATAAAAACTTACATATAAAGTGCATTGAATACTATGAGAACTTTGATTCCTTATGATTTTTTTGAGATATGAAGATGGTGATATTAGAGTTATGCTAGAAAGTAATTGTGAATTTGATAAATACTTGTGTTAAAGTGTGTGATTCCCGTAGCATGCACGTATGGTGAACCATTATATGATGAAGTCGGAGCATGATTTATTTATTGATTGTCTTCCTTATGAGTGGCGGAAGGGGACGAGCGATGGTCTTTTCCTACCAATCTATCCCCTAGGAGCATGCACACAGTACTTTGTTTCAATAACTAATAGATTTTTGCAATAAGTATATGAGTTATTTATGACTAATGTTGAGTCCATGGATTATACGCACTCTCATCTTTCCACCTTTGCTAGCCTCTCTTGTGTCATGCAACTTTTGCCGGTACCATAAACCCACCATATACCTTCCTCAAAACAGCCACCATACCTACCTATTATGGCATTTCCATAGCGATTCCGAGATATATTGCCATGCAACTTTCCACCATTCCGTTTATTATGGCACGCTCCATCATTGTCATATTGCTATGCATGATCATGTAGTTGACATCGTATTTGTGGAAAAGCCACCATCCATAATTCTTTCATACATGTCACTCTTGATTCATTGCACATCCCGATACACCGCCAGAGGAATTCACATAGAGTCATATTTTGTTCTAAGTATTGAGTTGTAATTCTTGAGTTGTAAGGAAATAAAAGTGTGATGATCTTCATTATTAGAGCATTGTCCCATGTGAGGAAAGGATGATGGATACTAAAATTCCCCCACAAGTTGGGATGAAACTTCGAACGAATAAAAAAAGAGGCCAAAAAAATGAGAGAAGGCCCAAATAAAAAAATGAGAGAAAAGAGAGAAGGGGCAATGCTACTATCCTTTACCACACTTGTGCTTCAAAGTAGCACCATGATATTAATGATAAGAGAGTCTCCTATATTGTCACTTTCATATACTAGAGGGAATTTTTTATTATAGAACTTGGCTTGTATATTCCAATGATGGGCTTCCTCAAAATTGCCCTTCGTGAGCAAGCAAGTTGGATGCACACCCACTTAGTTTCTTTCTGAGATTTCATAAACTTATAGCTCTAGTGCATCCATTGCATGACAATCCCTACTCACTCACATTGATATCTATTGATGGGCATCTCCATAGCCCGTTAATACGCCTAGTTGACGTGAGACTATCTCATTCTTTTTGTCTTCTCCACAACCACCGTCTATTCCACCAATAGTGCTATGTCCATGGCTCACGCTCATGTATTGCGTGAAAATTGAAAAAGTTTGAGAACACCAAAAGTATGAAACAATTGCTTGGCTTGTCATCAGGGTTGTGCATGATTTGAATATTTTGTGTGATGAAGATGGAGCATAGCCAGACTATATGATTTTGTAGGGATAAGCTTTCTTTGGCCATGATATTTTGAGAAGACATAATTGCCTTGTTGGTATGCTTGAAGTATTATTGTTTTTATGTCAATATTAAACTTTTGTTTTGAATCATACGGATCTGAACATTCATGCCACAATAGACAAAATTACATGGATAAATATGTTAGGTAGCATTCCACATAAAAAATCTGTTTTTATCATTTACCTACTCGAGGACGAGCAGGAATTAAGCTTGGGGATGCTTGATACGTCTCCAATGTATCTATAATTTTTTATTGTTCCATGCAATTATATTATCTATTTTGGATGTTTTATTAGCATTATTATGCTATTTTATATTATTTTTTGGTCTAACCTATTAACCTAGAGCCCAATGCCAGTTTTTGTTTTTTCCTTGTTTTAGAGTTTCACAGAAAAGGAATATCAAACGGAGTCCAAATGGAATAAAACTTTTGCGATGATCTTTCTTGGACCAGAAGACATCCAAAGGACTTGGAGTACACGTCAGGAAAGCCACGAGGTGGCCACAAGGACGGAGGGTGCGGCCCCACCCTTGTGGGCCCCTCGTGACTCTACCAACATATTTCTTCCACCTATATATTCTCAAATATTCCCAAACCAACCAGGAGAGCCACGAAAACACTTTTCCACCGCCGCAACCTTCTGTACCCGTGAGATCGCATCTAGGGGCCTTTTTCGGTGTCCCTCCGTAGGGTGATTCGATCACGTAGGGCTTCTACATCAACATCATTGCCTCTCCGATGAAGTGTGAGTAGTTTACCATAGACCTACGGGTCCATAGCTAGTAGCTTGATGGCTTCTTGTCTCTCTTTGATTCTCAACACTACAAAAAAAGACACATCCATGACATTTTGGGCTGAACGATTTTTTTTCCTATCATGCTTATGACACTTCTATGACAATAATTGTGACAAAACCTGGTATCATCATAGATGTGGTGGGCTCCTACTTCTATGACAAAAAAACATGACCGAAAATGGGCTTTTCATCCTGGGCGGGCTGAAGAGGAAGCTGCATGACATTCTTTGGGCCGTCCACGACGAAAAAAACATGGTAGAAGCGAGGGCGAGCAAAATATCAGGGAGTTCCTTGTTACGGTGGGTGATCGAGGCCGAGCGATGCAGGAAGGTTTGTGCATTTCTCTCGTACACGTACGCGCGTGTGTGTGAGGCATTGCGCTCTAACTGAACCCAAGTGAGGCATTCGCCTACTGAGCCCAAGCAATTGCATTGCGTGCTATGCGTTACTGAACCCGAGCGATCGATCGATCTGGCTGTTAACTGAACCCGAGCGATTCCTTCGCTATTGCTGCTAACTGAAGCCGATCGATGCCACCTGTTGATGAATAATGAGCGTTGTTAGGGGGGTTGGATGAACAGTTCGCAGTGGGGGGTGGATGAACAGGACCCCGTGGTAGTAGAGGACGTTGCCGCTGGATGAACAGGACCCCGATCGAGCCGGTGGAGGGCTGGATAAACAGTATCCCATGGAGGGGTGGTAGAACAGGACCCCATGGAGCGGGCTGGTTGAACAATAGCCGGTGGAGGAGCGGTGGAGGTTGGATGAACAGGATCCCCTGGATGAACAGTCGCAGGTGGAGCCTACAGGAGGTCGACGGTGGATGAACAATAGCCCGTGGAGGCAGTCGACGGTGGATATGAACAGTATCTCGTGGAGTCCCGTTTTGCGGTATGCCACACCCCTCCCAATGAACAAGACCCCCGTTTCGACCGTAGCGCTATGACACAAGTCCTATTCCTCCATTTTGCGGTACGCCACACTGCTCCCAATCAATAGGACCCCGTTTCGACAATAGGAGGTCCAAGAGAAGTCCGTTTCCTCCGTTTTGCGGTACGCCAGACCCCTCTCGATGAACAGGATCCTGTTTCGACCGTGGCCGGTCTAACACCAGGTTGTTTCCTCTGTTCTGTGGTACGCCAGGCCTGGCTTCGTTCGGCTATTTCGTCCAAGCCGTTTGCCTCCTGATGAACATGATGATGATGTATTTTCTCCATTCTGACCCAGCCATGTACACGAGCCCTGGCCGTACGTATGCGTGAGTAGGCATTCGAGACCCCGCCCGTATGTACATACGTGGTCGTATTTACTTTATTGCACCCTAGTTGTACATACGTGTACATGCTACATTCGCGCCTCTACTACAACACGTGCGTGCCTATACTATGACATGTGCCCTTCCTTACATGTCCACGGTTCATCGCTGTAGCCTGCAAACAGATCGGTCATGTACGTACACGTTCGCGACCGAAATGACAATGCTACGTACGCTTCGACCAGGTGGGTCCCGCTGTCAGGCACTTCCTTGCGTGCGAAGATGTAGCTGGTGGGTCCCAGCAGTCAGGGGGAAACGTTTTTTTTGTGAAATACGGTGGCTCCTCTAGTGGGTCCCTGCTGTCAGGTGGATGAATCATTATTTTGGGCGTAATAAGGAGGCACTTCCTTGCTGCGGCCGTAGACCCAGCTGTCAGCCTCTCCACGTATAGTACACTTCGGATGGAAATCGTTCGTTGACCACATTAACCACGCCGCGCCGAGAGCACCAAGGCGATGGACGATGGCGAGGCCAAGGAAGGGGACGACATGGAGCCGGGGAAGACGCGGCAGTGGGTGCCCACATGGAGAGGAGTACGAGGGTTCACTAGTTCGGCTTCGGTGTGAGGCTGTCGTCGCCACAGAATAACAGGTGGTGTGGGTGAGTAGAGCCTGGCCAGCGGTGGGAGTAGTAGGGGGAGGTGAGGCCTCCGTGGCAGCACAGCCGGCCATGGGAGGCAGGAGCAGGCGACACGACCGATGCTGGTTAGGGCCGCTGGAGCAAGAAGACCAGAGGTTGAAGAAGCACTACGGCCATTGGATGGACATCGTACGGTCACTTGAGCTTGAATCGTTCAGATTGACTAAGTTGACAAAGCCCTCCTTCCCTATCAACTTAGTAGGCCAACAAGTCAGCCTCCCACTATGGTGGGTCCCAGCTAACAGGGGGAGAATTCATTTTTTGTATGTAATAAGGAGGCACTTCCTCGCGTGCAAAGATATAGCTGGTGGGTCCAAGCTGTTAGCGGGAGTATTCATTATTTTTGGCATAATAAGGAGGTACTTGCTTGCGTGCGGCCATGGACCATGTGGGTCCCAACTGTCAGCCTCTCCATGTACATCCGTCGTCCGATGTTGTCGTTTGTTAACAATGTTGATCACGTCGTGCCGAGAACACCAACGCGATGGACAACGGCGAGAACCAGGAAGGGAATGACCTAGAGGCAGCGAAGCCACATTAGTGGATGGATGTGGGTGAGTAGAGGGATGCCCTGGCCAGCGGTGGGAGTAGTAGGGGGCAGTGAGGCCTGCGCGGCTGGACAGCCGGCCACGGGAGGCAGGAGCAGGCGGTCCCGCCCGCGCTGGATTTGGCAGCTGGAGCAAGAAGATCAGAGATTGACGAAATACGACGGCCGTTGGATTGACGTCCAATGGTTACGTCTGCTAGAATCGTTCGTTGACGTATATAATAAGTAAAAAAATCTTGCATACGCGTCAACTTAATAGGCCGACAAGTCAGACCATTCCCTATGTTTTTAATAATTTATATATAGCTCATTCCAACTTCTTAAGCAATTTATTGCAGTCCGTTTTTTTTTGTTGGACAGGGCTAGGGTTAAAAATTTAAACGAAATTTTGCATATTTCTAAGGGTTCCAAAGTATTTTTAATACCGAAATGTCGAGCCATATTTAAAGTACTTTGAAGATATATTTAAATTACATTAAAGCCTGGTGAAATTGGAATATGAAAATGTGAAAAAAAATCAGAAATTATAAAGTAATTGCCAATTTGTCATCTTTTTTTATATTAACAGCCCATTTCCTATTACTTTCAAGATTTGTAGGCGTCTTGAAAGAGTTGTAGCCCATCAGGGCATAGAAAAATAAATAGGCTTGGATTGGGTATTCTTCAGAAAAAATGAACTGGGCTCATTTTCACAAAGAAAATATAGTCGGGCTGGTCATGTGGTGAACATAAAATATAAGCCTGGGTAAGACGGGCCACAGCCTAGTTGAAACCCTGCTCCGTCTCAGCAATAACAAAAAAATACTGCTCGAGCAGCTACGTCCCAGGTGTCAGGCGATCTTGTGTTGTTCTCTTGTCTATTGACTATATACGCTGAGAATGTCGTGGGTCCCAGATGTCAGGAAACCACTAGGAGGAATCATTTTCTTTTTCCATATGCTGACAATGGAGTATACATAACAAAAAATGAGGAACTTCCTTGCGTCCGGCCATGGACATGGTGGGCCCCTACTGTCATCCTCTCCACATACAGTCCTCTGCCGATTCCTCTTTTTTGCTGACCATGTTGACAACGCGAGAGGGCGGTGCCGTGGCGAGTGCACAAAAGCGCATGGGGGACAAGGAGAGGCCTTGGACGTCGGTGTTAACGATTTAGGAGACGCTGGGGTGGTGATGCGTGCGATGAGGTGCAGCCAGCCGTGGGAGGCAGAAGCAGGTGTCGCCACCGGCACTGGTTTGGTTTTGGCAGCTGGAGGAAGACAGGACTGAAGAAACACGACAGACTGTAAAAGCAGCAGGAGTACTTAACAACTTTCGCTGAAACCAGGTGGGGCACTTAACAACCATAACTGAAAGCAGTATGAGTACTTATAGAGGTTCAAGCGTACAAAGCACGCCTCGAACAGTGCTACTTTGCCTATAGCTAACCAAGGGTGAGGCTGCCAAGCCCCAGGACAAGGCCCAGGCACCACCCTGCGCATCCACAACCTTCTGAAAGCGGCTTCATCTCACAATGTGGTCAGTAAACAGGATATTTGCTTTAGAGCCATGGAAAAGCAGGAACATAATCTTATGTCCTATTCTCCAAGATGGACGAGCCTTCATTATTTGAGACCACCCAAGAATAAGTATCTTTTCACCTCCAAGGGGAATGCAGTAGGTCGACATAAACATCATGTTGTGACCAAGCGCAAGTTTGACCCGACGATGGTCAGACATCTATATAGGAACAATAGAACTGGGTAGTTTCTGTTTCAAGAAGATCACAACTGTAAAACTATGTATAAGAAAGAGTTCATGAACAACATATATGACAGAAAACAACTCGTACCATAAGTTTCTCGACACAGTTGGACCTGTTCAATGAGTGCAGCAGTGGCACACATATCCCACGTGGCCTTCCACCATTGAAAATCCCCACAAGGACCTCAAGACGATCAATAAAGTGTAGGAACTTGTGGATGTCGTCTGAGTCAACTTCAGTGCCATCAGTAACAACCGAGTTCTTATAGACTAACTAACAAGTAGCCTGCTTAACTCTGAAAAAACCTACACGTGCCACCAATTATAAGAAAATATTAGTTAGAAGTAGCATCTTCATGAGAGATTCGTTGCTACTTATAAAGTTAAATTGTGATTAGTTAGACATAATAGGTGGATTAAGAATAATCGAGGCAAGAAGCAAGAACCAGATACAAAACTAGCATGCATGGATGAACAATTGGAACGACGCCGGGGTGGAAGATCACAGTGAAGATTAGACTAGGGTCTGCTATTTCCATCAACATTCGTATGCCAACTTTGAGTCTGTAACACTTGAGAAAGTTTATCCAAGTCCGGCCATAAAAAAAGCAGCGATCTTCTTGGTTCATGAACCCAACTTGGAACTTATATCCATGGCTTGTCTTCACTATGACCATTAAACTCGTGTATTCAGTTATTGCAAGGCCGAGCATCTTGAGTACATGTGTTCTGGAAGAGCAAGGAATGCACTACAGGAAAAATAATATGAGAACACAATGTATTCCCTATCCAAATCTAGAAATAATTTCCTCCTTCACGTCAGTGTTGACCATGGTACTAGTACCTTTTATCCTAATATAGCAATCCAAATTTCCAAATTAGTCGACTGCATGTTCAAAAAACCCCACCCTCCCGGATAGAAAAGAGGATTCTAGGAACAACTATGCGCGTTTTAAAATCCTGTGTTTGGATGAGACGGAACAAGTGTGGCATCTCACCGAGGGCGTAGAAACCTGTAGAGTCCTTGCACTTTGGGCACTACAAATGAAACACACTAGATTCAGTAGGAAGAAAATGCATCAACTGCGGCGGCTGCCATCCTAGGATTACCCGTGACCAAGGGACTTGTATTTATCGAGGATGGACGAAGAATTCATACCTGGTTCTCCATGACAAAACCCTATTGAATTGCCGAGAGGGGGATTTCTCTAAACAAGCAGACGAGGGAGAAGGGGATTCAGGCCCAGTGAAATATTGCCTCTTCATCCGTCCAGCTTACTGCTAAAGATGGAAAGGTGGGGTTTTTGTGATTTGACGGCTCATTGCGCATTATCGTGGTGCTATGACCGGGGTGTGTCTACCGTGCAGTTGTGCACTGTAATTTGGTGCCTATGGCATGTGTACCCCGTTGTCGGATGCCCCACATATCAGCGAAAGGAAGTAGAAAGACAGGAGAAACTAGTTACACATAAATATATTTTTGACAGAGAGATACTCCCTCTGTAAAGAAATATAAAAATCGTTTATATCACAACTCTATACATAAGAAAAATCAAGGGGAATATATATAACATATATAATTTTAGAAAGCAGAGTTTTTTTTAACACAGTATAGATGAGTTGGTGATGATGGTGTGCCTGCCATCCTGCAATATAGGCCGTCCAATTTATATCTGACGGATAGGAAAGGAAACTATGTCAATTTTGTGAAAAGGTACCCACACACATCTCCATATTTGCAAATAAGGCCTTCCCTCCTTCATCCTTTTCTTTCACAAGATAAAATACTTATACAAATGCATCTTGGTTCATGGTTCTGGGGCAATGCACGGGCATTATGGGGCTTCAGCTGAGAATATAATACTCAGACAAGCTCACGGTTCTGGACTTTGGGCCACATGCCGGTGGGCCTGCATGTTTGGGGGCCCATGTGTTCTACCTCAGTGCTTTTCATATTGCAAGCGATCGGTATAGTGCTGGTTTTAGATGTTGTCGCAAGGCGAATCCACAAAATTGAATAAAGCACAGCAGCTGTTAGAATGAAATCAAACGACAGTTCCTAACCAACAATCAGAGTTGCAATTCTATCAATGATATACCACGTTATAAATAGTACTGCCGTACTACTTATACACACAGGACACTTGTTTCACCATGCCAGATTATTACATCAAAATCTCTCGGAGGATAGATCAGTTCGGCAGTTGCATGCTGCTACTGAAGAATTTCAAAATTGATTTGGACCAGTTCTCCTTGCCGAGAAAGTTCGATTTTTACATCATGCCCTACCGCAAGATATGATTTAGATTTGAACCTTGGCCATCCCTTAGCATCAATCATCATGCAACCATCCTTTGTACTTACGGTATATTGAGTAGGTTCATTCACACCAAGGCTGCGCATGGTAAGAGAAACTTGGCCACGGTCGCCCGGATTGTTGAACGACTCCCTCGTTGCTCTAGGAATTGCCTGTTTGCAAACAAGAAGACATACACAAACAGCTAGATCAACATAGTGAATCATGTGAAACAACATGGAAAGAAAAAATAATGAAGCACTTGGGCGACCAATGCTTACCAAGAAGGTGGACATGTCGGTTTTTGCAAGGACTTTGGTATATGAAATACAAACTACAGCCCAGTCTGTTGCCAGTGCAACTGCTGGTTCCGTTGCCGCTACACAGGCCAGAGCAGATGCAAGTGCAAGTGTTGGTGCAGGTGCCGAGGCCGTTGCTAGTGCCCGTGCAGGTGTGACTGGTAGTGCCGCTACTGCTGTCGGAGATGGTGCTCCTTGTAGAGCTGGTGCCGGTGTCAGAGCAGGTGCCGGTGTCAATGCCCGATCCTTCGGTAGATCAGCCTGATCCGCTGAGGCGGTCGGTGCCCAATCCTCAGCTGGATCAAACTGAGCTGCTGTCGCTGTCAGTGCTAGAGCAAGTGCCGTCGGAGAAGGTGTCGGTGCTTGATCCGTTGCTGAAGGTGGTACCGATGTGCGAGATAGCGGTGATCATGTCTGGTCTGCTATGATCAGCTTTCTAACTTGAGTAGGCTCCGTGACCATGATCCAGTCTTTTTCTTCATTTCTTTTAAACACGAGAATGACTAATTGTGGCATGTTTGTTAAACCAAACTACAGTTCATCACAGGGATTCAGCTTGTACTCTTACAATAGACAAATCCAATTGTTTCCAGTAATATAAGTGATGGATAGGGCCTTAGTTACTAACATGACATAAGAAGTGAAACCTGCAAAAATAACCATCATAGAGCAAACCAAATGGTTTATTCTGTGATGAATGTCACATGGCAAAACCTACATCGTAAAATTGCAGCAAAAGAAAGAGAACATGACATTAAATCAATAAGATTTAGATAGTAAATCAATAAGATTTACTTGATGTGACACGAGTGAATCCTTACCAGGAAATCACTATGTTGAAGTACTAAACAGAAGATTGATCGTGCAACGACACGTGTCATGCAGGGCCCCTGGCTACTCCCATAAGCAGGACAGTTCAAAGGTCATGACAAATCGTATGGACCGAACATCCATGGGACTGGAAATCCTAGTGGGTGCGATAAACCCTGCAATGCATACAGATATTGGAGTGTAACCATAATTGATAAACTGCCCTCACAAAAATGATGATATGGATACTTCAAAATATATAGACTGAATTGAGTGGATAGACATTAACATAGACTGTTCTCGGGACTCACCACACACCAAAAGCATCAGTACTAAACAATACAGGGTTCACAAACACAAATCAAGTACTGAACAATAGTACTTACTACAGACAAGAAAAGTTGCACTAGTTAAACTCTGCAAACTATTTCTTGCCACCAACCTATGGGATGAACCCCGCATAACTGACTAGGCCATGGACTTCGTGAGAGATGTCTTCCTGCACCATCACCATCTCGTCAACCTTGGAGAACCTAACAGAGTGGTTTTTCCACTCATAAACATGATGATGAAGACAGGCCGCATCAAATTTGCCGGGAAGCTTTACAAGAACCACACCTTCGTAATCGAAGGCTCAACCAGGAAATTGTTATGGTGAAGTACGGCCTCAAGAACACGCCTGACAACAATGCTACAGGAAAACACTAGTCCAAGACACGTGGCGACAAGGACACATTAGTTGGATATTTTAGTTGTAGAACTCATCCTCGGGTCTTCCAGTTCACACGGCATGACTTTGAGAACTTCATCTCCACCGCGGACCTGGTTCTAATTCAAACAGAAACCAAATATTTTAATACTACCTCCATTAAGAAATATAAGATGATTTTTGATATTTTACTCCATATATGACTAATATACACACATAGAAATGAGTGAACAAAGACACTAGAATATGTCTTCAAAGGCATGAGAGCGGAGGGATTACTTGCAATATCCATAACACAAGTTACTGAGGCAAATATACCCTCTCCAAAGGTAGCATTGATGTTCATATAGTAGTTGAAAGTAATTTATAAGAAATTAGTGTCAACCTCTCGCATGTTTTGGTCAAAAGAGGAATTTAGAACTGTCATTTGGCACAAAAAAATCACATGCAAGAGCACCCAGGAAGTTGTACTACTAGTACTAGTACTGCGTGTTAGATGAAAAAACATGATCAAGATCGAGAAAAAGATCGTCAAGAAGAGATATTACCTGGACTTGGTTAACGAGGGATCCCGGAGAGGGGGGCTTGGACAGGGCGATGGCTTTGAGCTTTTCTACGGTAGTCTCGGCGGGGTGCTTGCACTTCTTACCATGAGCCTCGATAGTTTTGGCGAGAGCCATAGACATCACTTCGGTCGGTGCTCCAGCGTCCATCAAGAAACTATCAAATAGAAATAAAATAAAAGAAACCATAATCACAAACCCAAAAGAAGAACAGAGAGGCAGTTATAGGATCAGTCTCAGGGTTGCAAGACCGGGCCTTGGCCAGAATCAACACCATTGATGCACTCACTTTTCCTTCTTTGGGAGATAAGAAAAATGGCAGAAGCAGGTCAGGGTTTTCTTGAAGAAAGGAGGAACAAGATGAGGGAGAAGCGAGTGGGGGTTTTATTCAAGAGAGGAAGCTGAGAGAGAAGAGTGAAATGATGGTTGCTTCGTCCGTCCAACTTACTGCTGGAAAGGAGGGGGTTTTGTGATTTGACGACTCATTGGGCATTACTAGGGTGCTTCAATCGGGGTAGTATACCGTGAAGTTGGGCACTCTACTACGGAGTAATTTAGTGCATGGCTAGTGGACCCCGATGCCGGTTGTCCCACTCATCGGCGAATGTGAGTAGCTAGGTTCCCAATGACCGTCGAGGAGGATCCGCACGGTGCAGCGTGTTCACTGTTTTTCTGAAGAAGAAAATGATTGCACCAAGCGTTTCCACTCTTACGATGGAGGAGTGTGAAACACGGCAGCCAATTGAACATACACAGTGCTCCTACTACTAGGCATGTGCAGTGGTTCATACGTCAGTACCACATAATCTTGTTGCTAGTGTAGTAAGATATGACGATAACAAATGATGTTGTGCGCATGTCAACTATATGAACAGTAATGTAACATAGTACCTCTTTTTCAACTGTCCGGTCGAGAATGAATGGTGAGATCAATGTTAACAGAACTAGGTCTACAGCGCACGGAGAGTACGTTGCTACAGTACTCCACTATACATGAACCATACGAAGCACGAATCAGTGTTAGGCAGGGTGTATGAAGGGTGCACGGGATGGGAGAAAAAGTTCCCTTCTCGACCCACTTTTGGGTGTTTGGCAGAGTGCAAGAAGGGTTCATGAGTCCACACTAGTAGGTTAACACAAATACACGAAGAGGGAAAAACTATATTGAGATGATAATGCAACCAAACATACAAACACACTTTGTGCTACAGTAACTGATCTGCACCATCTGAGTTTGATCCAACTGTCATGTTGCGCCGACACATGGACATGCCCATGTAGAGGACGCCTAAACACCACTGAAGTCCCTCTACTTCTCGAGGCGCACGACCTTAGTGATGCAGGGTGCAACCGCCCGCAGAGCCCGCTCCCGGTTGACGGGAACCAGCTCATCAAAGACGACGTCCAATGGCACGAATGGATTCTGGTGACGGAGTCCTGAGAGGATTCGCCCGGTAACGGCGATGACAGCCCGCAACCCCTCCTTGTCCAACTCCGTCCCCACCATCACGCAGAGACGGCTCAGCTCCTCGGAGATATAGGTGAACAAGGAGACCAAGTCAGGAAGCCGCAGCTCGTTGAAGTCGACGGGGTGGTCGAACGGGTTTAGCCCGGTAGCCGGCATGGTCGTGCTAGCACGACGGTAGGTATCGCGCATCAGCAACACATGCGTGGCAACTTGGTCCACCAAGTGGCTGAGGCGATCTTGGACCTCGTCACGATCAGCCCACTCGCACTCTAGCCGGCTCCCCTGACGGCCTATCGTATCTCCCGCTCTCTGCAGCAACGCCGCCGATGCCTCAAGCATCTTTGTGGTGGAAGCCTTCCGCTTTTGAAACTCCATGAACTCCCGCACATAACGGAGGAGCAAGGCACTCCTCTCCTCCTTGAGCTCACGGAGCTCCACGTCCTTGGCCTGGAGCTCCGCATCCTTGGCCTGGAGCTCCTGTGTCAGGCGCCTCACCTCAGACTCCATGATCTGCTGTGCTGCCATGGCACTAGGTAGAAGCAATGGGGAGAGGAAGCAAAGGGGGCGAAACAGCTGAAAGGCAATACAATCTACGGGAAGGCGGAGGGAGCCAACCGAGGAGCGGGGTGAATCTTTTGGTTTTCACCATGGGAAAACACCAGCCAACGACTTTTCACATCAGGGAGAAGTGGGTTTTCTAGGCGGAGTCATCGTGACTAATTGCTACCGTGCCTGCTCCCGTCAATCAAAAAAATAAAAATCCTGCCGCACATGCTTCCGTCAATCAAAAAATTAAAAATCCTACCGCGCCTGCCGCACCCAAAGACCAGAGCAACACCGTTGTGGATAATTAAATTTACCTGCTGGCAGGGAGATAAAAAGAGGGGTGAAAAAACAAACGTGGCGATGGCCTAGCTAATCGGTCGCACTAGCCCAACTAGCTAGCCACCATGCTTCACTGATGTACTCGGCGGGAAAGGTGGTCTTTCGTAATTTGATGACTCGTTTACTTGCTTTGGTGCTATGACCGAGGAGGACACAGAAAACGCGCGGTAGGGCGTCCCACGTCTCAGCAAGGAAGAATATATGCGTGCACCACCCGGGAGGACCCCGAAACCGTGCGGTAGGGTGTCCCACGTCTCGGCACGGTGGAATAATGTGCGTGTAAAAATATATTGTATCAGATGTATTACCTATGGTTCAACCTCAGGACCCAGCTAGTCGGTCGAAAACACCCCACTAGCCACATAGCTTCATCATACTAACGTGGCATGGAGGATTGGTGTGGTTAGCTCCATCTCGACCAGCCACAACGTCTCTTGTTCTAGGTGATTCTTCTATTTCCCAAGCCTTTTTAGTTATAATAACACCACCGCAAGCTAGAGCCGCTCTTCGTGTGTGCCCATGCGTCTAAAGGTTAGACAATGGAGAGGAGAGAGAGATCGGAGACCTGGGACCCACCAGTAAGTGAGTCAATGGTCATGCATGTGTTGACGAGGCACTCCCTCTACTCTACTCAACGTAATACTGTATAAAATCAAGTTATGGGACAAAGCCAACAATCATTGTTGTTTCAGGCTATCAACTTATGCTTTGTAGTCCAGGTTGCCAGTTTGAATCTCGTTTTTCAAATTTGTTAGTTTTAGATCCAAATATGATCAATGACAAGTGGGACCCCCGTGTGTTGTTCCGATATTTCAGTGCAGGATGGTTTTTTGAACAAACACTTTGTGCGGTTAGACACGTAACGGCACAAGTTACACGTATTTTGCAAGTTTACGAACAAAAATGACAGCGGCAAAGAATATCATATCCACCCCATAGCTTGGATGCTATGGTGATATGAGTTTTTACATCGTTGGAACCGAGATCCAATGGCTTGGGAGTAGTCTTTGTAATTATGCGCAATTTCCAAACTCTCCAAGGTATTTTTTCAAATAAAACATTCAGGCGTCATGTGTGCCACTGTATCTTGGATCTAACGGCTCCCCGTTTCCCATATTAGGTGCTCCCTGTAGCTTAATTAGCCGCTACAGTGATACGAGCATCTAGGTCGTATGATCTGTGATCAAATGCCGCATGCGTAGTACTTGTACTTTCTGCGCAATTCCCAAAGTCTCTCAGGCGTATATTGAAAAAACATTCAAACCTCCTACTGTAAGTCGTTAGATCTCCGTGAACTCATATCACCATAGAATCTACGGTGCGGGAGCACCTCATATTCTCCGACGCGAGAAAACATCAGGTGCTCTCGTAGCTTGGATGCTACGGTGATACGAGCTTCGAGGTCATTTGATCTGAGATCCAATGGCATCTAGCAGTCTTTATGCTTGTAAGCAGTGGCTGAACTCTTTGGGGGCTTTTCTGCAAAAAAAAACATTCGAACCACTGAGGAGTTGTTGGGTCACAAATCCAACGGCTCCGAAGAGCTTGTATCACCAAAGCATCTAAGGTGTGGTAGCACATGATATTCTTACATACAGGAGAATATAAGGTCCTCCTTCATCTTAGATGCTACGGTGATATGAGCTTCTAGGTCGTTGGATATGGGATCCAAGGGCATCTGAGTAGTTTTTGTACAAATTGTATGCATTTCCCAAACTCATTAAGGTTTCCTGTAAAAATATTAAGACATCCTGTGAGCTGCTATATCTCAGATCTAGAAGCTCCAAGCAACTTGTATCGGCATATAGCATCTAAGTGTGGGGGTACATGATATTCTCCCGGGTCCTGGGAGGAGGGGGTGCACAACCAATCGGCGTTTGCGAGGGTGGGGACAAATATAATCTAAACAATCCTAAACAGAGCTTCACAATTTTATCTAAGGTCGAGGGGTTAACCCCCGACAATCTACATAGCTCCTCCTAAACACAACATTTTCATGTACTCCCTCCGGTCCTTTTTAGTTCGCATATATGGTTTGTCTGAAGTCAAACCTCGTAAACTTTGACCGAATTTATAGAGAAAATACCAACATTAAGAATGTGAAAATCAACAACATTAGATGCGTCATGACTTTAGTTTTCATATTGTATACATTTAGTACTATAGATATTAATATTTTTTCATATAAATATGGTCAAACTTTATGAAGCTTGACTTCAAACAATTCTTATACGCGGAATTAAAAGTACCAGAGGGTGTATGTAGTAATAGATTTAATATTCATGTTTCAGTTTCCTGTTCATTTTAAATATTGAATTGAGGACCATGCATGTCTTACATTTTACTCCCTTCATTCCTAAATATTAGTCTTTTTAGAGATTTCAAATGGAGTGCCACATATGGATGTATATAGACATATTTTGCTCCGTATGTAGTCACTTGTTGAAATCTCTAAAAGATAAATATTTAGGAAGAGAAGGAGTATTTTTGAATTCGTGTCATACATGCATGGTTTGGAAAAATAGATGCACTATACTTATTGGATTGTTGTTGTGTTCGTTTGTGTGTGTGTGGTCATATGCTTGATACATACAAAGTTTTCTGACCACCATACTGTTCATCTTTTAAATTTGAATTTTCAGTGTGAAATCCACATTGAGATCACTATATCACAAACTCACTCTAATTCAACAACTCGTCATAAATCAATTACCACGTTGAGATTACTATTTGCAAGGAAAATACGGGCATTGTAATACACATAGATTCGTTCGGCAATTTAAAAGATTCCTTCTGTATTTTCGAATGGTAGGACCTAACGGCCTACCAGCCAGACCCTGGCTCGTGTTGATCCTAAAAAAACAAAAAAACCGGGCTCGTCTCCTACCGGTGGCGTGCGTGGTACGCACATTACCAACCCCAACCAGTCAAGCCTCCGTGTTTCGAGTCCAAATATCTGGCGTCCAGAATTCCAGCCCTAGGAAATTCCCCTCATGTCCAATGGAGGCATGCTTTAGTAACTAGACAACGTTACCTACCGTGCTGAGCACGGTTCAATTCCGTCGGTCGCCGCTACCCAAGGTAACCCGTCAACTCCACTGCCTAGTACTAATAGGAGTACTACACCAGGATGAGCACAGAATTGAGACCGTTTGTTCATGCCTAGTACTTGAGTTAATATATCAGGCAATGCACTTGTACGGAGGGATTATCCTTTTACTCTGCATATATAACTTGTCTGAAGTATAACTAAGAAAAATGTTTGACCAAATCCTTTCTTAAGGAATACAACAAGAAAGATGTATCAGTTGGTTTTTTTTTGCATGATGCAGGTTATGACATTGTTTCGAATCCTGGATTTTAAATTTCAGAAAATCCAAAAGTGACTAGAAATTCATGAAACTGAGCATGGTCACGTGGTATGGCACAAATATTCCTACGTAATTTTTTTCTTCAATTTGAGACAAGCTACTTATGAGAAGTTGCACAAATGAAGAGCCAAGGTATTTTGGAACAAAGACTTGACACATTAAGGCAAACGCTTTCACTATTGAAACCATGGGCATTTACGTGCCGCCATAACTCTCGCTTCTCATCGGCAAGTGCCGGCCAAGCAAGCGTGTGAGTCGACGGGGTCGTGCGAGCAGACCGCTGTGCCAGCTGACTGGGAGGCGTGTGAGCAGACCGCTGCGCAGGCTCACTAGGAGGCGAGCCCTTTGACAAGGCTCTGCCGCCCACCTTTGTCCCAACTGCTCCCACTTTTAAAATCAACCCCGCACTACTCGGTATCACTACAATCTTCTCTCTTCCTCTCCGATTCTCTTGTCGTCTACATCCAACCAGCTTGACCTAACCGTACGCCATGCCGCATCACGATGGTCTGCACTTAGTCTTACAGTTTCCTAAGGAAGACACCCAGCCGGAGTCTCAAGAACATAAGGTGCTTTGGGACGAGCTTGAATCGGCCTTGCAGGAAGACGTCGCGCCTGTCCACGCAGCGCCCATCCCCGTGGCATTGATGGGTTGGGAGCCGCACATTGTCGCTGAGCTTGATGCCGCGGGGTTCCACAAGGTCCCCGCCGACTTTCACGCGCCCGTGCACCTGCCAGCACATGCGCCTGCACGTGCACTGACGCGCGTGCCCATGCCGGTGCCCATGCACCTGCCAGCTCATGCGCCTGCGCATGCACTAACGTGCGCACCCGTCCCGGTGCTCGTGCACACGAATGTCTCCGCCGCGCCATTGCCAGTGTTTGTCCCCGCACGGGTGCCAGTGCCCCCCTCAGTAGCATGGATAGGCACCGTCGATTGCTTCCTTTGCACTAATGCCAGTCGCCTCCTCCCACAAGTTGACTCGCTCTAGAGACCAAACTTCAGAACATTGTGGCCTTCCTTGACACTAGGGCCAATGTCCAGGAGTACGCCAACAACGGTGCAAGACGCGGCCGTCGCCGTCGCCGTCCCCGTTGGTCAGTGGCCGGACGACACACAAAGCACGGCAGAGGAGCCGCTTCCCACCACAAGACGCCCCCACCGCCACCACGTAATCTAAAATTTTCATGAAAAACGTTCAGATTGTCATGCTTAAAATCCGAACTTTTATCATTTCCGTTTATTTTAGATCGATCGTCGTATGATTTTAAAGTCGGAGTCAGACTGAATGAAATCTATGGTTTGGTCGATTGAATGTTCTGCTAGAGCCGTATCAAATTAAATATAAAACTTCATCAAGCCACATTTATTCCTTCTCATCCAATGGCCAGACTGCTTCAATGTTGAGCGCTCAGCATGTTTTGTGTGTAGTTAATTTCATGCCAAAAATAGTGCCAATCACATAATAACACGCAAATAATATCCTACTTAATATCCGCATGCATTTAATATACTTTCAAATTAACATGCATTGCACGTACAAATTGACTAGTACTACTAGTATGTGAAACTGGTGTCGTAACTTGTGAACACGTCCAGATATGGTCAATGGCAACATCGCCCGCGAGTTCTTCGTGTTTGCCCGTGCGTCTAAACGTAGAAGGGGAGGAGAGGGAGAGCACACATGGAACCCACCAGTAAGTGAAGGCGAATAGTACGTGCTAACAAGCCGGTCCCACTAATGTACTAAAAACAATATTACATGTTATCCATTAAATAGGTTGTGGTAATATAAAAACATTATATGAACAAAGGGGGGGGTACAAAAAACATTGTTGTTCTACATATGTTGCCTATTGACGTACGGCTTGAAGGCCATGGTAGCATGTTCGATCCTCGTCCTTTTAAATTTTTAATTTATATATGGGTCCAAATTTGTTTCATGACAGGTGGGCCCCTCAGTGTCTACTTTGTAGCACTTTAGTTTGTCGGTGGAAATTTGTTCCATTACAGGTGGACTATCGGTGTGTAGTTTTGTAGCTTATTTGTAATAATTAAAGAGAACAATAGAGTTTTTTGCAATAACTAGCAAGATGCCCCTGCGTTACATGGAACATCAAGATGCATTTATATGAGTAGTTTATCTTGTGAGAGAAAATGATGAATGAGGGAAGTCCTTATTTGCAAATGTGGAGATGGGTGTGGGTATCCTTTTGCAAAATTTCCATAGTTTCCTTCCTATTTGTCAGATATAAACCGGACGGCCTATATTGCAGGATGGCAGGCACACCATCATCACCAACTCTATTTTTATAAGAGTAGAGATACCATGGTGTGACGTTGAAGGCGAGAAAGGACGTGCGAGAGAGCAATGACAGAGCTAGAGGATAATCAATTGGGAGAGGTGCGGGGGTTGACACAGTGTTTGGAGTAGTTGTGGGCCAAGTGCAACGAAAATATAATCAGAACCCACCGGAATAAATGCCTACACAAATTCATCCAAGGTTGGAGTCCCCCTCGCAATGTAAATAGCTACGGCTTTGCGTGGGATGGAGAGGTAGCTTCAATTTGTGGAAGATACGGCGGGATAAAGCGAGGTCAATCGAGACACATGTAGATAGAGAGACAAAGTGAGTGTGGTCTGACATTCATTGAATATATATATATATATATGCTCTGGAGAGATATTGTCTGATTGAGCTTTTGGGAAGGGTGAGGGCTGTAAGAAAGAGATTGAGAGATGATCCAGTCACAGACATGTAGATATATTTTGTGCGTGGGAGGAAGCAAGGTCAATCAATTACATATATAAAGGGAGAGAGATTGAGCGAGTGTGGGTCGTCGTGCGATCGAAAGAGTGAGACGGGTTGGAGAGAGTGACCTAGATAGACAATGTGTGTGAGAGAGTATACAATATGAATATGTCGAATTGGGCTCAAACATGGAGATATATCGTTTGTGTCCGAGAAAGAGCGAGGTCAAGCGAGACATAAAGAGAGAGAGATAAGCACCTAGCCACCCACCCCTCCCTCCCCCTTCTCCCCCAAAAAAGAAAGACGAGAAAATAAGTTCGCGCTTCCATGTTTTGGATTGAAATATCTGGCGGCCCTAATTCCAGCCCTGCAAATCTCCCTTCTCCATCGTCCCCTTCTGCGCCCACATTGTTCAATTCCCTAATTCACCGGTAAACCAAGCAAAGTTCGAATCACCCATCATCTCGTCTCTTTCCCCACCTCTGTACCGGAAAACAACGACAAAGACGACGGTCGTGCTTCACCACCGCACATGAGCTACCTCATCTACGCCCTCGTCCATCACACCGGGTCGTCCACCAACAACGTCGGCCACCACAACCGACAAGCCTCACAGACATCGACTTCCACCGCATCAGGTGCACTTCACCGAGACCGTTGGGGCTTCGCCAACGGTCTCATGCACCGCATCGTAGCGCTCCGCTGTCAGTCAAGATCTGCATCCGTGCGCGGCCAGCCAACGCGAGTGTATCACCCTCAACGGGTCTGAAGTGACCCGCACTCTAGCTAGGCGAGCATGCCCAAACGCCGGCCCAAACTAGGTATCCACACATTACTCCCTTGTGCATTGTTCCCACAATGTTTGGATATCCTTTCATTGCTCTCTTAGCTTACACGCCTATGCAACTCTGACTTTAACTCTTATTTGTTCTGGAGATATCATCTAAAAGAAGCAAAACCATTTTTTAGCGAAGCATGACGGCGCTACGGGATCTGGTACACATCCTGCACACCCGTATAACCTTGTAAGTATCTGTCCTCCAGTACAACAGCAAGGTCGATTCCTCTTATTTGATCAACCATTCGCCGTGTCAAAAATGTAGAGGGGGATGCAAGGAGCACAAGGCCTGCACATCCAGGCAAGTGGTAAAATGGACTTGTACATGGAACATCCCAAGCGCAAGCAGAGTTGCAGTGAGCCTATACAACGAGCTAGCGTAAGTCCCTACATTTCATTTAATTCATATTGGAGTGTGTATGATTTGTGTGTAGTGGCGGATCCACGAATTCAAGTTACGAGGGGCAAACATTGTGGGGACCCCGACTCATAAGTCGTGATCATCGAATGCACGTGTACAGTGACCCCAGAGATTAATGCTCACTGAACACACAGAAGCTAAATAACAAGAGTCTTACATCCATACATACCGCCTTACATAAATTATGACCATTATGGTCAAGTCTTGAGTATAACTTTGCAGCAAAAATCTTCGTCGATAACTTGGACCCATGCCATCTGCCTTAACCTGCAGGCATTCTGACTGGGAAACGTCCTAGTTTGCATGATCATCTCCAAAGAACTCTTCTTCGAACTCCTGTTCTTCCAAGCCTGGCCAATTTAATAACCAGTGGCAAGCCAATGAGTACTTTGAATGTACTCGCAAGCAACCCATGTTTTGGTTTGAGATACAACAATGCAGGATATAGGTAAATTTTTGCAGAGAGCTAATTTTACTGTTCTACGACATGTTCAACAACTGTTAAAACATGCATCATATGAATTCAAGAAACCATAGGCACTGGTTACAAATATCAACATAAATGGAGTGGGCACCAACTCAACTCAATCATGTCAAGTCCTTTGACTTGACCCAAGTAATTCTTTCCACTTATCCATACACACTCACCAGGTTTCATAAATATGTGGACATAGCCAAAGAGAGATTACCCAACTGTCCTTGACCATGGACACGGCTATTCGAATAGTTTTACACTCTGCAGAGGTTGCACACTTTACCCACAAGATCCGAGGAACCTCCGTGTCATCCACGACCCGCGGTACCTCAAGTACCCAGTGTAAGCACCCGATCACTATCTTTCCCTAGACGACACCAACATAGAGTCCACTCAATTGGTAGTAACCCCCGTGCCCAACATTTCTCATCTTAAAATTGTGGAGCCTCGCTCCCATATTCATCACATACCACAAGCATGGAGTACCAACGGTGTGTCCGATGCCCTGTAAAAATAGTCATGGCCGCCCTACCTGGCATGACCCCGTCCCGAGAGAGCGCAACAACAACTCTCCCGTCACTAGTAATGCGGGCTCCAAGCTAGTATCGACCTAGGTAATGAATAATGCCCTTTACCATATAAGGTTAGAGTGGTTGCGCATGTAAGGTTGGAATAATGGTCGCAACTTAAACCAATCCGTTTTGAAAACAACACACAGACTTGCCTCGGTACACCACTTCGTCATCAAGTGGTTACCCAACTCATTATCTCCTTCAGGCTCAAGTGCCACCCAATAGGGTTTTCGAAAAGTCTTTTGAAAACGATCTTGCTCCCATCACCATGCATATACCCATCCCATTTGCGTAGCAGCTACTTAGCATCCTAACTACTCCCACTGGCATAACCCTCATAGGAAGGTAGGGTCATGCACAATGCAATTATCAACAAGGAAGTAACGAAGCCAACCCACCAAAGTGGTTACCATCTCATCATGATCCCGATGCAACAATAATAAAGTGCTATATGACATGCATAAAAAGGGTTTCATAGACATGGTCAAAGGGCTTCTTGCCTGGTTCATCAGAATCTTCAAATCTTCTGGTCCTTTTTCGAGTATTTCGTCTACTTCGTCAACTAATGTCGAAAACAATCATAGTAAGCAACACAACAAGGAAGAAGATAAAAGTGCTCTAAAAATATTAATTTGACTTTTCTAGGACATCTCTGGTTATATGAAAAATAACCAGAGCGGTTTCATTAGGATTGGGTCAGTGGATATTTCTGAACATTTCAATATGATGGAATCAGGGGATTTTTGGATTTGCAAGAAGTGTACAGAATTATTATTTTGAAAAATGAGCAAAGGAACCCATTGAGAAAAGCATGATTTTAGAAGCATCTAGGAGTTGGTTTCACTGGATTTGGAGTTCAAATGATTTTCCTATGAATTTGCAAAGTTGACCAATATGAAGAAATGGCTCATTATTTTGTAGGGCACAGAAAGTATTAATAAAAATGTTCATAACCTAAGTTATGAACTTAGATATATCTGCAAATTTGAATCATGGCATTTAGATCTAATTTGAGCTCTCTATGATTTTCTAAAGTTCATCACAGAAATGAAAAATGGGGTTTTAATGAATATTTCTAAAGAGACAGTTTCTGGCATAAATGTGCAAATAGCACCATGTGATAGATCAGGATTTATGGATCCCCTACAAATTTGAGTCATCAAATTTGGAGTTAATTTGAATATTTGGGAGATTTTACAAATTTCTGGAAAAAGAAAAAGACAAAGGAAGTGGGGGTTATACCTATACCGCGCGCCGAGTGCAGCATAGCGCCTCAGCACACTAGGCCGGCCCAGTGGCTTGGCCACGCGAACGACAGGGCGATGTCGAAGGTGCCCAGGCGGAGTACGCCTTCGCTGTGGGGACGTGGGATAAGCCGAACGCGCCTCCACTTGCCAGCGTGGCCCGGTGGCTGGGTCACTGACGAGCGGGGCCCGCCTGGAGGTTCGTCCTCAACCTCCCGCACGAGCACGAAGGGAGACAGAGGAGGCGTTCGACGCCGGCCACCGGCGCTACTGGGCGTCTCAGGCGATGCTCCGCCCACCAACGTGCTCAGGGGACCCGGATGCGTCCAACCGTGGGTGGCATGATCTTCCAAGGGCATCGGGTTGAGCAGGGCGTTGGCCGCGGCAGATGAGGCCGATGGTGATGGGGGGCACGGCACTACGGCCACCGGGAGGAGTAACCGGAGTGCGGGGGAGATTCGGGGGGTCGGTGGAGAAGCATTGAGATGCATAGGTGGAGGGGACGGGGCTCGGGCATCGCGAATTTAGCCCGGTTCCGGTGGAGGCTCTCCGGCCATGGAGGGCTATGGAGGGCACAAGGAGGGGAGTGGGTTGGTCCAGTGGCTGCACGGGAGGGAGAGAGAGCCAAAGGAGTAGAGAGGGGGCTCGGGGGCGGCCTCAAGTAGCCGACCCATGGCTCACCGTGGACGTGGCGCACGGGTCGCCATGGCAACGGCACGGGCGACAAGGGGAGAGAGCGAGGGGGTTGTCTGCAGTACTCGTGGGGGTGGAGTAGGGTGCCAGGAAGAGAGAGAGAAGGAGCGGGGCGAGCTCCGGGTGGAGCCACGAGCTCGCATGTGCATTGGGGGGGCTCGGGTGGCTCTGGGCACGCGCAGCACGGGCAAGAGAGAGAGGGAAAGGAGGGGACTAGCATGGTGGCGTGTTGCGGACGTCTAGGCACCTCGACTGGCATAAGGGGGAGGCTCGAGGTGGTCGAGGGACGCGGCGTCAATGATCGAACGCCCTGCCAGGCGCTCCAGAGCGCGTTTCTGGCCGGCATCCGCGGCTTTTCCGCACGCACCCGCGCGTCCACTTGTGTCTAGTGGCTGCAAGGGGTAGTAAACAAAGTGGAAATGGCATTGGATGCCTTGGGGAGCCAGTAGAAGAGAGGAGGGGTAGAGAGAGAGAGTGAAAATGATGTTGTCCAGAGAAGAAAAGTGGATCCCTGCCCCCCTTCATCATTGCCTCTCGGGCAGGGAAGCACAACAGAGGTAGAGGGGGACTAGGAAAGGTTATGGGAAGAAGTTCAGCTCATGGAGATTAGTGGAAATGGCAAAAACATGCGTTTTAAAATTCTGCCAAAAGGTGTTTGATGTAGGTTTGGGCAAGAAATTTAGTTTCACTTGACATGAAACTTAACAGGATGAAATGCCACATAGAAGTGAGGTGTTCCACCAAGTTTGAGCTCATTTGGGCAAAGTAGCCAATGTAACTTTGGTAAACCCTAGAAATCAGCAAAAATGGCTTTACCAAGATTTAGTCACGCAAATCTATTCTCCTTGATGCACCACCTGACACAGTGTCATAATTTGAGGACTTGAACATGTCCACAAAAATTCAGATCACAAGGACACACTTGGCAATGTAGAGTTGTTCAATTTTGGTTCAGGACAGAAAGGGTTTTAGAACACTTTGATCATGGTATCCTTCTCTCCAACTTGTGCCATTTGGTGTAGATGCATTATTACACCATTTGAGCATGTGCACCAAGTTTGAGAGCATTTGGACATGTTTGGCGGTGCAAGGTTGTTCAAACTTGAAAAAGGACAGAAATGGTTTTGAGAGGGTTTGGTGGGGCTATATTGTTCTCCATGACATGAGACTTTGTAGGATACTCAAGTAGGTCATTTTGGATATTATAGAATTTTCCTGTATTTAATGGAGAATATTTTCTTTGTAAACATTTCAAGAGCTTGAAATGTGCAGAAATAGTTTTTGAGGGATTTGACCAATAATTAGAACATGACCATGTGTTGAAACTCTTATATATGGACAATATATGTCCAGTGAGCTTCCCTAAATTTTCTCAAATATTTTTGGAACATTAAAATAATTTTAACATATTAAAGACCATTTCTGGCCTTAAGAAAAAACCTTTAAATAAAATAGGAAAATAACTTTTAAAATTATATTTTTGTGGTTTATGGGAGCCCTATACCTAATAGGTTTCAAATATACTTTTTGAAAGATTTTTTTACATCCTTAATTAAGTACTTGTAGTTCAAGTCTCAATTCAGGGGGTTTTGGAAAAACCTAATTTAGAAAATACTTTTTGGCCAAAATATTTTTGAAAGAAATTATT
Source organism: Triticum aestivum (assembly GCF_018294505.1). Lineage (NCBI taxonomy): Eukaryota > Viridiplantae > Streptophyta > Magnoliopsida > Poales > Poaceae > Triticum > Triticum aestivum. The sequence goes on along the minus strand of NC_057803.1, from coordinate 283,633,501 downwards.
TTTATGTGCTGCACACATGGCATGATCATTGGGCAAGGTTTTGGATCAAGGAGAAGGAGTATAAGAGTTGGAGGATTTATTTGATTTTTTTGAGCACTTGCAACACAAAAATCAAATCAAGCAAAGACCTAAACACTCAAAAGTTTTTGACAAACCACATTTTATCATGATTAATTAGCTTAAGTGTTGTGGCATGAAAATCAGGGTGTGACAGACCTACCCCCCCCCCCCCTCTTACAAGAATCTCGTCCCCGAGATTCCCAAACTAGGTGCGGAAAGGAATACGGAAACTTGGATCTAGGGTAGTCTTCACGTTCTCATACTGCTTCTGCTTCCGAGTGGTGCTCCATTGACCCTCGAAGTACTTGATGATGTGGCTTTCTGTATGACGTTCTGCTTGATCCAGGTTGCTAAGGGGTCTCTTGCATAAGTCAGGTTGGGCCAGGGGTCGATGGCTCGGTGACCGATGTCCTGGTCGAGGTCGGGCTAGTTAGGAAGTTGGAAACGCTCCCGAGGTTGCGTTGTGTGGGAAAACATTGTGCATAGTGGGTAACTCATGTGGTAACTCCAGCTGGCAACTGTCTTCTCTTTCATCTCGTAGCAATCTCGGCGCGGTTGTTAAATCTTGGAGTGAGCTTCCCTTTGACATGGAAATTCTTGGTCCTTCTGAGAGGAGTGGTTTGCAGATACGCACGGTCTTCGACGAGTAAGTTCACTTCTTGACGATGGTGGTTGGTATAGTTCTTCCTCCTTGACATGGCGGTCTTTAGATGTTCCCTAACCAGCTGAACAGTTCTTCTTCCGTCTTCAGGTAGGCAAGTAGGTCACCAAATAAAGATGACAACCAACTTGTCCAAGTACTCCATGAAGACTCGTTCATGGGGTACATAAAGTAGGATGGGGCATTGATGGTGGTCACAGTTGAGTACTGGCCAAGGTTTCCTTGTCCTAGAGCCAAACCCCATTGTCATGATCCGACCATGTTGTGGCTTGGTAAGGCTTAAGGGTTTCAAGGATTCTAGGATGCGAGTGAACATTTATCATCTTATCCTTGAGCACAGTTTCTGAGATGCCAATAGTTCTATCTAGTCCTCTAAACAAATCACTTATACCAGCGAAAGCATCATCTCGTATAGGCCAAATCCAATCATCACTCCTGTGATCCATATTCTCGTGACTCCCAAGAGGAGGTTTAACAGAATTATACATGTCTACGGTCCCCAAAAATCATATGTATGGCTACCCCTAAGAATCCATGGGTAGGGCATTCAAGCTGCTAAGCTTGAGTTGAACATGACAATTCAAGTGCTCACACTATTCTCCCAAGGTCTAAGATAAAGCATCTCTATCCTAAGGAAACACGTCGTAAGCCACTCCAAAATCTTGTTTCCTACCTATGAATCAACTCCAACAACCCATTAACTTCCATCAATCACTACATAACCCATTAATTATACAAATCCAATGTCTATGGTGTTCCACACAATCTTCTAAAGTCCCTATAATCCCCAAATACTTGAAAGGGTTGTCTCTACTATAGTAAGTCCATCAATTTCCATGGTCAAGTAAACTCCGAGCTCAAGCTTATATCAACTCCGGCAATCAATCAAATCTCCTAGTTTATCGTCCACCAAGAAACATGGTATCATGATCGGGATCATCAATCTAAATCCAATTTACTCCGAACCATGTAGACTCACTTCAGCATCTATACTCCACTAGGATCACCTATTTAAATCCAGATATCGTGTTCAACGGGAATTCCTACATGTTTCCCTCAAGTTATTATCGTAATGTGAGCTATCTCCTATTAATGTCCCTTGGCTAAGTCTAATCCTTATGCTTCCAAGAATTTCAGCTTGCGGCCATAATTGTCCTACTAAATCCAATTTACTCAGGGGTAATGAAAGCTATTGTAATCTATAATCATGATCCCTCCAAGTTCATCTACCAACATGAAAACCTTATAATCCACCAAAGAGTCTCAGATAATTCCTCAAGGTCATTGATATAAACTCATCAAGTCATTTGTACTCTATTCCTATATCCTCAAACTGGTCTTCCCTATGGCATCGTCAGTTCTGGTACTATATTAGGATGATAATGTGCTTGTTTACTATGTCCACTAGTTCCATAATGAACCCGGTGGCAAGCAAGGGTTACTGAGGCTTCACTAGTCTCCTTGCAATTTGTAGGTTAACACACGGTTAAGAATTCGAGCTAGGGTATCTCGTGAAGTCTCGAAGGGTCTAGGGATGGGTTTCTAGTCTGGAGGGTTAAACATAACTCTACAGGGTTGCACCTGGTCGAGGAGGCGGTAGCAAAAAGTCTTCATTGCTAGCTGGTTGCCGAGGTAGAATCCTTGGTGTATCTTGTCTTGCCGGTCTTCAGTTGAGGAGAGAGATGAGAGGGAAAATAGCATAGAGGAGGGGAATGCCAAAAGGGGGATCTATAGTGCAAGTGCAAACAAACAGGTGCAAAATGGGCCAAACCAAAGAAACAAGGTAAGGAAGGTGATATAGTCGCGTACTTGTTGCCTAGGGAAAAAGTGCGACCTATATCAAAACACAAACAAATAAAAACAAGAAACACACAATCATGGTTCTATTCGAACCATCATACGGACTCGACTGCGCATAGGGGGTACACGACTCATCCTACCCTAGGGGTTCTCGGATTCAGTAGTCGTGCTTTGCTCCGTGCCTCGTGCAGTCTTCTGGGTTTTCCTTAGGTGTTGCTACGTCTCTTGTAGTTGTTCGATGAAACAATCCGGGTTGAGCCTGAAGATTCTTCAACAACTTCTCGCCTGTTGAAGTGATGGGGTGAAGGTGGCTCCTCGTAGCAGGCATTGACTCGGTCTTCCGTTGTCTTCTTAATCATGATGATCCCTTTTTGTCTTCTAAGGCGTCCATGGTACCAAGTAGGTAATCCTTTATGCAATGACATTAACAAGGCATAGTATAGGTCCAACATGTCGGTTACATTGATGACAACATCGACACCAAGAGTGAGGGATGAGGAGAACCGTTTTCCTTCTCACTATAGTGAGGCAGACGAAATGGCGAGGTTCTCATCCACGGGTAGTTGCCGACACAACAATGCTAATGTCAGGGTTTGTCTATCGGTGATATATATCATGACCTTGTATATCACATGACCTGTTCATCGCAAGACAAGGTTGCATCATCTTGGGGTAGTGTCAAGGGTGTCACCATCTTCTGGGTCTTGATGTCCCCATTCCTCGAGGTATCTTCTGTTGGTATCGTGTTGTTTTGGTGTCGCCAATCTTCTGTTCAGAAGATGTGGGTGAATGTCTGGCAAGGCGTCTTCTTCTCGATTACCAACGAGGATTACAGGGAATCTAATGGTCAGGGGCTTAAAGGTACTAGTGACCATTTGCTAAAGTTTTGAAGGGGAAGAGATCAATAAGGAAAATATATCTTAGTTTTTCAAAAACTCAGAAGGGAAGAGAAGTGTAGATAGTTTTTGAAAATTAGCAATAGTTTTGAAAATAGTTTTAACCTAACTAACAACCACGCTAACTAAGGCTTTCTACAGTTAGGATGGCTCTGATACCAGCTCTGTGGGGACCCCAACTCATAAGTCGTGATCACCGAATGCACATGTACAGTGACCCCAGAGATCAATGCTCACTGAACACACAAAAGCTGAATAACAAGAGTCTTACATCCATACATATCGTCTTACATAAATTATGACCATTATGGTCAAGTCTTGAGTATAACTTCGCAGCGGAAATCTTCGTCGATAACTTGGACCCATGTCATCTGCCTTAACCTACAGGCATTCTGACTGGGAAACGTCCTAGTTCGCATGTTCGTCTCCAAAGAACTCTTATTTGAACTCCTGTTCTTCCATGCCCGGCCAATTAAATAACCAGTGGCAAGCCAATGAGTACTTTGAATGTACTCGCAAGCAACCCATGTTTTGGTTCGAGATACAACAATGCAGGATATAGGTAAATTTTTGCAGAAAGCTAATTTTACTGTTCTATGACATGTTCAACAACTTGTAAAACATGCATCATATGAATTCAAGTAACAATAGGGACTGGTTACAAATATAAACATAAATGGAGTGGGCACCAACCCAACTCAATCATGTCAAGTCCTTTGACTTGACCCAAGTAATTCTTTCCACTTATCCATACACACTCACCAGGTTTCATAAACATGTGGACGTAGCCCAAGAGCAGTTACCCAACTGCCCTTGACCGTGGACACGACTATTCGAATAGTTTTACATTCTGCAGAGGTTGCACACTTTACCCACAAGATCCGGGGAACTTCCCTGTCATCCAGGACCCGCGGTACCTCAAGTACCCGGGGTAAGCACCCGATCACTATCTTTCCATAGACGACACTAACATAGAGTCCACTCGATTGGTAGTAACCCCCGTGCCCAACATTTCTCATCTTAAAATTGTGGAGCCTCGCTCCCATATTCATCACATACCACAAGCACGGGGTACCAACGGTGTGTCCTGTGCCCCGTGAAAACAGTCATGGCCACCCTACCTGGCACGACCCCGTCCCGAGAGAGCGCAACAACAACTCTCCCGTCACTAGTAATGCGGGCTCCAAGCTAGTATCGGCCTAGGTAATCAATAATGCCCTTTCACATATAAGGGTAGAGTGGTTGCGGATGTAAGGTTGGAATAACGGTCGCAACTTAAACCAATCTGTTTCGAAAACAACACACACACTTGCCTCGGTACACCACTTCGTCATCAAGTGGTTACCCAAATCATTATCTCCTTCGGGCATAAGTGGCACCCGAGACGGTTTTCGAAAAGTCTTTTGAAAACGGTCTTGCTCCCATCGCCATGCATATACCCATCCCATTTGCGTAGCAGCTACTTAGCATCCTAACTACTCCCACCAGCATAACCCTCATAGGAAGGTAGGGTCATGCACAATGCAAGTATCAACAAGGAAGTATCAAAGGCAACCCACCAAAGTGGTTACCATCTCATCATGATACCGGTGCAATAATAATAAAGTGCTATAAGACATGCATAAAAGGGTTTCATAGACATGGTCAAAGGGCTGCTTGCCTGGTTCATCAAAGTCTTCAAATCTTCTGGTCCATCTCTGAGTATTTTGTCTACTTCGTCAACTAACGTCGGAAACAATCATAGTAAGCAACACAGCAAGGCAGAAAATAAAAGTGCTCTAAAAATAGTAATTTGACTTTTCTAGGACATCTCTGGTCATATGAAAAATAACCATAGTGGTTTCATTGGGATTGGGTCAGTGGATATTTATGAACATTTCAATATGATGGAATCAAGGGATTTGTGGATTTGCAAGAAGTGTACAAAATTGTTATTTTGAAAAATGAGCAAAGGCACCCATTGAGCAAAGAATGATTTTAGAAGCATCTAGGAGTTGGTTTCACTGGATTTGGAGTTCAAAAGGTTTTCCTATGAATTTGCAAAGTTGACCAATATGAAGAAGTGGCTCATTATTTTGTAGGGCACAGAAAGTATTAATAAAAATGTTCATAACCTAAGTTATGAACTTAGATATATCTGCAAATTTGAATCATGGCATTTAGATCAAATTTGAGCTCTCTGTGAATTTCTAAAGTTCATCAAGAAATGAAAAATGGGGTTTTAATGAATATTTCTGAAGAGAAAGTTTCTGGAAATATGTGCAAATAGCACCATGTGATAGATCAGGATTTATGGATCCACTAGAAATTTGAATCATCAAATTTGGAGTTAATGTGAATATTTGGGAGATTTTACAAATTTCTGGAAAAAGAAAAAGACAAAGGAAGTGGGGGTTATACCTATACCACGCACCGAGCGCAGCATAGCGCCTCAGCGCATTGGGCTGGCCCAACGGCTCAGCCACGCGAGCGACAGGGCAACATCGAAGGCGCCCAGGCGGAGTACGCCTTCGCTACGGGGACGTGGGATAAGCCGAACGCGCCTCCACTTGCCAGCGTGGCCCGGTGGCTGGGCCACTAACGAGCGGGGCCCGCCTGCAGGTTCATCCTCAACCTCCCGCGTGGGCGCGAAGGGAGACAGAGGAGGCGTTAGACGCCGGCCGCCGGTGCTACAGGGCGTCTCGGGCGATGCTCCGCCCACCGACATGCTCAGGGGACCCGGATGCGTCCAACCGTGGGTGGCACGATCGCCCAAGGGCACCGGGTTGAGCAGGGCGTTGGCCGCGGCAGACGAGGTTGGCGGTAATGGGGGGCATGGCACTACGGCCACCGGGAGGAGTAACTGGAGTGCGGGGGAGATTCGGGGGGTCGGTGGAGAAGCATTGAGACGCATAGGTGGAGGGGACGGGGCTCGGGCGTAGCGAATTTAGCCCGATGCCGGCGGCGGCTCTCCGGCCATGGAGGGCTATGGAGGGCACAAGGAGGGGAGTGGGTTGGTCCAGTGGCTGCACGGGAGGGAGAGAGAGCTAAAGGAGTAGAGAGGGGGCTCGGGGCGGCCTCAAGTAGCCGACCCATGGCTCACCGTGGACGCGGTGCATGGGTGGCCGTGCGGGTGGCAAGGGGAGAGAGCGAGGGGTTGTCTGCGGTGCTCGTGGGGATGGAGTAGGGTGCTAGGAAGAGAGAAAGGGAGTGGGGCGAGCTCCGGGTGGAGCCACGAGCTCGCATGTGCATTGGGGGGGGGCTCGGGCGGCTCTGGGCACGCCCAGCACGGGCAGGACAGAGAGGAAAAGGAGGGGACCAGCATGGTGGCGTGTTGCGGACGTCGAGGCACCTCGACTAGCGCAAGGGGGAGGCTCGAGGTGGTCGAGGGACACAACGTCAGCGGTCGAACGCCCTGCCAGGCGCTCCAGAGCGCATTTCTGGCTGGCATCCGCGGCTTTTCCGCGCGTCCACTTGTGTCTAGTGGCTGCAGGGGGAGTAAACAAAGTGGAAATGGCATTGGATGCCTTGGGGAGCCAGTAGAAGAGAGGAGGGGTAGAGAGAGAGTGAAAATGATGTTGTCCAGAGAAGAAAAGTGGATCCCTGCCCCCTTCATCATTGCCTCTCGGGCAGGGAAGCACGATAGAGGTAGAGGGGGACTAGGAGAGGTTGTGGGAAGAAGTTCATTTCATGGAGATTAGTGGAAATGGCCAAAACATGCATTTTAAAATTCTGCCAGAAGGTGTTTGATGTAGGTTTGGGCAAGAAATTTAGTTTCACTTGACATGAAACTTAACAGGATGAAATGGCACATAGAAGTAAGGTGTTCCACCAATTTTGAAGCTCATTTGGGCAAAGTAGCCAATGTAACTTTGGTAAACCCTAGAAATCAGCAGAAATGGCTTTACCAAGATTTATTCACGCAAATCTATTCTCCTTGATGCACCACTTGGTGTAGTGTCATCATTTGAGGACTTGAACATGTCCACAAAAATTCAGATCACAAGGACACACTTGGCAATGTAGAGTTGTGCAATTTTGGTTCTGGACAGAATGGGTTTTAGAACACTTCGATCATGGTATCCTTCTCTCCAACTTGTGCCATTTGGTGTAGATGCATTATTACACCATTTGAGAATGTGCACCAAGTTTGAGAGCATTTGGACATGCTTGGCAGTGCAAGGTTGTTCAAACTTGAAAAGGGACAAAAATGGTTTTGAGAGGGTTTGGTGGGGCTATATTATTCTCCATGACATGAGACTTTGTAGGATACTCAAGTAGGTCATTTTGGATATTATAGAATTTTCCTGTATTTAATGGATAATATTTTGTTTGTAAACATTTCAAGAGCTTGAAATGTCCAGAAATAGTTTTTGAGGGATTTGACCAATAATTTGAAAATGACCATGTGTTGAAACTCTTATATATGTACAATATATGTCTAGTGAGCTTCCCTCAATTTTCTCAAATATTTTTTAAACATTAAAATAATTTTAACCTATTAAAGACCATTTATGGCGTTAAGAAAAAGCCTTTAAATAAAATAGGAAAATAACTTTTAAAATTATTATTTTGTGGTTTATGGGAGCCCTATACCTAATAGGTTTCAAATATACTTTTTGAAAGATTTTTTACACCCTTAATTAAGTACTTGTAGTTCAAGTCTCAATTTAGGGGGTTTTGGAAGAACCTAATTTAGAAAATACTTTTTGGCCAAAATATTTTTGAAAGAAATTATTTTTATGTCCTACACACATGGCATGATCATTGGGCAAGGTTTTGGATCAAGGAGAAGGAGTATAAGAGTTGGAGGATTTATTTGATTTTTTGAGCACTTGCAACCAACACACAAAAATCAAATCAAGGAAAGACCTAAACACTCAAAAGTTTTTGACAAACCACATTTTATCATGATTAATTAGCTTAAGTGTTGTGGCATGAAAATCATGGTGTGAAAAACATTTAACTTAAAAAATACGAAGGCACTTGCACTCAGAAAATCAACATAACTTAGAAATGTGAAGCTACATGCACTTTGAAAACCGGCTAATGATCCAAAATAGTTTAGATTGTAAAACACTAAATGATGTAAGCACCGAAAAACACAAAATGCAACATGGTTTACAAGGACTACTAACATGGTCTGTACCTGCTTGAATTATTCATTCTCTGGCTGAAAATATCGAAGTGTAATTGCACCTATAACCAGTCCGCAAACTGCATATCAATATATCTATCATGCACAAGTATGCCAATAGTTTCAATGAATAGATTAGAAAAGTATTTATGCTATGTTGTCATGATACATGGACTTTCTGGTAGATGGCCCCGACGTTTACTCAAGCCATGAAAATGTACTATAATTTGTTTGTCATCAATGCCTGCAAATCTCTATGTCTCTCTCAACGTAGCGGATCATCATTAGACACTAAATCCTTCAATGGGAGCTTGCAAAAGGCTTGCATTAGATCCCTCATTAGACACTATATGTTCATCACCAGGAGCATGTAAAATGTTTGCATCAAATACTTCATTAGCAGTCTGTTCATTAGGCACTTCAGGCTCAAGAACAACATGAGCTTGTATGTTCGCACCGGAAACTTGATTGGATACATCAGATTCAGTCAGTTCAGTATTAATTGGAGGAGTTATAAAATAAGCAGAAATTGGTTTCATTTTCTCATAGATTCCCTACATCCAATCAGTTTTACAACACCGTCAAGTTTATCTATTGGCGAGAAATTGAATAGTTGAATTAGATATAATCAGGGATGTGATGTACATGCTCGTTGCGCATGCTGCTCTTGCAAGCTGCGACTGTCCGTTTGCGCAAGCTCGATGCCTCCCATGCAGACTACACCCAGGGTTGGATCTTCATATTCTTGTCCTTCCATTCTCTTGAAGCCTGGTAACTGCCCTCCAACAAGGGCGCGAGGAAGTGCTGTGTCGGTCTGTCCACCGGCGGCTAGGTTAGGAGTGAACCAGACTGGAGGCTGGAGCGAACGAATTGGGACTTTTCCTGCTGTCGATCGATATGAGAGGCGCTGGTTTGGGCCGCGAGCCTGCTATAGGGCCTTCCTTGCACTTACGTTATTGGCCAATCCAAATTGAAACATTTCTATTCATTTTTCACATTGTCTACTCGTGCGTTGGGATGAAAAAAACTAGCCTAGGCCAACCTAGACGACTCAAACTAGGTGCACACTTTCCAGCCACCCGAGGCGGCCGCCCATACCATCCCCTACGGTGGAGTTGCCCCTTTTTGCGTGTATGATTGGGGTAGTGAAAAATATTCTAGTGGCGCTTTTGATTTACCCATAGAATGGTTGAATTGCTTGTTTCTATGAACTAGGTTCGCCAATAATGTGAAAGATGCCAGTCTTTTCATCCTATTGTAGATTGCTTAGATCATGATTTCCAAATGTAATCACATGAATTATATAGTAAAAGCCAGTGTGATGTGTGTGGCCACAACTAGTCTGACTACCCGTCCTCATATAACATATCAAGGACACACCATCTTACTAGATTAACCATTCGACTTACCAATGCAGTGTGGGAAGAAAGAAGTATTGGGACGGCGTATCCAAGAAATCGATGCCATGGACTCCTTCGTAGAACCTTGTAAGCGAAAAAGAAGTTGTAGTGTGCCTGTACAAAGAGCTAGCGTAAGTTCAATTACCTGCTTCTCAAAATTTTAGTTAACTACTTATTGCAAAATTGTTCAATTACATTGCTTGGCTTAATTTAGTTTGCTACTGATTACATAATTCCATAGCCTGATAATCCTATTATAGACTGTGCCTATCTATGTGTTTGATATTTACTGTGAAGAAATTACCTGTTTGCCTGAACTTAAATAGCTACTTAAGCACGTAGATAGCTGGTCATATGTACTTCTAGGGTACAGCAGAATTCATGTGTAATTTACATTCTGATACCCTGTTTGTTTAAATGGTTTGATGTTATCACTTGTAGCACTAGTAATGTTTGCATGTTCATAGATAGACAAATGTCAGGTTTATATGAGGGACACCGTCTTTTTAACTTATATATGTGTTAGAATCATTTTGCTTACATCAAAGAAATTTACAGATGTCTGTGTTGCTGGTAAACGGTACCGACTTGTTACTTTAATACATTGCGAAGAACTTGTTAGTTTTACTAGTTCATGTGTAATTAAATACATTGCCAAAACTGTTTAGTTTTACTAGATTTATGTTAGTTTCTTATGGCTCTTGCAACACTTAATTTATGATTGCTAACATTCAAGTTTGTAGGATCCGGCTGAAACTCCGTTGGCACAACAGGTATGTTTTCAGAAACTTCCTTGTTTATCTGGTTTGCTGCTGTAACTTGTTGTTGTAATCATCTTACCAACTTCAAGTTTTCAGGATCCAATTGGAAGTACAATTGCACGGCAGGTACATTTTCAAAAATATATTTGTGTAACAGGTTTGCTGTTGTAACTTGTTGCTCTAATCAAGTTACTGACTACTCAACTTTTCAGGATCCAAGAGAAACTCCAATGCCACAACAGGTTCCTTTTGCAAAACCTCTTTGTTTAACTGCTTTGCTGCTCCAACCAATTTCTCTAATCACATTACTAGCTACTCAACTTTTCAGGATCCAAGAGAAACTCCAATGCAACAACAGGTACCTTTTGTAAAACTTGTTTGTTTAACTGCTTTGCTGCTGCAACAACCGGTTACAATGATGCTAATAACTACTTTTCAGTATCCAATTGAATTTTTTTAATTCCTTGTTTGTTTAACTGGTTTGCTGTTATATCTCCTAGTTGAGATGTTTTGCTAACTTCAACTTTTCAGAATCCAATCGGAACTTTAATGGCAAAACAGGTTAGCCCAAGATCAAAGGGCAAGGTCCCCATGGACGTTGTATCATCCCACAGCAGTGGCACATGCCCAATCGTGCATCATGAATTGCCAACTATTGACGCTCTAGAGGCTAAACTATTAGTAGAAAGAGATTCTGCTTATGCACTTAGAGATGAAGTTGACATGTTGAGGAAGCAAACAACACAATCACAAGCAGTACTCAAGACAACCATTAAATATTTGGTGCATTTCAAAACGAAGCAAGCTGAGACTGGCCTCATTGTTAAGGTCCTGAAGGAAAAAAGGAAATTAAATTCTCACTTGGTAAATCATAGGTGAAATGTTCTTTCCATCGTTGAATAACCTTTGTGTTGTTTGTTCATGTAATCGATCAAACCATTTGTTTTAGAGATCATGTAATAATTGTTTTTCTTTTTTGATTTGTAATTTTATTTAGCACAAGTCTGTATTAATTGATAAGACTCGGAGACATTTCATTTTGATTGCTGTGCCGGACCTACAAGTATGCCAATCGGGTTGAATGTGAATTTAGTAATAATAGTAGTATAGATGGACCTTAAGTGGCACGCATCGGAAAGGCCAAGATGTTGTACTAGCTTCGCTAAAAAAGGATGCTCTTCTAGCAAAAAAAAGTACAACAGCCTGGCTTATGTATGTTAGTTGATATTATTGATCCATATACTCTATACGTGTTTATATGCCTATTAGTTTTGTACATTCTTGGTTGATTGACTCAATATTTGAATCTTGATACATCGCTTGACTCAATATTTGAATCTTGATGCATCGCTTGACTCGAAATCTTGCACATATCTAAATGGGAGTACACATTATGTTGCGTGTGACACTTGAGATGGACATAAAGTGGTTTCAAATATTCGAATTCACCTTAAACTGGATTCTAGCTTCTGAATTCGAGTATCGGCATTTGTAAATCATATTCATATATGACAATGGAATACACTTTTCCATGCTCTTGAAGATATATAAAAACACATAGACTGATTTATAAAGATTCGTATAGGAATACAAAATAGATTCGATTTAGTTGCCAGGGTAAACGTGGATGCGTATTGTCCCAAAATTTGAAAGAAGCGGCAAAATGTCCACTCCCACGTCAATATGAGGGGCATCGGGGGGCTTCCAGGTGGCCCACGAGGCAGGGGCGCGCCCTGCACCCTCGTGGATAGTGGGTGGCCGCCCTCTGGTGCTTTCTTCACCCAATATTTTTAATATATTCCAAAACTTACTTTCGTAGAGTTTCAGGACTTTTGGAGTTGTGTAGAACAGGTCTCTAATATTTGCTCCTTTTCCAGCCCAGAATTCCAGCTGCCGGCAGTCTCCCTCTTCATGTAAACCTTGTAAAATAAGAGAGAAAAGGCATAAGTATTGTGACATAATGTGTAATAATAGCCCATAATGCATTAAATATCGATATAAAAGCACGATGCAAAATGGACGTATCACACTACTCCACCCATCAAGCTAAACAAGCTTAGTTGTTCAAATACAAATCTGATATAATTAAAATAGTCATTTAATTGGTCAGCTAAATGTTCCTGATTTAGTTCCAAAAATGCATGTTCGCCGCTCAGGTGTCTATCTCTATAGGGTGCCCATGGTGGGCCACAGCCCACCCTAGGATTTGGGTCGGCCCAGGCCCCGATTCCCCTGTGTTCTGCTGCGCGCTTCCGATCTCTACTCGCCCCCAGCCGCCTGCCTCGCCGGTGACTTGCCGTCCCCAGACGACATGACTCTAGGAGGAGACGCCAGACTAACAGGAGGTGAGGAGCCGCTCGCTCAACAGTGTCACCGCTGCCTGGGCACGCCGCCGTGCCTACCTTCCAAGTACGTTCAGGCCTCAGGCATGCAACACCCACCAAGCCAACCCGATTTATCCTGAGATATGTCCTCAACACTCAGCAGCCACTCCTCATCACCCATTTTCTAATTGATTCATTACTCATTAGGCAGGACTGTCATTAGGGTTTGTTGTGTGCTGAGTGCTACCTACACTTAATGGTTCAGATGTATTTCAGTAATCTTTAGTACCTGTAAAGTTCAGAGGGTTTCAAAAATTCTGGCCCTAGGAATAGACACTAGTCATTTTGGATTGTTGGTCGTAGTGACATTGACCCCGATTACTACTGTCGGCTAGGTTTGTTGACAATTTTACTTGGCTTTCTTACTCATTCGGTATGATATCCAATTATTCACGTCGATTAGTTGCAAACAATAAGTGCTAGACAAACTTCTTGATTCAGATTTTGGATGGTCTCTTACTGCAGTTACAATTCTGCATACTTGTCCTAGTAAGCTCACAAGTAAATGATTGATTCACTACATCTATGCTTGCCTTGTCATATTTGTTGTCAATATTCTTTTTGGGTGGACCACCTGTTTCAAAATACTGGAACCGCAAACATGAGTGAATAATATTTCTCTTTGTGATCTCTTCCATCATGTGTGGGCAACAAACATTGCATTGTATAGAAAGAAAGTGTGATTTCCAGCTTTTACAAAGACTACAATCTTTTACATAGAATACATTCTGCCTACTTGCTTTGTGTCGCACTACCAGCACTCCACCCTTGAAGCTAAACATTATGCCACTCATAATTCCTTAGTTTATTTGTTCAAATACGAATTTGATATGATTCTAATGTTCCTACTTTAGTTTTGGAATGTGTTTCTGCCTGTTATAGAGACATAAGAGGTTTGTATTTCTGTGTGTAGTCTGGTCGGCACGGTTGGGGGTGAACTTTGCATATGCAGACACTCTTTGAGTTGAATCCGCAATGCATTCCATAGATAATCTGACTACTTTTTATGTTTTCATGAATCTCAGATTCTGACCAACATCATAATGATTATGAGCTTGCGCGCATGAAAGGAATAAAGCAGAACAATGCCATGGCTGTCAAACTTGGCATTAAGGGACTGAAATCAAGTCTTGATGCAATGCAATGCATGAAGGAAATATTCCCTAGAGGCAATAATAAAGTTGTTATTTATATGTCCTTATATCATGATAAAAGTTTATTATTCATACTAGAATTGTATTAACTGGAAACTTGATACATGTGTTAATACATAGACAAACAGAGTGTGACTAGTATGCCTCTACTTGAGTAGCTCGTTAATCAAAGATGGTTAAGTTTCCTAGCCATAGACATGAGTTGTCATTTGATGAACGTGATCACATCATTAGAGAATGATGTGATTGACTTGACCTATCCGTTTGCTTGACACTATCATCGTTTAGTTTATTGCTATTGCTTTCTCCATAACTTATACATGTTCCTATGACTATAAGATTATGCAACTCCCGAATACCGGAGGAACACTTAGTGTGCTATCAAACGTCACAATGTAACTGGGTGACTATAAAGATGCTCTACAGGTGTCTCCGATGGTGGTTGTTGAGTTGGCATAGATCAAGATTAGAATTTTTCACTCCATGTATCGGAGAGGTATCTTTGGGCCCTCTCGGTAATGCACATCACTATAAGCCTTGCAAGCAATGTTACTAATGAGTTAGTTGCGAGATAATGCATTACGGAATGTGTAAAGAGACTTGTCGGTAATGAGATTGAACTAGGTATTGAGATACGGACGATCGAATCTTGGGCAAGTAACATACCGATGACAAAGGGAACAACATATGTTGTTATGCGGTTTGACCGATAAAGATCTTCGTAGAATATGTAGGAACCAATATGAGCATCCAGGTTCCGCTATTGGTTATTGACCGAAGATGAGTCTTGGTCATGTCTACATAGTTCTCGAACCCGTAGGGTCCGCACGCTTAACGTTCGATGACGATCGGTATTATGAGTTTATGTGTTTCGATGTACCGAAGGAAGTTCGGAGTCCCGGATGTGATCACGGACATGACGAGGAGTCTTCAAATGGTCGAGACATAAAGATCGATATATTGGAAGGCTATGTTTGTACACTGGAATGGTTCCGGATGAGCTCGGGCATTTTTTGGAGTACCGGGAGGTTACCGGAACCCCTCGGGGAGTCAATGGGCCTTATTGGGCCTTAGTGGAAGAGAGGAGGAGGCGGCCAGGTGGAGGGCGCGCCCCCCCAAGCCCAATCCGAACTGGGGTGGGGGGCCGGCCCCCCCGTTCCTTCTCTCCCTCTCCCTCTACCTTCTTCTCCTACTCCAACTAGGAAGGGGGGTGTCGGTGTCAAAACCGGCGCATCTCGGGTAGGGCGTCCCGAACTGTGCGTCTAGGCGGATGGTAACAAGAGACAAGGGACACGATGTTTTACCCAGGTTCGGGCCCTCTTGATGGAGGTAAAACCCTACTTCCTGCTTGATTAATATTGATGATATTGGTAGTACAAGAGTAGATCTACCACGAGATCAGAGAGGCTAAACCCTAGAAGCTAGCCTATGGTATGATTGTCTGTTGTCGTTGTTGTGTCCTACGGACTAAAACCCTCCAGTTTATATAGACACCGGAGAGGGTTAGGGTTACACAAGGTCGGTTACAAAGGAGGAGATATCCATATCCGTACTGGCTAGCTTGCCTTCCACGCCAAGTAGAGTCCCATCCGGACACAAGACGAAGTCTTCAATCTTGTATCTTCATAGTCTAATAGTCCGGCCAAAGGATATAGTCCGGCTGTCCAGAGACCCCCTAATCCAGGACTCCCGCAGTAGCCCCTGAACCAGGCTTCAATGACGATGAGTCCGGCGCGCAGTATTGTCTTCGGCATTGCAAGGCGGGTTCCTCCTCCGAATACACCACAGAAGAATTTGAATACAAGGATAGTGTACGACCCTGCAAAATAAGTTCCACATGCCACCGTAGAGAGAATAATATTTTCGCAAATCTAATTTGCTGACTTGTTTTGGCAGCATGACGTTATGTCATGTCCCGGTGATTATTCGAACGGTTTCCTTTAACTAGCCCCGCACATAACGCGAGCAGTTTTTTGACACGTCTTATCAAAGCAGAGATCGTGTCCCCTTATTATGGGATTCTCATCAATATGGGCATGGGTAACCCAACCGCGCCATCGATTATGGCGCTTGGGGGATAAGCGAGTTTTACCAGGCTAGTAGGGGCGCATAGTTTCGTCCGCCCATATAAAGGGACAAGGATTCACCTTTTCATCCACGCCTTCTTTCTCCTTTGCTCATCCATTTTCACACACTCGAGCTCTAGCGCCCAAGTCCGCACTTCCCACCTCAACCTTCCCCCACCATGTCCGGAGCGGGAGGCAGGTGGATGGTCTCCTCCATCACGGAGGGAGACATCAAGAAGCTGAGGAGAGCCGGATACCTGCCCGATGACATCGCGCACCGGCTCCCAGATGAGGGCCAGCTCATCCCCACCCCCCGGGCCCCATGAGAGGGTAGTGTTCCTTACCCATTTCCTCCGCGGACTGGGATTCCCTCTTCACCCATTTGTCCGGGGGCTCATGTTCTACTACGGCCTGGATTTCCATGATCTGGCCCCAAATTTCATCCTCAATATCTCGGCGTTTATCGTCGTGTGCGAGGCCTTCCTCCGCATCAAGCCCCACTTCGGCTTATGGTTGAAGACCTTCAATGTCAAATCGAAGGTTGTGGGCGACCGCCAGGCGGAGTGCGGAGGCGCCATGGTGGGCAAGATGCCCAACGTTACATGGCTCGAGGGCTCCTTTGTGGAAACCATAAAGGGGTGGCAATCGGGGTGGTTCTACATCATCGAGTCGCGTGACCCTGCATGGGCAGCGGCCCCCGAGTTCCGATCTGGCATCCCCATGCGGCTCACCTCCTGGAAAGAGAAGGGCCTGTCCTGGGGTAGTTCGGGAGAGCTGACTGGACTCCAAACATGTATTCAAAACATGGTGAACAAGAAGCTCAAACTCGTCAACGTAGTCCAGGTCATGCTCCGGCACAGCACCCAACTCTGAACAGGCTCTTTGACACAACTCACGAAGATGCCTGGAGGGTGCTGTTCAAAAGCGCCGAGGTCCCCCCTCCAATTACCGAGGATCGCGGATTCACAGCGAAGCGCCAAGCCAGTGCAGTAAGTTTCTTTACCTTTCACAGGATACTTATTTTTTATAGATTGACTCCATGCGGGATCTAAACTCTCATACCTTTGACAGGACTGGCAGGAGACGGCCAGACAGATCGACTGTCCGGCTCCTTTGCCCGAAGGCCCAGCAGACGCTCTTCTGGCGAAGATGCTGACTCCGGCTCCTTATACGGTGCCGGAGAAGACCAAGAAGGCCAAGGGAACCCGAAAGAGTTCTCGACGCCAGGCATCGTCGGACTCACCGTCCGAGGACTCTACGGCGCAATCCTCCCCCGAAGACGAGGAGTGTAATGCCCTCGATGCGGCTATATCTCCCACGTGTCGAAGCACGACTTAGAGGCATAACCGCATTGAAAGCAATGTCGCAAGTGAGGTAATCTTCACACAACCCATGTAATACATAAGGGAAAGAGATACATAGTTGGCTTACAATCGCCACTTCACACAGTTACATGAATAAAGCATTACAACATCCAAATACAATCAAGGTCCGACTATGGATCCAAAGTAAAAGAAGAACCCCAAAAGCGACAAAGGTCCCCGATCGACCCCAACTGGGCTCCACTACTGATCAACTAGAACGAAACAACACAAAGGACAAGATCTTCATCGAGCTCCTCCTGAGCTTGGTTGCGTCATCGGCATGGACTCGTCGACACCTGCAAGCTGGTTTGGAAGTATCTGTGAGTCACGGGGACTCAGCAATCTCACACCCTCGCGATCAAGACTGTTTAAGCTTATGGGTAAGATAAAGGTATGAGGTGGAGCTGTAGCAAGCGACTAGCATATATGGTGGCTAACATACGCAAATGAGAGCGAGAAGAGAAGGCAAAAGCACGGTCGAAAATCTATGATCAAGAAGTGATCCTAGAGCAACCTACGTCAAACATAACTCCAACATCGTGTTCACTTCCCGGACTCCGCCGGAAAGAGACCATCACGGTTACACACGCGGTTGATGCATTTTTAATTAAGGTCAAACTTCAGGTTTTCTACAACCGGACATTAACAAATTCCCATCTGCCCATAACCGTGGGCATGGCTTTCGAAAGTTCAAATCCCTGCAGGGGTGTCCCAACTTAGCCCGTGACAAGCTCTCACGGTCAACGAAGGAATAGACCTCCTCCCGAGACATTCCGATCAGACTCGGTATCCCGGTTCTACAAGACATCCTCGACAATGGTAAAACAAGTCCAGCAAAGCCGCCCGATGAGCCGACATCCTGATGGGAGCTGCACATATCTCGTTCTCAGGGCAACACCGGATGAGACATCCTACGAGTAAAACCAGCCCTCAAGATTCCCCGAGGTGGCCCCGCAGTCTACTCAGTTCGGACCAACACTTAGACAAGCACTGGCCCGGGGGGGTTAAAATAAGACGACCCTTGGGATGGCCTAACCCAAGGGAAAAAGGCTAGGTGGCGAATGATAAAACCAAGGTTGGGCCTTGCTGGAGGAGTTTTATTCGAAGCGAACTGTCAAGGGGTTCCCATTATACCCAACCGCGTAAGGAACGCAAAATCTGGGAACATAACACCGATATGACGGAAACTAGGGCAGCAAGAGTGGAACAAAACACTAGGCATAAGGCCGAGCCTTCCACCCTTTACCAAGTATATAGATGCTTTAATTAAATAAGATATATTGTGATATCCCAACAAGTAAATAATGTTCCAACAAGGAACGGTCCCCAATCTTCACCTGTAACTAGCAACGCTATAAGAGGGGTTGAGCAAAGCGGTAACATAGCCAATCAACGGTTTGCTAGGACATGGTGGGTTAGAGGTTTGACATGGCAATTTGGGAGGCATGATAAGCAAGTGGTAGGCATCGTAGCATAGGCATAGCAAAAGAGCGAGCAACTAGCAAGCAAAGATAGAAGTGATTTCGAGGGTATGATAATCTTGCCTGAAATCCCGCAAGGAAGAAGAACGAGTCCAATGAAGAAGACAAACGGACATAGTCGAATGAATCCTCACAACACGATGTTATCGGAACCAACCCGAAGAAGCAACACCGGAAAGAAGCATACAACATAGTAAACAACCAACACATGAACATGGTATGATATGCGGGATGCGGTATGCGATGCATATGCATGATTTGACAAGGAATGCATGAACCTGGCCTCAACTTGGAAAACCAAGTGTGCTAATGGAAAGATGAGATGAAATCGCTTGAAAACGATATAAAGATCACCTAAATCGGAGTTACGGTTTAGAAATGGCAAGAGATTCAAATGTGACCACGTTCTGCGATTTACAGCAAGTAGCCATCTAAATGCAACAAGATGGACATGCTACAGCACCCAAACATGACAAAAAAATACATGGCAGGTATCCACTCAAGATGCTTAACAAAAGACTAGCATTGAGCTATGGCCAATTCATTCATTAACAGGTTCAAACAAGCATGTCAAAAATGCATATGGTAAACAGATTTCAGACTTAGTGAAATTAACACTAGTCTGGAATCTCAGATCAGATAGCACTCTTTGGAGCAACAAAACTACATGCTACAGGACCTAAACATGGCAAAGTAAAACATGGCATGGAGCTACTCAAAAAGCTTAACAAAAGTCCCTTAGTGACCTTGAGCCAAAAGGGATCAGAAAACACTTTTGGAAGCATGTGAACATGGAAAAACATAATCAGTTCTCAGACTTAGTGAAAACTGGAGCATGCTGAAAACAGATATCAAGTAGGCATGTTTACGAGCTCGATGCACTCACTACGGAGCAAGTCATGATAATCTAAGCATACACCCATCGAGAATACACAAAATGCAAGCTAGACATGGCAACAACAATAACATAGCATGCACGGATCAACTACAACATCCTCGGCAAAATCGCTAACAAGTAGACAATCTGCCCAGATTCACGAAGTAGCAAAAGTAGAGATCGATTGACTCAAGCTAGGGTGCTCCATAATTGCAAACAAAGACATGGATGGATAGATCACTACAAGATTAATAAAACATCCTTACTGATCATCCTCAAAAGAGGCACGAATCACTAGGAAACAACATGAACATATGGCATAATGAGATAAACAGTCCAAGGACTTGGTGGAAATGCTAAGTCCCTGAAATCAGCATTAATAAGTGCCTCACTTAGCAAGCTTGTGCTAGTCACCACACACATCACAAAAATACATGGTTTGCACCTCTCGATAGATGGAAAAACCCTTAACAAAACATATGTAGAGCTCATGGGCATATCATGCACACAATTATCATGGCAAAAATGACAAATATCTAAATGGAGCAGCAGATCTGACAATTATCTCAAGTAGCACTCTTCGAACAGCATTTCGGGCATCAAGATGAACACAAATGAAAATGATGCAATGAGATGAAACGATGTATTCTCTGAGACGAACATTTTGATATGCTATATGCATGAATCGGAGCTACGGATGCAAAGTTACGACATGATGAATATGGGCATATGAAACATGGAAATCTCGGGGACTTGGTGAAATTTCACCTCCGGAGAAAGTCAACGGGATCTCTTGGTGCGGGACGACGCGGTGCAGATCTGGCAGTGGCGTTTGGATCGGGGGCGGGTGGATCTTGTTCCGATCCCAAACGGATCCGAGTCACCTGAGAAGAACACCGGCGACGAGGCATCTCCGGCGAGCGGCGCCGACGGTGGTGCACGGCACCCGAGGCAGCCTGGCGCGGTGGTGCCGGCGTCGCTGAGCGGTGCGCCGGCGAGCGCAGCAGCTAGGGCGGCGGGGCGAAGGATGCGGCGGCGGCGTGGCGAAGCGCGAGGCAAGGCGACGGCCGGCGGCAAGCGAGCAAGGCGGCTGGCGAGCGGGGCGCAGCGCACGGCGGCGGATCGGGCGGGCATGCGGTGGCGGACGGGCGCGGGGCGGCGGCCCAGATCTGGCCCGGGGCGGGCCGGGCTCGGGCCCCGGCGGGCCGCGGCGGGCGCGGAGGAGAGAGAAAAGCTGCGGCGCTGACGTGGCGAGGCCAGATTGGTCCGGCGCGGCGGCGCGGACATGTCCGGCGGGCGGGTGTTTTGTCCGGGCGCGAGGAGGAAGACGCTAGGGTTTTGTACCACGGATTTTTCGGGGGAGGCCACATATTTATAGGTAGAGGGAGCTAGGAGAGTCCAAATGAGGTGTGGTTTTCGGCCACACGATCGTGATCGAACGACCGAGATGATGGAGGAGGTTTTGGTGGGTTTTGGGCCAAAATGGAGGGGTGTTGGGCTGCAACACACACGAGGCCTTCTCGATCCCTCGGTTAACCGTTGGAACATCAAACGAAGTCCAAATAGTATGAAACTTGACAGGCGGTCTAACGGTAGTAAACCAAGGCCGCTTGGCAAGTCTCGGTCCAATCCGGAAATGTTTAACCCCCACACATGAAAGAAAGGTAGAAATGCCACCGGAGGAGAACGGAGCGCTGGAATGCAAAACGGACAACGGGGAAAATGCTCGGACGCATGAGACGAACATGTATGCAAATGAAATGCACATGATGACATGATATGCAATGCATGACACGCAAGCAATGACAAGGCAACAATAGCGAATAACTGGACGACACCTGGCACATCGGACTCGGGGCGTTACAACACTCCACCACTACGAGAGGATCTCGTCCCGAGATCTAGAATGGCACCAAAGGGACAACGGAAAAGAAAGAGAAGAGGTAGAACTAATTTGCTTCTTTGACAAACGAGTGAAACCAAGGAACCTCGAGAGGTTGAGAAAATTTGAAAGAAAGAATACAATGAAGATGAATAAAGTTGAAAGCACCCCGATAGAAAAGAGGAACCAAGGAATTTCAAATTCGGACAGCACTTCGTTTGAAAAGAGATGAAAGACTTGATAAGATGAAAAGAACTAGAAGAGATGACACAACACTCCGGTTAGATGGATAAACATGAAAAGAGCACGACCCAAGATGATGAGAGAAAAGAGCAACATCGCAATGGCTCCGGAACAAAAGAATAGAAGATAGATAATTGAAATAAAAGAATGGAGAAGAAAATGCCATCTTATGCCACAAAAGAGCTTGAAAAAGGCATCTTTAGGAGAAGGGTCGAACGGAGTTGTTGGAAAACCCACAACGAAAAGGGTAAACTTGATATGGTCTTATGGGATACATCTCAAATTATGAGGTGACAACCTGCCACTCACGGGAAGAAGAATTGGATTGATAAGAACAAGGAGACGAGAAACTTATTTCACCGGGAAGATAATGAAGAACTTGGGTTCTTTGTAAACACCATAGATAGCAACAATCCTTAGGGAAGGCTTTGGAGAAATATAACCCAAGATAACTCCAAAGAAGAGATTGATGGATTTAAAATACCTCATTCTTAATAACATGTGAATCATGAACTCAAATTATCAAGAATGATGTAAAACCACCTCCAATGATACGGTAGAAAGAAATGCACTCCGGATAGCAAGATGAAGAAAGCTTGAGCTCCTTTGAAAAGAATCTCAATGAACACTTTGAGAAGGGATTAAATCCTTGATGAACCATCATGTATAACCTTCATGAATAACTCCGTTAAGCAAAAGAATGATCAAACAGAAAGAAAGAGAAGTTGAAAACACAAGGTGAATCCTTGCAATGATTAGATAGATCTTTGGAATGATATAATTAAATAACTTTGAGATCCGGAAAGAAAGATTAAACAAGTGAAACCAAGAGTTTTGATGAGGCTCCGAAATAAGGAATTGAATTTACTCGATGAAACAAGAATAAGAATTACATTATGCTTATCCTTCATCAATTAAATTGATGACAATCAACGGATTTGACATATTACTTATTCTCGTGGAAAAGATTAAGAGAGAAATAACATAAACTTGAGAAGGTCTTCAACGAACCAATCCGGAAATGTTTAACCCCCACACATGAAAGAAAGGTAGAAATGACCACCGGAGGAGAACGGAGTTCCGGAATGCAAAACGGACAACGGGGAAAATGCTCGGACGCATGAGACGAACATGTATGCAAATGAAATGCACATGATGACATGATATGCAATGCATGACACGCAAGCAATGACAAGGAAACAACAGCGAATAACTGGACGACACCTGGCACATCGGACTCGGGGCGTTACAAGGAGGCAGAAGAGGATGCTCCCCCTCCAGACGGGGGAGAGAAGAAAAGGAAGGCCGCCCCAACTGGGGAGGCCGAAGGGTCCAAGAAGGGGAGAACTCTCCTTCTGGACTACTCTACCACCACTGCCGACGGCGAAGACGAGTGGTTGCCCAGGGCCAAGCCCCTGGGGAGATCGTAAGTATTCGGATACTAGAGTAACTCATACCATTCCTCTGTCGCACTGCTTTCCCTAACGCCGAACATAATTAAGCAGGCCGCCACAAGCCAGCATTGATGTATCATCGGACGGCTCCCTGGACTCGTTGGACATGGATAGCGATCCAGTCCCGACCGCCACCTCCCCTCCTCCTGCTGACGACGCCGAGGTGCTGTCTCAAGAGGCACCGGGTCGAGGGGAGATAGTCCCGGAGGCGCCTCAAGGCGACCTTCCGGACTCCGGGAGCCAAGGGGACGGGGCCCCTGAGAGCTCCGAGTTCGGCCCTCAGCCGAACACCGCACCGGAACCTCCAGTGGTTCCGGCCTCGGGCAGGCGGCCTCCTTCTAAGAGGGGCAAGACGCCTGTGCCTGTGACCTCTGTCCATCCAGAGGCGTCGGACAATCTACTGGAAGCGCTTCGCAGCGCTTCCATCGACGAGGAGCACCGTACTATTATGAGTGTGGTGGTCCAAAAGGTTCAGTCTGCCAAGAGCGGATTGACTGAAGCCTGTGCCAGCCTTCTAACAGGCTTTGAGGTAAGTGTTTTAAAATATAGGAAAAATATTACCGCACAGACAGTAGCCCCTGATGCTTTGTTCGGTGTTCACAAAGAAAAGCCGAACAGAGGATCAAATAATATCGCAGGAGTCTAATATAAGTATGTCAATATGCGTATGCAGGCCTCGCTGCTCGCGTCCGCCGCACTGAGTGCGGAGGTCGCCGTACTGAAGCAGGACCTCGAGGGGTCCAAGAAAGAGCTCGGCCTTGCCAAGAGGCAACTCGAGGAGAACAAGGGTAAGTAATACCCTGTCTATAGATATGTATATATATATATATAACGCGATTGCAAAATGACAGGATCATCGTATATCTACCAGGGGCCACGACCGAGGTGGCCACCCTGAAGCAAGCGCTAACCAAGGCCGAAGATAAAGCAGCCAAGGAGCATATCGAGCGGGAAAAGCAAAAGGCTCAGGTGGGTGAGGTGCAGCAAGAGCTCCAGGCTCTCATGACGAAGCACGAGGCGTTGGAGCTTGACTCAAAGATGCGAGAGTCTAAGCTTGCCGCAGCCCATGAGAGCGCAAAAAGTGCCAAGGCTGAAGCCCAAAAGGCCCTCTAGGAGATTGATGCGATGAAGAAAATAGCGGCGGGTACGGCATTCTATATGCAAAGCAAGCATGTAAAAGTAAATTACCGATTACTTACCTGAATTCGGAGCTCTTCAGGAGCATTCGCAGATTTGCCCCGCGGCGTGTCGGATGCCGCACAGTTTTACCAGGCCAAGGAGGGAAGCTCAACGGAGAAGTTGTTCTGGTCTCAGTATACTGGGACCGAACACCCGATGCCTCTGAGCGACCAGCTAAAGCAACCGGTCGAGCTGCACAAGGCGGCCGAACAGGCCATGAAGGGCCTTATAGTCCGGCTGTGGCCTGGCGACGCCCTTCCGAACAGCTACTTCGGCCTGGTGAGGCGGCTTGTGGATGCCTGCCCATGGCTAGAGGTTGTCAAGCGGTTCGTCTGCATCGAAGGTGCACACCGGGCTTTCGCCCATGTGAAGGTGCAGTGGGCCAGGCTAGACGCCATGAAGCTGATCAAGGAAGGGCCGCCGCAGGGCAAAGAGCATCGCACCCCCGAAATTTATTATGAGGGTGTCCTGAAGGGTGCCCGTCTTGTAGCAGACGAATGTTCCAAGGATGTAATATTTGAGTAAACTTGCTCGTGTGATCCTTTATGATGAAAACTTGTTTCATATGCGCTATGCAACGCTTGTGTGAATTTAAAATATTACCTTATGTTTGGCTATTTATCCAATCTAAGAGATGGCTAGTCCTCGGCTTCTGCCCCCATGCCACGAGTGCTGGGGTGTTCGGGATAAACCTGAGCACTCTTGTTCCCATGTTTGGGTCCTTCGAGGGAGGTGCTCAGCACAATGAACAAGGCAACCGGACTAATAATGCTTTATCACTCTCACTTAGCCATAGAATTCTATAATTTTAAATTTTGGCGAAGCCCCTGGTATTCAGAAGGCCAAATTCGGGGCACGATACACGCCTTTAAGCCAGAGAGGGCCGGCCCCACGCCCTAAGCGGCATAAGTCTTTAGGGACTCGAAAACCTCGCCGAACAGCGACCAGTGTGTCGCCTTATCATGACAGTCAGTTTTAGCTTTCTCTACTGCGGTGCTCGGCCCGGCAGAACCGGGGCACAATCGCAGTAGTTCTCCTAGTGCTACCTTAGCAGATAGAGCGGAACGTAAGGTACCAAAACATAGGATCCAGGCAAACCCAACATTTGACCAAATACATGATTCGGAGCTGATGCATATAATGCTATAAGTTCGGGGTGCCGCACTTGTGAAAGTGTTCGGACTTTTCACACCATATTGTGGGGTACGTAAGCCCCTGGTGTATTGGCCGTACCAAAGTGTACGGTTGCAAGGCGTCGTTAATGAACGCATATATATATAACAAGAATGCAATAATAGTCGTGATGTTATGCATTGTTTATTTGAAAAGGTGCGTTAAAGCAGAATGATACAAATAGTGCGATAAGCAAAGAGTGGGACTATGTCCCTTCCAAGGGCAAGCTGAGGAATAGTATTAAATCAAATATTTCGCTCGTTATTGTAATCCACCTGGGAATTCCGTGGTGTGATGTAGCTTTCTGCCTCCTTGGTTGCTGCATCATGTGTTCGGCAGTAGTGCTGCCGGACAGGGTTTCCAGAGATTAAGGTCCTGAAAAAAGAGAAAAATAACCAAACGGGAAGCCCCTAGTGTGGTTTAAGCCGCGTCTTGGGGCGTGCCGCAGTGTGCCCCCCCTCCCCACCTGTGCCCATGGTATTTTTAATGCGTAATTATGTACGCGTGGCATGAGCTTCGCCGTTTGGCTGGGACTGGGGTGGGGGCCGCATTGCTACGCGAGCTTAGATCGCACCAGGCGGTCTATTTGCCGATTGCTCCGAGCGCGTTTGAAGGTGCCCGGGTTTTGAAACGCCGAACTGGTGGATTGCCTTGAGAGGCTATTCTGCGCTTCTGCTGTGAGGGCCGCAGTGTGCTCCTCTGTTCGGAGAGAGCGCTCTGTGTTTCCATTGACTGTAACAACCCCGCGAGGTCCTGGCATCTTGAGCTTGAGGTATGCATAATGCGGTACCGCATTGAATCTCGCAAATGCGGTTCGCCCGAGCAGTGCATGATAACCACTGCGGAACGGGACTATATCGAAGATTAACTCTTCGCTTCGGGAGTTATCCGGGGATCCGAACACCACTTCAAGTGTAATTGAGCCTGTGCAATGGGCCTCTACGCCTGGAATGACGCCCTTAAAGGTCGTTTTTGTGGGTTTGATCCTTGAGGGGTATATACCCATTTTGCGCATTGTGTCCTGATAAAGCAGGTTCAGGCTGCTGCCGCCATCCATAAGGACTCGAGTGAGGTGAAATCCGTCAATGATTGGTTCCAGAACCAGTGCGGCGAATCCGCCATGACGGATACTAGTGGGATGGTCCCTGCGATCAAAAGTGATCGGATAGGAGGACCACGGGTTGAACTTTGGGGCGACTGGCTCCAACGCATATATGTCCCTGAGCGCATGCTTCCGCTCCCTCTTGGGGATGTGGGTTGCGTATATCATGTTCACCGTCCGCACTTGTGGGGGAAACCTCTTCTGTCCTCCGGTGTGTGGCTGCCAGGGCTCCTCCTCGTCATTGCTATGTGGCCCCTTGTCCTTGTTTTCGGCAATTAATTTGCCGGTCTGCTTGAACACCCAACAATCCCTGTTGGTGTGATTGGCTGGCTTTTCTGGGGTGCCCTGTATTTGACACGAGCGATCGAGTATACGGTCCAAGCTGGACGGTCCCGGCGTACTTTGTTTGAATGGCTTTTTCCGCTGACCGGGTTTAGAGCCTTTGAATCCGGCATTGACTGCCGTATCCTCGTTATTATCGCTGTTAATGCGGCGCTTATGTTTGTTGAGACGTGACCTGCTATTGACGTCCTTGGTATCCAAAGTACCATGGTTCTTTGATATGTTATTACTACGAGCCAGCCAGCTGTCTTCTCCCGCACAAAAGCGGGTCATGAGTGTCGTGAGGGCTGCCATAGATTTCGGTTTTTCCTGACCAAGGTGCCGGGCTAGCCATTCGTCGCGGATGTTGTGTTTGAAAGCCGCTAGGGCCTCTGCATCCGGACAGTCGACAATTTGATTTTTCTTTGTTAGGAACCGAGGCCAGAATTGCCTGGCCGATTCTTCTGGCTGCTGAATTATGTGGCTCAAGTCATCGGCATCTGGTGGCCGCACATAAGTGCCCTGAAAGTTGTCGAGGAATGTGGCTTCCAGATCTTCCCAACAGCTGATGGACTCTGCTGGCAAGCTGTTAAGCCAATGCCGCGCTGGTCCCTTGAGCTTTAGTGGGAGGTATTTGATGGCGTGTAAGTCATCACCGCGGGACATGTGGATGTGGAGGAGGAAATCCTCAATCCATACTGCGGGATCTGTTGTGCCGTCGTATGATTCAATATTTACAGGTTTGAAACCTTCTGGGATTTGATGATCCATTACTTCTTCTGTGAAGCATAAGGGGTGTGCGACGCCTCTGTATTGGGCCATATCGCGACGCAGCTCGAATGGGTCTTGCCCACTGTGTTTGGCCCGGCTGGATTTGCTTTTACTGTATCCGGCGTGACGTTTATCGTCTCGCAGAGCGGCGCGCCCTCGTGATCCATAGATCGATCTTGCATGCTTTGCTTTGTCCTCCAATATGTCTCGCAGGTCTGGCGTATCTCCCCATGCCTTTTTCTTTGAATGGCGTCAGGGTGGAGGCTGAGTTTTTGGCTGGAATGCCTCTCTATCGCGGCCACGAGGTGGCCGATAAGCCGTATCATACGCTTCTTCCTCCAGTCGGGGTAGCAACCTGCACTTTGGGTAACTCTTGGAGGGGCGCTCGAGTTTATATTCCTCGGCCGCGAGGACTTCAGTCCATCTATCAGCTAGCAGATCTTGATCAGCTTGAAGCTACTGCTGCTTTTTCTTAAGGCTATTTGTCGTGGCTATAAGCCGGCATTTGAAGCGCTCTTGTTCGACGGGATCCTCTGGCACAGCGAATTCATCGTCGCCGAGGCTTGCCTCGTCTTCGGAGGGGGCATGTAATTATCATCCTCCTCTTCTCCATCTGCCGCTCTCTCAGGAGGGCTGGCTCCTCCATCCTCCTGCTCTAAATCTTGCTGGAGGGGATTGTTGTTGTCTTCGGCACTATCCGGAGTATTATTATCTCCTATGCCGGTATCACCACATTTGCTTTGGCGGGACTTAGAGCGGCGCCGCTGACGTTGGCGCTTGGGTTGCTTCTTGGAGGGGTCATCCTCCACTATCTCGTCTCCATTGCCTTCTTTGGGTGTATCCACCATGTATATATCGTATGATGAGGTGGCTGTCCAGTGCCCTGTGGGCGGTGGTTCCTCTTCGCCTCCCGCATCGTCGTCCATACCGTCAATGTCTTTGGAGTCGAAGTCGAGCATGTCGGTTAAGTCATCGAAAGTGGCTACTAAGTGGGTGGTGGGTGGGCCTCGAATTTCATCGTCGTCCGCATCCCAGTCCTGCCGAACATAGTTCGGCCAGGATCCTCCTGACAAGGAGAGAGACCTTAATGAGTTCAGTATGTCGCCAAAGGGCGAGTGCTGAAAAATATCCGCGGAGGCAAACTCCATGATCGGTGCCCAATCGGATTTGATAGGAACGAGCGCAGGCGGTTCGGAGTCCGTGGTCGGAGAAGGATCCGGTAGTTTAACAGCACGGCTCTCATGCAAGGTAAGGTCGATGTTTGGCTCGATCGCCACTGAGGGTAAGGCCTCCGTGGTGGGGTCCATCCACCCGTCCGCGGAAGGCGCACCTAGCTCCGAATTGAGGGTCGGAGCGGCTGCCTGTGCGATCTCCTGAACACTATCCGATGGTAGCGCTAAACCGCACTCATCGTGACCGCGTGATGCACAAGGCAGAGGCTCGAATCCGTCGAAGATCAAGTCTCCATGGATATAGGCCGTGTAGTTTAAGCTTCCAAACCTGACCTGGTGGCCAGGGGCGTAACTTTCAATCTGCTCTAGATGGCCAAGCGAATTGACCCGCAGTGCAAAGCCGCCGAATACGAAGATCTGTCCGGGGAGAAAAGTCTCACCCTGGACTGCATCGCCATCGATGATAGTAGGAGCCATCAAGCCTAACGGCGACGACACAGAGGAACTCTCAATGAAAGCACCAATGTCGGTGTCAAAACCGGCGGATCTCGGGTAGGGAGTCCCGAACTGTGCGTCTAGGCGGATGGTAACATGAGACAAGGGGCACAATGTTTTACCCAGGTTCGGGCCCTCTTGATGGAGGTAAAACCCTATGTCCTGCTTGATTAATATTGATGATATGGGTAGTACAAGAGTAGATCTACCCCGAGATCAGAGAGGCTAAACCCTAGAAGCTAGCCTATGGTATGATTGTCTGTTGTCGTTGTTGTGTCCTACGGACTAAAACCCTCCAGTTTATATAGACACCGGAGAGGGTTAGGGTTACACAAAGGAGGAGATATCCATATCCGTACTGGCTAGCTTGCCTTCCATGCCAAGTAGAGTCCCATCCGGACATGAGACGAAGTCTTCAATCTTGTATCTTCATAGTCTAACAGTCCGGCCAAAAGATATAGTCCGGCTGTCCGGAGACCCCCTAATCCAGGACTACCTCAGGGGGAAACCTACTCCTACTGGGAGTAGGACTCCCCCCCTTGGGCGCACCCTATGAGAGCCGGCCCTCTCCTCCTCCCCTCCTTTATATACGGGGGAGGGGGCACCCCATAGACACACAAGTTTATTATTTAGCTGTGTGCGGTGCCCCCTCCATAGAATTCCACCTCGCTCATATCGTTGTAGTGCTTAGGCGAAGCCCTGCGCCGGTAACTTCATGATCACCGCCATTACACCGTCGTGCTCACGAAACTCTACTTCGGCCTCAACTGGATCAAGAGTACGAGGGATGTCACCGAGCTAAATGTGTGCAGATCGTGGAGGTGCCGTGCGTTTGGTAGTTGTTCGGTTGGATCCCAAAGACGTTCGACTACATCAACCGCATTTCATAACGCTTCCATTTTGGTTCTACAAGGGTATGTAGGTATACTCTCCCCCTCTCATTGCTATGCATCTCCTAGATAGATCTTGCATGATCGTATGAATTTTTTTGAAATACTGCGTTCCCCAATAGTGGCATCCGAGCCAGGTCTATGCGTAGACGTTATATGCATGAGTAGAACACAAAGGAGTTGTGGGCGTGGGTATATACATATTGCTTTCCATCACTAGTTGATTCTTGATTCAGCGGTATTGTTGGATGAACCGGCTCAGACCGACATTACGCGTATGCTTACGCGAGACTGGTTCTACCGACGTGCTTCGCACACAGGTGGCTAGTGGGTGTCTGTTTCTCCAACTTTAGTTGAATCGGTTTCAATGAACAGGGTTCTTTCTGAAGATCAAAAAGCAATCACTATACTACATTGTGGTTTTGATGCGTAGTTAAGAACAGTTCATGCTAAGTCCATAGCAGCCACGTAAAACTGGCAACAACAAAGTAGAGGACGTCTAACTTGTTTTTGCAGGGCATGTTGTGATGTGATATGGTCAAGACGTGATTATATAAATTGTTGTATCAGATGATCATGTTTTGTAACATAGTTATCGGCAACTGGCAGGAGCCATATAGTTGTCGCTTTATTGTATGAAATGCAATCGCCATGTAATTGCTTTATTTTATCACTAAGCGGTAGCGATAGTCGTAGAAGAAATAGTTGGCGAGACGACAACGATGCTTCGATGGAGATCATGGTGTCAAGCCGGTGACGATGGTGATCATGACGGTGCTTTGGAGATGGAGATCAAAGGCACAAGATGATGATGGCCATATCATATCACTTATATTGATTGCATGTGATGTTCATCCTTTATGCATCTTATTTGACTTAGTACGATGGTAGCATTATAGGATGATCTCTCACTAAATTTCAAGGTGTAAGTGTTCTCCCTGAGTATGCACCGTTGCGACAGTTTGTCGTGCCGCCACACCACGTGATGATCGGGTGTGATAAGCTCTACGTTCACATACAACGGGTGCAAGCCAGTTTTGCACACGCGGAATACTCGGGTTAAACTTGATGAGCCTAGAATATGCAGATATGGCCTCGAAACACTGAGACCGAAAGGTCGAGCGTGAATCATATAGTAGATATGATCAACATAGTGATGTTCACCATTGAAAACTACTCCATCTCACGTGATGATTGGACATGGTTTAGTTGATATGGATCACATGATCACTTAGATGATTAGAGGGATGTCTATCTAAGTGGGAGTTCTTAAGCAATATGATTAATTGAAATTTAATTTATCATGAACTTAGTCCTGATAGTATTTGCATAACTATGTTGTAGATCAATAGCTCGCGATGTAGCTCCTCGTTTATTTTTGATATGTTCCTAGATAAAAACTATGTTGAAAGATGATAGTAACAATGATGTGGACTAGGTCCATGATCTGAGGATTATCCTCATTGTTGCATAGAAGAATTGTCCTTGATGCACCGCTAGGTACAGACCTATTGCAGGAGCAGATGCACACGTTATGAACGTTTGACAAAGCTCGGTATGGTGACTACTTAATAGTTTAGTGCACCATGCTTTACGGCTTAGAACTGGGACTTCAAAAATGTTTTGAATGCCATGGAGCATATAAGATGTTCTAAGAGTTGAAACTGGTATTTCATACTCATGCTCGTGTCGAGAGGTATGAGATCTCTGACAAGTGCTTTGCCTACAAGATGGAGGAGAATAGCTCAGCTAGTGAGCATATCCTCAAAATGTCTGAGTAGTGCAATCACTTGAATCAAGTGGGAGTTAATCTTCCACATAAGATAGTGATTGACAGAGTTCTCTAGTTACTATCACCAAGTTACTAGAACTTCTTGATGAACTATAATATGTAAGGGATAACGGAAACGATTCCCAATCTCTTCGCAATTCTGAAATTGGCGAAGGTAGAAATCAAGAAAAAGCATCAAGTGTTGATGGTTGACAAGACCACTAGTTTGAAGCAAAAGGGCAAGGGAAATAAAGGGAACTTCAAGAAGAATGGCAAGCGAATTTCCACTCCCGTGAAGAATCCCAAAGCTAGACCTAAGCCTGAAACTGAGTGCTTCTACTGCAAAGGGAATGGTCACTGGAAGCAGAACTACCCCAAATACTTGGCGGATAAGAATGATGGCAAAGTGAACAAAAGTATATTTGATATACATGTTATTAATGTGTACTTTACTAGTGTTCACAGTAACCCCAGGGTATTTGATACTGGTTTAGTTGATAAGATTAGTTAAGGGCAAGGTGACGATGTGTGTTGGAAGTGATTCCAAGGTTGATAAGATCACCATCGCACACTCCCTTTACCTCTGGGATTGGTGTTGAACCTAAAATAAATGTTATTTGGTGTTTGCGTTGAGCATAAATATGATTGGATCATGTTTATTGCAATACAGTTATTCATTTAAGTCAAAGAATAATTGTTGTTATATTTACATGAATAAAACCTTCTATGGTCATACACTCAATATAAATGGTTTATTGAATCTCGATTGTAGTGATACACATATTCATAATATTGAAGCCAAAAGATGCAAAGTTAATAATGATAGTGCAACTTATATGTGGCACTGCTGTTTAGGCCATATTGGTGTAAAGCTCATGAAGAAACTCCATGTTGATGGGCTTTTAGAATCACTTCATTATGAATCATTTGATGCTTGCGAACCATACCTCATGGGCAAGATGACTAAGACTCTGTTCTCCGGAACAATGGAGCGAGCCATTGACTTATTGGAAATAATACATACCGATGTATGCAGTCCGATGAGTGTTGAGGCTCGCGGCAGGTATCAATAATTTCTAACCTTCACTGTTGATTTGAGAATATATGGGTATATCTACTTGATGAAACATAAGTCTGAAACATTTGAAAACTTCAAAGAATTTTAGAGTGAAGTGGAAAATCATCGTAACAAGAAAATAAAGTTTCTATGATTTGATCGCGGAGACGAATATTTGAGTTATGAGTTTGGTCTTCATTTGAAACGACGTGGAATAGTTTCGCAACTCACGCCACCTGGAACACCACGGCATAATGGTGTCTCCGAACGTCATAACCATACTTTATTAGATATGGTGCGATCTATGATGTCTCTTACCGATTTATCACTGTCGTTTTGGGGTTATGCATTAGAGACAGCTGCATTCACGTTAAATAGGGCACCATCTAAATCTATTGAGACGACACCATATGAACTGTGGTTTAGCAAGAAACCTAAGCTGTCATTTCTTAAAGTTTGGGGCTATGATGCTTATGTGAAAAAGTTTCAACCTCATAAGCTCGAACCCAAATCGGAGAAATGCATCTTCATAGGACACCCAAAGGAAACTGTTGGGTACACCTTCTATCACAGATCCGAAGGCAAGATTTCGTTGCTTCGAATGGATCCTTTCTAGAGAAGAAGTTTCTCTCGAAAGAAGTGAGTGGGAGGAAAGTAGAACTTGATGAGGTAATTGTACCTGCTCCCTTATTGGAAAGTAGTTCCTCACAGAAATCAATTGTAGTGATTCCTACACCAATTAGTGAGGAAGCTAATGATGATGATCATGAAAACTTCTGATCAAGTTACTACCGAATCTTGTAGGTCAACCAGGGTAAGATCCAAACCAGAGTGGTATGATAACCCTGTCCTGGAGGTCATGTTACTTGACCATGATGAACCTATGAACTATGAGGAAGCGATGATGAGCCTAGATTCCGCAAAATGGCTTGAGGCCATGAAATATGAGATAGAATCGATGTATGAAAACAAAGTGTGGACTTTGGTGGACTTGCCCGTTGATCTGCAGGCCATTGAGAATAATTGGATCTTCAAGAGGAAGAGGGACGCTGATAGTAGTGTTACTATCTACAAAGCTTGAATTGTCGAAAAAAGTTTTCGACGAGTTCAAGGTGTTGACTACGATGAGATTTTCTCACTCGTAGCGATGCTTAAGTCTGTCCGAATCATGTTAGCAATTGCCACATTTTATGAAATCTGGTAAATGGATGTGAAAACTGCATTGCTTAATGCATTTCTTAAAGAAGAGTTGTATATGATACAACAAGAAAGTTTTGTCAATCCTAAAGGTGCTAACAAAGTGTGCAAGCTCCAGCGATCCATCTATGGACTAGTGCAAACATCTCGGAGTTTGAATATATGCTTTGATGAGTTGATCAAAGCATATAATTTTATACAGACTTGCGGTGAAGCTTGTATTTACAAGAAAGTGAGTGGGAGCACTACAACATTTCTGATAAGTATATGTGAATGACATATTGTTGATCGGAAATAATGTAGAATTTTCTGGAAAGCATAAAGGAGTGTTTGAAAGGAGTTTTTCAAAAAAAAGACCTTGGTGAAGCTGCTTACATATTGAGCATCAAGATCTATAGAGATAGAACAAGGCGCTTGATAAAATTTTTCAATGAGTACATACCTTGACAAGATTTTGAAGTAGTTCAAAATGGAATAGTCAAAGAAGGAGTTCTTGCCTATGTTGCAAAGTGTGAAGTTGAGTAAAGACTCAAAACCCGACCACGGAAGAAAATAGAAAGAGAATGAAAAGTCATTCCCTATGCCTCAGCCATAGGTTCTATAAATTATACTATGTTGTGTACCAGAAGTATTGTGTACCTCACCAAGAGATTGGCAAGAGGGTACAATAGTGATCCATGACTGGATCACTGGACATCGGTCAAAGTTATCCTTAGTGGAATAAGGATTTGTTTCTTGGTTATGGAGGTGACAAAAAGGTTCGTCATAAAGAGTTACGTCGATGCAAGTTTTGACACCGATCTAGATGACTCTGAGTCTCAATCTGGATACATATTGAATGTGGGAGCAAGTAGCTAGAGTAGCTCCGTGCAGAGAATTGTAGATAGAGAAAAATTTGCAAAATACATACGGCTCTGAATGTAGCAGACCCATTGACTAAATTTCTCTCACAAGCAAAAAATGATCACTCTTTGGGTGTTAATCACATAGAGATGTGAACTAGATTATCGACTCTCTTAAACCCTTTGGGTATTAGTCACATAGAGATGTGAACTAATCACATAAAGATGTGAACCGTTGGTGTTAAAACACATGACGATGTGAACTAGATTATTGACTCTAGTGCAAGTGGGAGACTGAAGGAAATATGCCCTAGAGGCAATAATAAAGTTTTTATTTATATTTCCTTATATCATGATAAAAGTTTATTATTCATGCTAAAATTGTATTAACCTGAAACTTGATACATGTGTGAATACATAGACAAACAGTGTGTCACTAGTATGCCTATACTTGACTAGCTCGTTAATCAAAGGTGGTTAAGTTTCCTAGCCATAGACATGAGTTGTCATTTGATGAACGGGACCACATCATTAGAGAATGATGTGATTGACTTGACCGATCCGTTAGCTTAGCACTATGATCGTTTAATTTATTGCTATTGCTTTCTCCATAACTTATACATGTTCCTATGACTATGAGATTATGCAACTCCCGAATACCGGAGGAACACTTAGTGTGCTATCAAACGTCACAACATAACTGGGTGACTATAAAGATGCTCTACAGGTGTCTTCGATGGTGCATGTTGAGTTGGCATAGATCAAGATTAGGATTTGTCACTCCGTGTATCGGAGAGGTATCTCTAGGCCCTCTCGGTAATGCACATCACTATAAGCCTTGCAAGCAATGTGACTAATGAGTTAGTTGCAGGATAATGCATTATGGAACGAGTAAAGAGACTTGCCGGTAACGACATTGAACTAGGTATTAAGATACCGACTATCGAGCAAGTAACATACCGATGACAAAGGGAACAACGTATGTTGTTATGCGGTTTGACCGATAAAGATCTTCGTAGAATATGTAGGAACCAATATGAGCATCCAGGTTCCGCTATTGGTTATTGACTGGAGATGAGTCTCGGTCATGTCTACATAATTCGTGAACCCGTAGGGTCTGCACGCTTAACGTTCGATGACGATCGGTATTATGAGTTTATGTGTTTTGATGTACCGAAGGCAGTTCAGAGTCCCGGATGTGATCACGGACATGACGATGAGTCTCGAAATGGTCAAGACCTAAAGATTGATATATTGGAAGGCTATGTTTTGACACCGGAATGGTTTCGGATGAGTTCAGGCATTTTCAGGAGTACCAGGAGGTTACCGGAATGCCCCGGGGAGTCAATGGGCCTTATTGGGCCTTATTGGGAAAAGGAGGTGGTGGCCAGGTGGAGGGCACCCCCTGTAACACCCTCGATGCGACTATATCTCCCACGTGTCGAGGCACGACTTAGAGGCATAATCGCATTGAAGGCATATGTCGCAAGTTAGGCAATCTTCACAACATCCCATGTAATATAATAATGAAAGGGGAGATAACATAGTTGGCTTACACTCGCCACGTCAATCAAGAACATAAATAACATTACATCAACCAAACACTCATGGCCCGACTACGGCACCAAAATAAAAGAGAACCCAACATGCGACACGGTCCCAATCACCCCCAACTGGGCACCACTACTGATCATCGGGAAAGGAAACATAGTATCGTTGAGAGTCTTCGTCGAACTCCCACTTGAGCTCAAACGCGTCTCCTGGAGCGGAATCATCATGCCCTGCATCTGGTGTAATAGTAATCTGTGAGCCACAGGGACTCAGCAATCTCGCAACCTCGCGATCAAGACTATTTAAGCTTATAGGTAAGGCAAGGTAAATATGTGGAGCTGCAGCAAGCAACTAGCAAATATGGTGGCTAACTTATTCGCAAAAGAGAGCGAGAAGAGGACGCAAAGCGCGAGCGAGAAACTAGAGAGCAACTTGCGCAAACATTACTCCAACACCGTGTCCACTTCCCGGACTCCGCCGAGAAGATGCCATCACGGTAACACACTCAGTTGATTCATTTTAATTAATTAAGGTTCAAGTTATCTACAACCGGACATTAACAAATTCCCATCTGCCCATAACCGCGGGCACGGCTTTCGAAAGTTCAAATCCCTGCAGGGGAGTCCCAACTTAGCCCATGACAAGCTCTCACGGTCAACGAAGGAATAGACCTCCTCCCAAGACGTTCCGATCAGACTCGCTATCTCGGTAATTCAAGACACTTCGACAGGTTAAAACAAGACCAGCAACACCGCCCGAATGTGCCGACAAATCCCGATAGGAGCTGCACATATCTCTTTCTCAGGGCACAATCGGATAAGCAATCCGTACAACTAAAACCAGCCCTCGAGTTTCCCCGAGGTGGCACTGCAAGGGGCTCTAGGTTTGACCAACACTCAGAGGAGGACTGGCCCGGGGGGGTAAAATAAGATGACCCTCGGGCTCCGGAAACCCAAGGGGAAAAGAGGCTACGTGGCAAATGGTAAAACCAAGGTTGGGCATTGCTAGAAAAGCTTTAATCAAGGCGAACTGTCAAGGGGTTCCCATTATAACCCAACCGCGTACGGAACGCAAAAATCCGGGAACATAACACCGATATGACGGAAACTAGGGCGGCAAGAGTGGAACAAAACACTAGGCGAGAGGCCGAGCCTTCCACCCTTAACCAAGTGTATAGGTGCATTAAGATAACACGATAATATAATGAATCCCAACAAGTAATAAATGTTCCAACAAGGAACGGCCTTCAATCTTCACCTGCAACTAGCAATGCTATAAGAGGGGCTGAGCAAAGCGGTAACATAGCCAATCAATGGTTTGCCAGGACATGGTGGGTTGGAGGTTTTAACATGGCAATTTGGGAGGCTTGAAGGCAAGTGGTAGGCATCATAGCATTGGCATAGCAAAAGAGCGAGCAAACTAGCATAGCAAAGATAGTAGTGATTTCGAGGGTATGATCATCTTGCCTGCACAGTTGTCAGAGTTGACTGGATCCTCGAAAGCAAACTCAACGGGCTCCTCGTTAGCGAACTCGTCTCCTGGCCAATGGAAAGATGAGATGAAATCGCTTGAAAACGATATAAAGAACGCCAGAATCGGAGTTACGGTTTGGAAATGGCAAGCGATTCAAAAATGACACCGGTCTGCGATTTACAGCAAGTAGCCATCTAAATGCAATGAGATGAACATGCTACAACACCCAAACATGACAACAAAATACATGGCAGGGATACATTCAAGATTCTTAACAAAAGTCTAGCACTGAGCTACGTCCAATTCATCCATTAACAGGTTCAAACAAGCATGGCAAAATGCATATGACAAACAGATTTCAGACTTAGTGATATTAACACTCGTCTGGAAT
This sequence comes from Triticum aestivum, assembly GCF_018294505.1. Lineage (NCBI taxonomy): Eukaryota > Viridiplantae > Streptophyta > Magnoliopsida > Poales > Poaceae > Triticum > Triticum aestivum. The sequence continues at coordinate 283,594,517 of NC_057803.1, read as the reverse complement.
CTCAGATCAGATAGCACTCTTCGGAGCAACAAAACTACATGCTAAAGGACCTGAACATGACAAAGTAAAGCATGGCATGGAGCTACTCAAAGAGCTTAACAAAAGTCCCTTAGTGACCTTGAGCCAAAAGGGATCAGAAAATACAATTGCAAGCACGTGAACATAGCAAAAACATAATCAGTTTTCAGACTTAGTGAAAACTGGCACATGCTGAAACATAACTCAAGTAGGCATGTTTACAAGCTCGATGCACTCACTACGATGCAAGGCATGACAAGATAAGCATACATCCATCAAGAAGGCACAAAATGCAAGCTAGACATGGCAAGAACAATAGCATAGCACGCACGGATCAACTACAACATCATCGGCAAAATTGCAAACAAGTTGACAATCTGCCCAGATTCACAAAGTAGCAAAAGTAGAGCTCGATTGACTCAAGCTAGGGTGCCCATAATTGCAAACAAAGACATGGATGGATAGAGCACTACACGATTAACAAAACAACCTTACTGATCATCCTCAAAAGAGGCACGGATCACTAGGAAACAACATGAACATATGGCATCATGAGATAAACAGATCAATGACTTAGTGGAATTGCTAAGTCCTTGAAATCAGAATTAGCAAGTGCACCACTTTGCAAGCTTGCACAAGTCACCACACACATCACAAAAATACATGGGTTGCACCTCTGGAAAGATGACAAAACCCTTAACAAAACACATGTAGAGCATCAGGGCATATCGTGCACACAATAATCATGGCAAAAATGACAAAAACCTAAACGGAGTAGCAGATCTGACAATCAACTCAAATAGCCCTCTTCTAACAGCATTTCGGGCATCAAGATGAACTCAAATGAAAATGATGCAATGTAATGAAATGATTTTCTCTCAGAGGTGAAAATTTTGATATGCTATATGCCCAAATCGGAGCTACGGATGCAAAGTTACGGGGCTACGAAGATGAGCACTTGGACTAGAAAAATCTCCAGGACTTGGACAAAAAAATCAACCTCTAGGGTTACTGTTCACGGATCTGGATCGGATCTTGCAAAGGCACTGTAGCACGGCAGCGCGGAAGCCGAGGGACGACGGCGCCGGAGTTGGAGGTCACCGGCGAGGTGGAAGCGGCGCAGGGCGGCGGTCGGAGGGCGCGATGGAGGCGGCG